>NC_137157.1:91991921-92319029 GCF_951394435.1 Stenella coeruleoalba | reverse complement strand
TTTATTTTATTTTGAAAACCAGGTAAGTACTGTTAATATGCTTAGGCTGGTCTTATTACTAGGTCCTGAGGATGGAAGAATGTTTCTAGGTTTGATTAAAAAAAAAAAATGAACCATGATGTAATTTTAGATTTCTTTTTTTCCTTTAGACATCATTTGGTCACCATTGCAATACAGTGTTTTACCACCAGATATCTATACAGCACAAGGGGAAGAGAAGAACAGGTAATTACTTACTGGGTTATTTGGGGGTACAGAATGTGACTACTGGGATAATTCAAGATTACTATAGATTTCACTGGGGGTCTGTTTTAGCCAGGAAAGCTGATTCAATGTTCTAGTAGCATCAGCTGAACAAAACTTGTAGCCAAATCAACTGTTGACATCATTTGAAATAATAGGAGCAGGGAAGCAGCATAGTTAAGTGGTTAAGATCATGGACTCTAGGGTCAAGTTTCTTGGGTCCAAACCCTGTTTCTCCTATTTGCTAGCTGTGTGACCTTGGGAAAATTCCCTAACTTCTCTGTGCCTTAGTTTCTTCGTCTCCAAAATGTGGGTACTAATAATAACTCCCCCAGAGGGTTATATAAGGATTAAATAACTGATTGTGCTTAGAATGATGCTTTACACATAACAAGAACTTTACAAGTATTCGTTAAATAAAGACAAAATAAAATGTAAATCTGCTAGCTCGTCTCTTTGTGCTGGATAGAAATAGTCAAAGACATCAAGATTTGAGCGCATGGCAGAGTCTTTTAGCCTGTAACTTTGGAAGATTCCTTTGAGAACTTCCTGGAAGCCTTCTTGGTAGCTATTCTGAAAGATATGGAATTTGGTGACAGTCTACTGTCCCTAAGAGAGCTGGAAACAATCACAAGCACTCCTGGTATCAGGAACATCAGAAGGAAGACGATCACACAGCACAAAGAAACAGCACGCCAGCCCACCCAGGCTCCCTAAGCCACTGCCAATAACCTCGGGGAACATGGGCACAGAATAAGCAGCTGAAAAAGGATGAAACAGGATTTTATTGCAGTGACAATGAAATCTGGCTGGTGTCAGTAATATTATCTTTTTCCCTCTTTCCAGGATTCAGTGAAAAGAATGCTTTTCAGCAATGAGTGCTTTGTTTTATTAATTATCACTATATACAACTCCCATCTCGTTTTTCTTCAACAGGCAGTGACTGTGGTGAATTGTTCATTTTACAGAACTACCTAGGCATCTTTTCTGGACCTGTGACAAATCTAAAGCCCCGAACCAGCGTCTAAGCCGGGACAAAATCTCGAAATTGTCTGGAAAACAGAAGGTATTATGTCCTCTGAGCCAAATTTCAGCCACAAAACCGCGGGATCTCTAGCACATACCTTCATCCGGACTTAATTTCAGAGACGGTCTCCTTGGGTCTTCTTGGTCAGGAACAGCCCTTGCAGAGGAGTTTGGAGAATGCCATAAACCACCAGGGAAGCTTGGGAACACATCCATATCTGTCCTCTGCCTTCCCCTTGGCTCAGAGCCTGCTTCCTGGTAGGAAGACAAGATGACGCTGTGCAGGGTTGACTGTTAAACCATCTTCCCGCCCCCAGCCCCACTCTCTTGGTGCCCCTCCCTTCTCCTTTCCAGGGCTCTGGAATGTGTCACATGGGAAATGGATCATGTGGCTCCAGGGGAGAATGTGGCCGGCTTCTCTCTCCCTTCCCCCATTTTTCCTTTCGGGAGCATAGCAGCAGAAATCTCCGACCTGATTGGCTCGGACCAAAAATCTCCACATGAAAAGGGGAAGATTCAACCACCCAAACCTCCAGGCTTCTCCGCTTTCTTTTTTGTTTTATTTTTCATCTGAACATTTTTCCTGGGCATTCAGAATTGCTTGGAAGGGAAGGAAAGAATGCTTTCTCCCCAGGCCGTCTCCTTCTTTCTTATCATCAGTACCCTAACATGGCAAGGTGTTCCCTAACCTCCCTCCAGAGCCCCCTTGGCACATCTGAGACAATCAAGTGTTCAGCACCACGGACAGCATTACACCCCCTTCAGAGCTCCTTAAAGCCATTTGTCTATTTCACTCTCAGGTAAATAAAAATATTCAAAAAATATTTCCCCTGAGGTCTTGTGTCTAAATATACATCAGGCTATATATATGTAAGGCTCCAACCTCCCCTACTATCAACTTACTGTAACCTTATAAACACAAATATAATTTTTACATATCATTAAACCTAAAAAGACCATCCCATGTCTACCTCCCCGGCCCCATCCCACCACCCATCCCCACCCTTTAAACATGCTCCATGTTTTTTGGGGGGAGGGGAAATTCTCATTACACAGTTTACCATATGCCCATATATCTACGCTCACAGGCACAGTGACAGACAAACGTGAGTGTGCACGTCCAGATGTCTTTAGTCCCATCCCTAGGCCTCAGGCAGGGCTGAGTTCTCCAACTCAGAGAGGGAGCCCGGCAGGAGCAGTTTTGTGCAGGGTCTTTCCTGCTTCACTGACGTCCCGGTTGCCATGGTAACTGTTGAAGGGGATGATTTCGTTCAGAACCAGTCACCATGGGACCCTACTGACTAAAGAAAGGAAGAGGGAACAGGACTGAATTGCAGAGGACTTTCAATTAGCATTTGCAGAGCCAAATTTACCTAATGGGCCCTTTCTTTACTGAATTGTTGTTGACCCTAAATCTTGAAAGGCTTCTAGGAATTAGTATGGACTCTGCAATGGTAACTCCCCCCATCCTCCACTGCTTCTTTCCTTAAAAATCTATTTAGGTGCAACTAAATGAAAATGCCAGCTTCACAGAACGACTGTGGCATGCCACCACAGAGCACAGGGAAGAACACAGGAAACGTATTTCTTCTCAGGCTGAGGCTTCTGACTTTTATGAGGCCATTCATCTAAGTCGAACAGTCTTAATTTTAGGGAGATACTTTAGAACCACACCCGAACCAGGAACAATTTGTGAATGCTTTACAATTGTATAGCAGAAAAGATAAATATGGTTTAACGTGCCTT
This sequence comes from Stenella coeruleoalba, assembly GCF_951394435.1. Classification (NCBI taxonomy): domain Eukaryota; kingdom Metazoa; phylum Chordata; class Mammalia; order Artiodactyla; family Delphinidae; genus Stenella; species Stenella coeruleoalba. The sequence goes on along the minus strand of NC_137157.1, from coordinate 92,316,014 downwards.
GCTGGATTATTTTGAATAAAAATAAATTTGAATAATAAGGTCAATCCCTTGGATAGCATTTGGACTGTCCCAAGTCAGGAACTTAAGCTAGCTATGCACTTGTCTCATTAGGCATGCATATAGCTGATTGTTTCTAACTCAGAATCCTAAGCATGGCAATTCTGAATATTTATTTTGAGGGATAGAAATGCTGACTTTCAATGTGCAATAATGCAAACTCTATAAGAAAAGAGGTAGCATACAGGAGCTGGAGTATAATTTCAGGAAACTGAAGTGCCTTCCTGGTCCAACATCCACAGCTTAAGACATGTTTACATCTTTTATTTTAGGATAAGAATCAAGTTAATTCTAGTTTTTCTATGTAAGACTCACAGAGAAATTCAACTCTGTTAGTTCTAATATTTGTCACTTTCAGAAAATTCATTTATCAGGAAAGCTGGATATGTGTTTGAAGAAAGCTTTAGAGAGCCAGCCAGATGGTTACTTAAGATATCACCTCTCTTCTTTTAGTGAATGATAACAGCAACAACAAAACCGGCTAATATTTATCATGCACCAGGTATTCAGTACATGATGTCATTTAATCCTATCAAACCATGAAACAGGTACTATTATTAACATTCCTGTTTTACAGATGAGGAAACTTACAGAAGATAAGTAACATGCCCAAAACCACACCACTAGTTAGTGTGGGAGCTAGGATTGAGGAGTATTTAATATGACTCCAGAGCAGGCATATTATATGATACGAATCTGTATCATGGATAATGGACTCGATCAAAATAACTTGTCAATTTAATGTGACTGATGTGATTCATTACTATGGGCCTCTGACAGAAGAAATCAAAAAGATTTCTTTGGGCTTCCCTGGTGGCGCAGTGGTTGAGAGTCTGCCTGCCGATGCAGGGGACACGGGTTCGCGCCCCGGTCCGGGAAGATCCCACATGCCGCGAAGCGGCTGGGCCCGTGAGCCATGGCCGCTGAGCCTGCGCGTCCGGAGCCTGTGCTCCGCAACGGGAGAGGCCACAACAGTGAGAGGCCCAAGTACGGCAAAAAAAACAAAAAAACAAAAAGATTTCTTTAAATCATTTGAGATGCAAAAAAAAAAAAAGGCCAAATTATTCATTCTTTTTAGGATAATTGTATGTGTACATCACAGCTTAGTGATAAAATAATAAAAACGATTTTATAAGGAATCATAATCTGAAATATTATTAAGGATGGCTATAAAACATGTTATGTAATATACTTATTCTGTTAAAAATATTAAATTTATAATCACCAAACTTATTCCCAGCCATTGGGAAGAAAATAGCTGTCTTCTATTCAAACCCATAAAAATCCCATAATACTGTGTAGCTAGGGTAATATTTTGAAAATAATTTATGTGATTCTTTTCCCCTCTGCCTGCCTGGGGAATCGATTTGCCTTGGGGATAGGGAATGTAGCACTGTTCAGAAATTATAAAAGTAACGGAAAGAAAGAAGGAAATAATATTCAGCTTCTGAAATTCAAAATAGGAGTGTACAGCAAGACAATAGGCTTGAAATCCAAGCTACCGTTTTGAAAGCCATTCTCAAAATTCCTTTATTTGTCACCAACCAAATATGGAAGACTTTGCTCAGGCTGTTTGGTACCATAGAGCAGGCCTCCACACTGGGGCAGGCAAAAACTTTCCAAGGGGTTCCAGAGCCTGCAGGCAGTTCTATCGGAATTTCTAGATTCTCAACTTCCACAAGCTGACTTTCCTGAGAACGGGTGCAGTCAAGATGCCATGCTCGTTCTTGGTTCCCATCTAGTAGTTTTTCTTCCCTTTACCATAGATTGGTGAACCTCTCACCCACCTCTACCTCAAATCCTACAATGGTGAACTGCCTGGATTTCAAAAAGCCCTGGGAAACAAGCAAAGAAACAACTGGAAATATTGAGGATGCTATTGAGATATTAGTGAACTCAATAATTGAGTTAACGCATCCTTTTAAGAAACAAGAGCTTTCCAATTGTTTTAAACAAAACTGAAAGCAAACCACTATCCAATTGTCCACTGAGAGAGTCATTACAACAGTTCTCTTAAAAGGAAGGTCTTTTTACAAAAGAATGACAGCTAATAAAGGCAGAATATAATAGTTAGAACACCATTTCTACAGGCTGCAGTGAAATAACTGATTCAGGCAAGGACCACAGCAGGTATTCAAACTATGAGATGAAAAGTTGTTGGGAACAGGTTGTTTGTACGTTATTTACAAACTGCAAAGGGAAATGTGTACTTTTTCAAGGGTGAGACTGGCAGGGGCTCACCATCTTAACCAAGTGACCAAATTTAGCATCACTAACCTAACAGTGGGACAACCTGAAATCAGTGCCTAACATAAAGCAAGGTGACCTACCCAACATTACTAATGAAATATTCTTTCTAAAAGCATTTAACCTGAATCTAATCAAACCTCTAGACAGAGTGCCCAGTTTGCGGGGTGGGGCGGGGGAAGGCAGGGGTTGGAGAAACAGATTAAAGATATCATGAGAAAATAATTGACCAAAATGAGAAAACAAAATATTCTACAAGAGAACTAGTCTGGACTTATCAGAAAGTCAATGTTGTGAAATAAGAAGGGTGAGCTATTATTAAAGAGACTAAAGAAAACCAATTGCAAAGCATGTAATTTGATGAGATGCTGACTGGGGAGGGAGGGAGAACTGGTATAAAAAAGCTCTAAAATATTTTGTGGAAATTAGGGAAATTTGTCTTGTGAACTGGATATTAGATGGTGTCATGGAATTATTATTTCTATTAGGTGTGAGAAACGAATTGTGGTTAATAAGTGGATTTCCTTATTCTTAGGAGATGCTGAAGTATTAAGGATAAAGGGTCGAGACAAATGCAAGTTACCCACAAATGGTTCAACAACAACAAAAAATATGTACGCACATAATCAGAAAGGGAAAGTAAATACGGCAAAACATTAACTGGCGAAATCTGGGTGAAGAGTGTATGGGTGTTTACTGTACTTACTTTCAATTTGTTGTCTTAATGAAAATAAAAAAGTAATAAATTCTGCTCTGTGGTGAAAAAGGACATGCCACATGGAAAGTAAGAGTCTCTCCCTTGGGCTTCCCTGGTGGCGCAGTGGTTGAGAGTCTGCCTGCCGATGCAGGGGACACGGGTTCGTGCCCCGGTCTGGGATGATCCCACATGCCGCGGAGCGGCTGGGCCCGTGAGCCATGGCCGCTGAGCCTGCGCGTCCGGAGCCTGTGCTGCGCAACTGGAGAGGCCACAACAGTGAGAGGCCCGCGTACCGCAAAAAAAAAAAAAAAAAAAAAAAAAAGAGTCTCTCCCTCTAGGTCTCAGGTTCAGAGAGAAATAGAAGAAAATAAAGCAGCCAGTCACTGGGCCTGACCTCTTTCTAGACCAAAGGCGGATATGAGTGCATTCATTTTCTCTTGTAGTTGTTTCAAATTACCACAAACAGTAGCTTAAAACAACACAAATCTATTATCTTACAGTACTACAGGTCAGAAATCTAACATGGGTCTTACTGGGCTAAGATTATGGTGACAGCAGGGCTGTGTTCTTTTCTGAAGGCTACACAGGGAGAATCTGTTTCCTTGCCACCCACATTCCTTGGCTCGTCGTAGCCCCCTAACTCCTAACTTCAAAACCAACAACCTTGTATCTCTCTAACCATTATTCCACAGTCACATCTCCCTTTGTCTGACCTCAGACTGGAAAGTCACTTGATTGGGCCCGCCCAGATAATCCAGGATAATCTCCCCTCTCAAGGCCCTTAACTTAGTCACATCTACAAAGTCCCATTTGCCCTGTAAGGTAACACAGTCACAGGTTCCGGGTGTTAGGGTAAATATCTTCAGGGGTCCTTACTCTGCGTACCACAGTAAGTTACCTCCATGCTGAGAGGGGCACCCAGGGCAAGAGCTCTCTGCCTTTGCTCCCCTCTGGGGACCACTGCCTAGGCCCCTCACACCTCATCCTCTGCACTCTGCATGGCCGTTCGGGCCAATGGCAAGTTTCTCACAGTGTACGTAGGCATACAGAGCAGTCAACTGTCCCAAGTGTTTCCGGTTCCCTTGAAGCATGGATGTTCAACTAACAGCCAGGGGGCCTGCCGTGGTCAGGTGAGGTGACTCCACAGCCGGGGCCAAGGGGAAAAGAGTCCCCAAGGGGAGGAGGCCGATTCTCCCTGTGGAGATTTGCCTGAAGCCAAAAATGGGCCATGAAAGCTGCAGGCTTCAGCATTGCAGGCCAGCAGGTTCCCCAGCGCTCAGGCCAGCGAGGGGCATCATGCCGGAACCCTGCCAGTGCACACTCTAGGTCCAGAATGAAGTCGGGGATACCCCCCTCTCAGCAATTCCACAAGGATGTGTATGTTACCCCTCCCCACCCTCCATTCAAATGGATGTTATCTTCAGAGAGGATGACAGGACCTCCTTGGGAGGCATTATGAAAGAGAAAACATTTTTACCCAAAGGAGACTTATACTATTTAAAGAAACCACTTAAGAAATGAAATTGAACTATACCTGAGACTGAATTGGACACTTTGCCTGGTTTTTTTTCTCTCTAACCTAACAGTTGTGATGGTTTTAAAATATGTCCACAAATTTCTGATATGCCTCCCTTCAAATACTACTTCCCTTGAACATGGGCCAGACTCATAACCTGCTTCCAGTGAAGAGAATGTGGCAGGAGTGATTCTCTGTAATGTCCGAGGCGAGATTATCATAAGGACAGTTTCTGCCTGGCTCTCTGCCTCTTGGATTGCTCAGCCCCCATGTCGTAGGGACACTAAAGCTGTCTTGAGAAGAGGCCCACGCAGGGAAAACTGAGGCCTCTCACCAACCAGCACCAACTAGCAACAGGGCAGTGAGCCACCTGGCAACAGATCCTCCGGCCCTATCAAGCGACTGCAGTCCAGACATCTTGACCTCTACTTTGTGAGGCCCCAGGCCAGAACTGCCCAGCTAAGCTGCTCCCAAATTCGTGACCCACAGAAATTAGGAGATAATGTTTATTATTAAGTTCCTAAGTTTGGGGGGATTTTGTTATGCAGGTAACTTAGAGATAACTTATACACAGGTGAAAACTACAGAAAACAATGACGAGAACTACCTTTTCTTGGCATATTCGAGCTGCAGTGAGTTACATGTGTCCATGCTGCATAGGTGTGTTCCTCTTGTGGAAAGCATGTGGTTTTATTAGGCCAAGAACAGGAGGAAGGGGAGAGCGCAACTAGCCACATTAGAGTGCTGTCTACGGGGAAAAAAGAAAGCCACTGAGGTGGAGGTGGATTTATTATAAAGACTCAGAAGAAGTGCAGGGAACTGAAGAACAGGAAGTGGCAGTTAGACCACAGATGGGACTGAAGGAAGGGACAGAAAGCTGTCAGAGCCAAGAGACACTGACTCCATCTCTTTCTCTCAGGCTACGGGACCAATTGTCCCCTATTTTCTCTCTCTTAATTAGCTGCATTCACCTGCTTCTCTTTTGCAATCAGCTGGTTCTGATTACTGGCCCCCAAATGGTGACCTCGGCTCTGAAAGTTACATGACCTTACAAGTTCAATGCTCTTATTTAAATGGCCCAGTCTCAATTAAAAATAGAACTACCATATGATCTAGCTATCCAACCTCTGGGTATACACCTAAAGGAAATAAGATCACTGTCTTGAAGAGATATCTGCATTCCCATGTTCATCGAAGCATCATTCACAATAGCCCAGATATGGAAACAATCTAAGTGTCTGTCGACAGATGAATGAATAAAGACAATGTGATATACAAATACACTTCACATGCACGCACACACATAATGGAGTATTATTCAGCCTTAAAAAAGAAGGAAATCCTGCCATTTGTGACAGGGCGGATGAACCTGGAGGACATTATATTAAGTGAAATAAGCCAGACACAGAGAGACAGATACTGCATGGTCTCACTTATATGTGGAATCTAAAAAAGTTGAATTCACAGTAACAGTGAGTAGAATGGTGGTTACCAGGGCTGGGGGATTGCGGGAAATGGGGAGATACTGGTGAAAGGGTACAAACTTTCAATGATAAGATAAATAAGTTTTGGAGACCTAATATACATACAGCATGGTGACTATAGTTAATAATAGTTGTATACTCAAAATTTACTGAGAGATTTCAAGTGTTCTCACCACACATACAAAAATGGTAACTATGTGAGATGGGGTGTTAGCTTGATTGTGGTCATTTCACAATGTGTATGTATATCAAAACATCATATACTTTAAATATACACAATTTTTATTTGTCAATCATATTTCAGTAAAGCTGGGGAGAAAACATATGACCCAGGCTCTCAATGTTCTGATCTAAATTCTTAGGAGGCAGAGTCTGTTTGACTCAGATTAAGTCGGATACAGAGCGGATCCAACCAGCTGTAGGCACTGGGATGGAGCAGAGTTCCTGTGCTACCCCTCAACACTCTCTAACAAATCTGGCAAATTTTATAAAGGGGAAGGACAAGGAGAGGGAGGAAGTGACTGACAGAGGAAATGACTGGCATCTTAGTGTGTGTGTGTATGTGCTTTTAAAATTCCATGAGCTCTCTCCACTGGTGAGCCTGCCAACAGGCACAACACCTTTGGCCTCCATGTCACCTCCGTTTGAATCACCCACCTGAATACGCATATCCTTCACACTGCCTGGGTTTTCCCACATGGACACCATGCTGTGTCACGCTCCCACAGGTTAGACCTGAAGCAGTTTCCTCTGCCGTGTCCACCTGGGGAACACCTATTCCCATCTCAAACCCTGCTGCCTTTCATCTTCTCTGAGGTTCTAGGTCCCTCTTAGCCCCACCCCCTCCAAAATAAGTTACTCACACCTTCTTTCTTACTATAGTACTTCTTTAATTTTCACATATATTACTTCTTTTATTGTATACATTATATTGCATTGTGTTCATAGATTCCTATAGGGAGCAATGTCATTTAATTCATCTTTAGACCTCTAGGATCTCAAAAACAAAGTAGGTTCTCAACAACAGTGTTCCAGCACACTGAACAAGCATGATTTCAGGGACTAACTTAAAGCAACTTAATTTTTATTTCCCACTGTCCCAGTGAAAACACTCTGTAGTGCCTGGTACTCCCATCCCTGAATGAAAACCTGAGCTGCCCCATTCCTTTTTATGGTCACTTTTAGGTAAGAAAAGTTAGTAATTAAAATTTCCAGTCCAGTATCATAGTCGAAATTTGCCCCCTGACTTACAGTTAAGGCTTTCCCCTTCCCACCAGTTTGCAGCCGCTGTACCCGGGAAAGCTGACGTTCAGGCAAAGAGTGGAGCCACGTCCCTCTCTCCCTGGTTTGCCTGTCTACCAGCACTCCAACAACTCCACTCAAATATCCTCTGCAGCAGCCTTTCCCAGTCTTCCTCGTGACTCCTTTATGCCCCTGATATGGGTGAGAGTTTAAAAGCAGTCTAATCAGTTCTCAGCCTCCTACATCTTGCAGAGTCCTACAGAGCAGTCTGTCTCTGGTATTTCTTGTCACAGGGTCTCAGAAAGCACTCCTGTTCTGACATACTTTTATAACCGTTTAACTAAACTGTCAGCACTTGGGATTTTTCTACCTCGAACTTTCAATAGGTCTCCCTCCTCACCCCAAGTCTCCTATCCTTCTACCCCATTCCACTCCTCACTTCTGCATCCACCCACTTCCATAACCTCTAGTTATTGACCCCTGCAGAGTCTCTGAATCCTGTCTTCTTACCTAGGCAACAATGTCTGGCCATTTCACCAACGCTCTTGCTAGGGATTAAACTCATGTGCTTCTCAAGAAAAGGGATGCAGTGAAAGACAGATTACCCCCTCCCCTTTTGGCAGAAGATACTCCTGGCCATTACTGCCACGTTTGGGTCTTGGCATCAGTGACTGAAGTAGTATGGCGGTTTCAACTTCTAAATTACTTGTATCTCTAGAAACCAGAGTCGCCCTAAAAGAAAGTACCTTGTCTCTTAGAACCTCACATCCTTGACCCAGACACGCCGTCCCTCCTATTCTAACTGATTCTCTACTCACTGAAAGTCTGCAAAACAGACTTGATCCTCACCTTTCTCACCTGTTAGTACTGACAGGACCATTTGTGTAGTCAGAGCAGCCACATCAACCCTATGAGGCTCTGGGAAGAGGCTTCCTCATCAATGGCCTTTCCGCTGGAGAACACCCACGTACATACATGTCAACGATGACTCGATGTCCCTCCCCAACCAGTGGAGCAACTGTAAAAGGTCCCCGCACCCCACTACTGCAGTCCGCCATGCTCATGGCCCAAGATCCACAACGCAGTAAAGCAATAAAGACATCACCGTCTGTCACCGCTGTTAAATTAGCACCACGCTCTAACCGACTGAGCTAACCAGCCAGAACTGTGTCACCTGTGCTAATCAAAGGCCCAACTTAGGAGGCCAAAGTCCTCCATCTCTGCAGTAAATCCTGTGTATTCCTGGGGCCTGTATTAATGACCTCATCACTGACCTTTCCCAAATCACGATGCTTACCACCTTCTTATCATAGTGCCCTCTCTCCTGAATAGAGCTCACTATGCCCTACTCATCGGCCCATCTCAAGCTCTAGCCCTTATACCTCTAGAAAATTTTCAAATATATAGCTATTCAGACAAGTGGTCTTAAACCACAGGCCTAACTTCTTTTCTCCTCCTGCTTAAAGCAGTGGTTCTCAACTTTAGCAGCAAAATGAAGAGCTTTAAAAAATACTGATGCCCAGTTTCCACTCCCAGAGATTCTGATTGAATTGGTCTAGGGTGAAGCCTGGGCATTAGGACTTTCTAAAGCTCCCCAGCTGAGTCTACTGTGGAGGCAAGGTGAAGAATCTGTCTTAAGGCTCTCTGAATACGGATGCATCCATGCTACACAGAACATCCACATTTTGGTGAGGAGATGGCACGCGTAAATGTGGTGGGAGGCTCAAGGCAGAAACTGTTGATCATATTCTACATATCAAGTTCTACGCTAGTAACTCATGCAGTCTTTTCAACTGTACCTCATTTCCTCTTTACAGTCATCCTATGAGGTAGGCACTATTGTCCTTATTTGACATATAGGGAAACCGAGGCCCAGAGAGGGCACACAGAGTGACTGGTATGCTCAAGTGTCAAACCCTTTCTGTGACACCATCCTGAAGAGGTCACGCCTCTTACAGCTGGATGACCCTGTAACGGAGCGCCGCAGGGCGCAGCCCTTAGCCCTCCGCCGTTGCTGCCCACCATCACCCCGCACCCCGTTACCAGGCAACGGTTACCGGGAGATCATTAACGCCGGGGGTTGGAGCCTCAGCGAGAGGTCTTGCTCAGCCATTGGTCGGCACCACAGACGGCCCCATTCAGCCATTGGTCGGCGCTGCCGTGGGCCCCGCCCCCAAGCGAGCAACTGTCAAGGAGCCACCGTTTGAGGGGCGTTTTTGAGCCCACGGTCGGCGGAGCGGTGGTCGTCCACTTGGAGAGTGAGGTAAGAGGCCGATCCCAGCCTTCTCCCCGGGGCCCTCCAGCTCACCCGGCCTCGGGCTGGCAGACGAGCTGGGGGGCCCAGGGAACAGGCTGGGGGTGTGCCCTGCAGGGCTCCAGAGCCTCGCCAGGACCGCCCACGGGCCGGGCCCAGGCCCTGAGGCTGCGGTGACCCTCTCCCCCATCCCCGCCTCTGCGACCGAATGGCAGCGGCAGTCTGCATGGGACACAGTTCGGGGAACCTGGCCCCCACTGTTTACGCGGCCTGAGGAGCCTGAGGGCCAGCTGGGCCCTGGGCGCCTGGCTGCCTCAGCGATGACAACTGGGCAGGGTCTGGGGACCTGGCCCGGAGGGAGCCACCGTCTGAGATCTGCCTCTTCAGCCTGGGCACTGGTGGGAGGAGCCAGACTGGGTGCTGGACTGACCGCCCCTCTTCTCTCCACCAGGCCTGGACCTCGGAGGGCGAAAGTCGTGCCTTGGGACCTTCCCCTTTTCTTGTCAGAACAGAGAGTAACATTTGTTTTGGTGGAGATTTACAGGAACATCGTGACCTGACCATGACCTGACCTCAAGGACAAAGGCTCTGACACCAAGAAGTGTGCACCAACTAGCCACGCCCCTCCCTCGCCTTTCCTATAAAAGGGCTTTGCTGATTGCTTTCAGGGAGTTTGGGGTTTTTTAAGGCGTGAGCCACCCACCTCCTTGCATGGCCCTGCAATAAACCGTTCTGTGTTCCAGACTCCAGCATTTTGGTATTGTGTGGCCTCACTGTGCGTCGGGCACACAGGATTTGCGTTTCGGTAAATCCCACTCCCCCCAAAAACAGGCGCCAGCGCAGAAACCCTAGTCTATTGCATCCATGGATATATTTTTTTTTCCTGGAACATTTTCCCATGAACTCCACACATACAGCCCAGTTACTAGGCTATACTTTAGGCTGCCAAAATGAGGCGAAGTGCTCCAGGCAGAACTTCTTGATAGGAGACTACTAGGTCTGGGCCTTTATTAAAGTACTTCCACTCTATTGACCGATACCTGGATCCTTCTCCCTCACTGCTAACTTAAACCCTGCGCCTTTCTATACTGAGTTTTTCTTACAGATGAAGCTATATTGCTTACCTACAAGCCATTCCTTTGCTGGTCTACTAAAACCATGTATTCCACCGTTCCTCTGCCTTGTACTACAGACAGTACACAGAGCATCAAAATATACTGCCTAAGCTGCATACAACTGCCGCTAACATCAAGATGGGGCTCTCGGGGCTTCCCTGGTGGCGCAGTGGTTGAGAGTCCGCCTGCCGATGCAGGGGACACGGGTTCGTGCCCCGGTCCGGGAAGATCCCACATGCCGCGGAGCGGCTGGGCCCGTGAGCCATGGCCGCTGAGCCTGCGCGTCCGGAGCCTGTGCTCCGCAACGGGAGAGGCCACAGCAGTGAGTAGGCCCGTGTACCGCAAAAAAAAAAAAAAGATGGGGCTGTCATACCTAGTGACCTGGGAGGCTAGCGGCGACAAGTCGGTACTTTTGTTGCGCGCCAGTGTCTTGGTAGCTCAATTCCACCACTTCACTCCATGCAATCCACATTCCGCCTGAGGTATGCTTCGAGGGGCCAAGGGACCCACTGGGAGAGGACACTGTGGGTGGTACCTTTCAGGCGCTGCAGGGCAAACTCCAGTGCTTGCGCAGGTGTCCCACATACCCTGAGAGAGAAAGAGGTCAGATGGGTCAGTTGCCTCAAAACACTTGCAGAATTCTTGACTCCCGTTACCTTAACTGTCCTTCCTCATCCCAACCTCAGCCCCTGCTCACGACTCTGGCTTTCAGAATCCTCCTTGTCCCACTCACTTAGGGACTCCCCTATTTCCACCTCACCCACGAGGAACTAAATGTGGCGCATTTCTGCCTTTCTGTTTACAAACACGCACAGGGTCGCACTATTTGAAGGAAGACGTGCTCTACTGCCCAGAGTTCTGTTTTCCTAGCTTCCCCTCTCCACTGTGCTGCATGGCTACTGCCTTCATGCACAATTTTCCCACCTTCTCCCTCCCACTGCACTACCTCATTTACATTCACATCTTCTCTTGGTCTCCAGAAAAAAAAAATACAAAGAAAACACAAGGTTTTCTTTCTTGGCCCCTCAGATTTGTTCCTCTATGTCGCTCCCAGGGTTATCTTTCCAAACACAGAAAGCTCACCACTCTGGTTTAAAGCCTGGACGGCTCTCCCACGCCCACGCCTTTACTACTCGATTCGCTGAAACCTCCTCACAGAGTTCACGGCCGAAACAGAGCAACGGAAAGGAGTGACGACCGTATAAGCATGTGGAGTTGTGACTGCAAAATCTCGAAGAATGTAGTGTTGTGTGCTCCAATCCATCGCGTCCACGTGAATTAACCTCCGACCTTTCTCGAGGGTCAAATTTGGTTGACTATTACCAGCCAAAACGTTTCTAAACGTTTTCGCGCTAAAAATGATCAGTCAAGCGCATGAGCAAACGCCCAGAGGGTGAGGGGGCGTCCGCTGTTCGCGCAGGCAGATCTCGCGATGTTTGGGCCAGCCCGGGGAGTAGTAATGTTTTTTGGGGTGCTTTGAGGCCTATTTAGCCCCCCCCTCCTCCAGCCCCGATGGATTAATGCTGTCGTCAAATAAAAAAAATCAAGACTCCGCGGCGAGAACAAACGAGGCTAGAAGTAGGCGACACGCCAGCGGCAGGTCTCCGGGGCCGAGGAAGGGCTTTTCTCTACGAGGCCCCGAAGGCCGCACAAGTTGTTCAGAAACAAAAGCCAGAAGTCTGTAAAAAATGGAAAAAAGCCAACCAGTTTATCACCTTAGAATGCGGTGTGGAGATTTTTGTTGTTGTTTTTCCACTTTTCACTGTAGGAAAAATCCCATTGGCTGACAACACACCAAGTTTCCCCCTTCTGCTGCTACTGCGCCTGCGCGGGGCTTTGTTTACTACCTCGGGCGGCCGCTGGGTACCCACTTCAGAGTCCGGAGTCTAAGGTCTTGGTGTGTAGTTCATGATGAAAGTCGCGTTTTCAGCCGGGAGCACGGGTGGGAGGTTAATAACAGGACAGGTTAAGTGTAAACCTGAAACCAGTGAAAATACGAGCCGTAATGAAAACCAGTCTCGATCACTTAGAAATCGTTGCCTTTTCAGATCTGTCGTGGAAGAGCTTCATTATGAACGTAATGAAGGTGATAGCACCACTCTAACCATAACTAAGAAGTGGTAAGGAGCAACAGTACTAAACCCAAAAGCGAAGGTCGTATTTAGGTACCTGTTAAAAATATGGACTCCTGTAATGGAAAAGATGCAAATAACACTAACCCTAAGCCCATCTTGCTCAAATTTCGAGCAATACCTGCATCATTAAGAATGACTATTGGAAAAAAAAAAAAAAAAAAAAGACTCTCGAAGCAGAGTCGAAAAGGGAGCCATGCAAATTTTGAAACTAAAAACAGAGATGACTCTAGAAGCAATAGCCAGAAAAAGCACAAACCAACAAGCAAATTTTCGAAAATGGTTTTAAGTTCCCTTCAGAATCAGTTTCAGGTGGCTTAGAAGGCTATGATACTTACAAAATGAGAAGATCTGGTGAAACTTTGTGTTATAGATATGACTGGATCTGTTTGAAAACAAAGAAAACGCAGGCGAGCTGATTTTTTAAAACTATCCTTATGGAAGAATTTCCAGTGATGCGTTTTAATGTGCTCAAAACAACCTTAAGTAACTGGTAGATTCAGCTAAACCTAGATGTTTATCTTAGAGTTGGATAATAGCATAGATGTTAACAATTTGGAAATTTTGTTGGACTCTGTTAGGTTTTAAATGATGGATTTGAAGACTTTAATTTGTAATAGAAGAAACTTTCTACAAAAGGAAGGTGAAATTTTTAGGTAGCATGAAATTAAGTAGAGGAAAAGTATGGACATGTGTGCAGATGGGGCCAGATTTTGAAGGCTCTGGACACCTCCAGCATGGTTCACAGAGCCTTCACCTTAAAAAATCAGCCTCTGGGTTTTTCTTATTATGTTCGATATGACAGTAAAATTTAGTAAATGTAGCAATTTGGATACTTACCCTTTAAGGCAACAATTTGTACCAAAGTCACAAGGAACTTTAAAATCCTGCTCCGTTATCTAGAGGTACACTCATTTGGTTGAAGTAAGGTGATAGCCAGTTTTCTAAGCCAGGACTGAATTGACATTTTCTTCCTGAAGGAAAAGAAACGTAGATAAGCTGAATTGATTCTTTGTTCGCCTATTAAGGTGATTAAGACTGACTCATAAACACTGCTTACTTTGTCAAGGCAATCAACAACTGTAAAAGAAACTGAATGCTTTTACTGCACGTGATGAGATGGTTCTAATGGAAATAGAGAATGGGAATTGGATGAAGAGTTGATATAGAACCATGAATCCTTTGAGACTACTGGTTCATTTACATGTGATGAAAATGTTAGTGTAAGACTGGTAAGTGGTCAAATAAAACTTCGTCTTTGTTCACTGAAAAAAAAAATCCTTTGATGAGTAAAAGAAACTCACTACTGAATTGGTTATCCATTCAGTCTGTCATACGACTCAGGAGATAGACTTCCAGAATTTCCACAATCAGTAATTACCCTGACATTGTAAAGCAGTGAAAAAAACTGCTGCCATATGCGTCCACATATTTATGTAAACCTGGGTTCTTGAATTATTGTGACCCCAAGATAAGAAATTGCTGATCAGTGAATCTTGTATGCATTCCCAATTACCCAAAATTGGTTGAATCAACACAATATAGTCTTACTTATTAACTGAGTGATAGAACTTTCTTCAAGATAGATAATTTTAAACATTTTTTGAAGTATTAAACATGTGACAGCCAAATTGCAGTGTTTGTGCATGAATCCTTAATGATAAACAAGAGACTTCAAGAAAACTGTGCTCCTGCTTGTAGCTCTGCTCTCTTGCAAGTGTTGGGAGTAATTCCAGCACTCTTGTCACACCTGAAGAAAGAATGTTCCAGTCAGTTGGAAGGGAATCATTAGCAAGGGGGTGGGGGCATATGGGAGAAGAAAGGGTGACTTTGATTGTGAATATTAAGCAATGCCCATTAAGGACATATCTGCTGAAGCACTCTTCCTGCTGTTAGGGAACTCCTCTCCCGCCTCCCTCCTACCCCCATCTTTGCCTGGCTGGCTTCTTCATTGCATTTACATCTCTGTAAGGAATTCTGCCATCTTCAACATACCAGAGTCTTCTGTCGTAGTCACAGAATGGCTGCCACAGCACCAAAAATCATGTTCTCATGTGAAATGTTCAAACAGAAAGGCAGGGATAGAGGGAGAAGAAAAAGAAAAATGCTTTCTCTTTGTGGCCTCCCTTCTTATCAGGGTGAAAAATCTTTCCCATATGATTTAACAGACTTCCCTTCACATTGCTCAGAACCTTGTCACATGACTACCTCTAGCTGGGAGGAAGGGTAGGAAAATACGTACAGAAGTAACAAGTAGTTTTTTAAAAGTGGTGCACTAAAAATAATAGGACTTATAGAAAATACAAGCTTAGGAGCAGAACACTGAAAGCCTATGCAGTTTTGTTACCCTAGGACCATAAAAGTTACTAGGCTAATAAAAAATACACAATTAAACCTCCACTGGCATTTGTACTCAACATCACAGTCATCTTTTAGAGCTGTGCTGTCCAATATGGTAGCCACTAGCCAAGTGTGGCTCTTGAGCGTTTCAATGTACCAATCCAAATTGAGATGTGATGTAAATGTAAAATACACAGCAGATTTCAAAGACTTAGTATGAAAAAATAATGGAAATATATCATTAATAGTTTTTATATTGAAATATTTCACCTGTTTCTTTTTACTTTTTAAAAATATAGCTATTAGAAAGCTTAAAATTACATGTTTCTCGTATTTCTTTTCCCGGACCGGGGCACGAACCCGTGTCCCCTGCATCGGCAGGTGGACTCTCAACCACTGCGCCACCAGGGAAGCCCTGTTTCTCATATTTCTATCAGACAATGCTGCTTTAGAACCTTTAAACCTGGGACATGTGCTTTCTCCTTGGACATATAGGTCCTTGAGGGCATTTGATTCCAATTGAAAGCAGTTTTGTCAAAAAAATCTGATCTAGCATCTCGTGCCCTTGGATTGGAAGAATTAATATTGTTAGAATGACCATACTACCTAAAGCCATTTACAGATTTAATGTGATCCCTATCAAGTTACCCATGACATTGTTCACAGAACTCGAACAAATCATCCTAAAACTTACATGGAACCATAAAAGATGCAGAATTGCTAAAGCAATCCTGAGGAAAAAGAAAAAATCTTGAAGCATAACCCTCCCAGATTTCAGGCACTACTACAAAGCTACAGTAATCAAAAAGTATAGTATTGGCACAAAAACAGACATACAGATCAATGAAACAGGATACAGAGGCCAGAAATAAACCCGCACACCTATGGTCAATTAATCTTTGACAAGGAGGCAAGAATATACAAAGGAGAAAAGACAGTCTCTTCAGCAAGTGGTGCTGGGAAAGCTGGACAGCCACATGTAAATCAGTGAAGTTAGAACACACCCTCACACCATACACAAAAATAAACTCAAAATGACTTAAAGACTTAAATATAAGACATGATACCATAAAACTAGAAGAGAACATAGGCAAAACATTCTCTGACATAAATCGTACTAATGTTTTCTTAGGTCAGTCTTCCAAGGCAATAGAAATAAAAGCAAAGATAAACAAATGGAACCTAATCAAACTTACAAGCTTTTGCACAGCAAAGGAAACCATAACAAAACGAAAAGACAACCTACGGACTGGGAGAAAATATTTGCAAATGATGCTACCGACAAGGGCTTAAGTTCCAAAATATAAAAACAGTTCATACAACTCAATAACAAAAAACCAAACAGCCCAATCAAGAAATGGGCAGAAGACCTAAATAGACATTTCACCAAAGAAGACATAAAGATGGCCAATAGGCACATGAAAAGATGTTCAACATCGCTAATTATTAGAGAAATGCAAATCAAAACTACAATGAGGTACCACCTCACAGCAGTCAGAATGGCCCTCATTAAAAAGTCTACAAGTAACACATGTTGGAGAGGGTGTGGAGAAAAGGGAACTATCTTACACTGTTGCTGGAAATGTAAATTGGTGCAGCCACTGTGGAAAACAGTATGGAGGTTCCTTAAAAAACTAAAAATAGAGTTGCTATATGATCCAGCAATCCCACTCCTGGGCATATACCCAGACAAAACTATAATTCAAAAAGATACATGCACCCATATGTTCATAGCAGCACTACTCACAATAACCAAGACATGGAAACAACCTAAATGTCCATCGACAGATGAATGGATAAAGAAGATGTGGTATGTGTATATATATATATATATACATATACATATATATATGTATATATGTATATGTATATAAAATGGAATATTACTCAGCCATAAAAAAGAATGAAATAATGACATTTTCAGCAACATGGATGGACCTAGAGATTATCACACTAAGTGAAGTAAATCAGAAAGAGAAAGACAAGTACCATATGATATCACTTATATGTGGAATCTAAAATATGACAAAAATTAACTTATTTACAAAACAGAAACAGACAGACATAGAAAATAAACTTATGATTACCAAAGGGGGAAGGGGGTGGGGGAGGGATAAAGTAGGAGTTTGGGATTAGCAGATACAAGCTACTGTATATAAAATAGATAAACAAGGGCCTACTGTATGACACAGGGAACTATATTCAATATCCTGTAATAAACCATAATGGAAAAGAATATGTATATCTATCTACAACTGAATCACTTTGCTGTACACCAGAAACTAACACATCGTTGTAAATCAACTATACTTCAATTTTTTAAAAATCCACTAGAATTACCATAATGACAGTCTCTCTTTAAAAACAAAAAACAAGGGCTTCCCTGGTGGCGCAGTGGTTGAGAGTCCGCCTGCCGATGCAGGGGACACGGGTTCGTGCCCCGGTCCGGGAAGATCCCACATGCCGCGGAGCGGCTGGGTCCGTGAGCCATGGCCGCTGAGCCTGCGCGTCCGGAGCCTGTGCTCCGCAACGGAAGAGGCCGCAGCAGTGAGAGGCCCACGTACCGCAAAAAAAAAAACAAAAAAACAAACAAAAAAAAAACCCAAAAAACTAAGTTAATGAAAAAGAAGAGTCTGATCCAGTATTCAGCCTTCTTGATCAATCAGTCCCCCAACCCCCAACCCCACACACAGGACAAAACAGTTTCGCACCTTCGTTTACCCTGTGTAGCTTTACCACATAACAATGTCATAAAAATCTTAAAGTTTTTTGTTTGTTTGTTTTGCGGCACGCGGGCCTCTCGCTGTTGTGGCCTCTCCCATTGCGGAGCACAGGCTCCGGACGCGCAGGCTCAGTGGTCATGGCTCACGGGCGCAGCCGCTCCGCGGCATGCGGGATCCTCCGGGACCGGGGCACGAACCCGTGTCCCCTGCATCGGCAGGCGGACTCTCAACCACTGCGCCACCAGGGAAGCCCTCTTAAAAGTTTTTGAAGCCACAAACAAGCCTCTATTTGTACTAAAGGAAGGCATTCCTGAAGAATTTCCTGCTTTTTTTCTTAAAGTGTTTATATTGCTAAGGTTTTGTATTTAATTGTAAGAAGACTTGCCCCTGATCACTTCAAAATGTAAGTGTGCTAGGAAAAATAATGAAAGAACCAATGTGATTTCTGAATTATGTTGACATTATTTCCCCTTGTATCAATTGCATATGAGCTAAAAATGACTATATCTGGCATACAGAGCTCGTATTGTGGGAGATAGGACTGCCAGTAGGCAAAAGGGAGAGAGAATTCCAATCCTATATTTTCAGAGGGGTGGTATACATTTATGAGCTATCTCGGACAGTGTCAGTGAACAATAACAGGGAAATAAGATGATTCTTCTCATTACCAAGTTTACATTTAGTAAAATTTCCCATTTAATTAGTTAAGCTGAGAGAGGCAGTTCTCTGCCTCTCTCAGCTTAACTCCATTGAATTCTCAAGCCCCTTTCAAAAGCAACCTCTGAAGCCTTCCCTGATCTCACCTCTAGAAACTTCAGAGCACTTTGCTTGTACCATCTTTTTAAAGCACATATATTTGGCCATACATTAATGTTATTGTCTCTTTGTTTAACTTTTATATATAGAATAAAGCTCCTGCCATGGAAGATGGTAATTGTATCTTACTTTTCAAATTTTCTCTAGTGATTGGCCTTATGGTTCATACAAACGAGACACACTTAAGTATTTGTCGAATTTAATTGTACTGTATCTATCCTAAAATGACTTATTTAATACATCTACTTTTTATTTAATAGAATATTTCTAAAATTTAAAGTATGAGTTGGTATTTGACTTACATCTCTAGTGCTTAAAAAAACTACAAGAGAACCCTCTGCATATTAGAAAATCAAACCAAACATATTAGAGTATGTACTGGTGGATTATTTTTTTTAATATTTTAAGTGATTAAGACTGAATCCACAGTTAACATAGACCTATGATAAATCTGGATCCACATATTGATGACATGTTTTAAAAGATGGGTATATTAGAGCTTCCCTGGTGGCACAGTGGTTGAGAGTCCGCCTGCATCGTGGGTTTGTGCCCCGGTCCGGGAGGATCCCACGTGCCGCGGAGCGGCTGTGCCCGTGAGCCTTGGCCGCTGGGCCTGCGCGTCCGGAGCCTGTTGCTTCGCGGCGGGAGAGGCCACAGCAGTGAGAGGCCCGCGTACGGCAAAAAAAATAAAAAAGATTGGTATTTTAGATCTCCCTCCTTCTCCCTTTTCTCAGGGCCTTTCCCCTTTTCTCTTCTACTTTAAACTCCTTATGTTTTATTTATCTGTCTTGATAATCGCTCAAATCAAGAAATCAGTAAGTAATGTCTAACTTTTAAGTCTAAAACATCATAACCACATTTAAAGTCCTGAGAAGCCAGCATGAGGCAATGGTCATGATGAATGTGGTAATTATTAACCCTGTCCATCTAATTACACCATTGTACATCCCAGTCATCAGGGCACTCAAGAATGATGATATGATTCTGTTCTCATCTTTTCACTTGGGTATACAGTATACTGACACAAATCTCATGTTGACTGATAAACTGGACTTGACTAGAAGGGCTCTTTTAGAATGACTTACCAGCAAAAAAGGATCTACCATTTACGCAATCAGTCTACAGTTTCCCTAAATTTTCTCACTTTGTTTCCATTCTTGTATGATGCCTTTCCCACTGAGGTGGGAACCCCTCAAATACAGAGACCTTGTCTTATTTGTCTCTTGCTTATTTGTATCTATAACTCCAGCTCTCACCTAATGCCTGACACATAGGTAATCAATAGATACGTAATGAGTGAATGAAGTACAGCTTTGATCAAACAATCATATGTCTCATGTGAGCTTGGTTGTGATTAAATGTTGCTTATTTTGGTTATGGAGCGTTACCTATGGGTGGTGGTTGGCTAAGTTCTTTTGGTTGTAAGGAACAGTCTCATTTGTTCCCTTGAGTAGTGTGTGAATGTGTGTTCACATGTGTGACGGGAATCTTAGCCATACTGCCAAATCCTTAGACCATGGAAACCCAAACTACGGGGCCTTGAAAGAGTCACATGTGAACAGGAATTATAAGTCCATTAGGAATGTTAAGAGCTCTAGACATCTTTGCCATGGAAGTCCATGGCCTATGAGTCCAGCACATAGTGACTCTATGTCCCTACATGTCTTCTCTCTGCATCAGTCTCCGCTCTTTTCACTGTGACCTTCTGGCTTTTACGATACTTCCCAGTTCTGATTCTTGAATGAGAGTATAAGATTGGAGCAGCTAATAACCATCTTCCTTTTGGGCAGAGGTGTCCGTGCCAGGCCCCATCATAAAACACAGTTTTTAGTCAGGAGCCCATGCCGTGGCCCATGCTAGGGGTGGGGCATTTGCTCTTGGAAGGAGCTGTAGATTTGATGGATTGCATGACTGCTATATCGAGGACCTAACAGAATTCACTAGGGGATATCTCTTTGAGCTTCACTGCAACTGTGTATGTTTGCCAGTAATATCTATTAGGTGCTACCTACTCTGTATTTATTTTGTTTAGAGGATGGAAATTGGCCTCACTGGAGGATACAGAAAAGGTTAAAGACTGTAGATTTATATCTGAAGTCAAAGTGAATATGTCACGAAGGCAGTGGAATGTGTCCATGTGTGTTTGGGGGATGGAGGGGTATCTTTCCGAAGAGCTGAGTTTAGGGGAAAAGCATCAGGCTTAGGTTGTTATCTTTGCACCTAACTGTGATGACCATAGGCAAATCACCTTTTATCTTTATTTCTACTTCCTCACTTGTTAAGGGTTATAACACTTACCTCGACTGCACAGACAATTATTAAAACACTCTGCTATGGTAAAATACATAAATGTTAAATTCAGATTATTATGTGAATAATGTATGAAAATGATCTGAAAATGTTTAATAGGTAGTGTCTATGCAGATTTAAAGTTCAGTGAAATTTGGTGGGGATTAAAACTCTTGTGTATGCATTCAGAAAAGTAGACCATAAGTATGGTGGTGGTTTGGAATATTTGCCGGATTGGGGCCAACAGTTCTGGCCTTGTGCTGCCCTCCTGTGCTGTTTAAACAGCTCAGCAGGTCGATTACATTCTTGCTTCATGAATGCTCTGCGGGGGAATTCTATCTTATTACTTACCCTCTTCTGTCCTCATGTGGCCACAGAGGGCCTAACTATTCTGGATGTTTCTGTTTCTTCGGTGAAGGAAGAGATGGAAAAACTACTCTGAAACACTCTAGGTCAGAAAATCAAATCCCAAGTTAAGGCAAAAGGCAACAAACTTCAAATTGCATTAGACACGTTGTATAATTGGTCCGCTGATACAGGAAGATCTTCAGCAGATTATTGAGGTTCGGAGAAGAATACCATTATGACAATGTCAGGAAAGGCTTTTTGTCAAGAATAAATAGAAATGCTACTCAATGTCCTTTTATTATGCTAAGAATTTACAATAAAGCCTTACACTCTTGATTTTCTATTTCTTAGCTGGGTGAAATATGAGACACAAGCAAAGCTCATTCTGTGCTAATTCTCTTAGCATCGTCTCCAAAAGGGATTCCTTTCAAAGAGCTTTAAGGTAATTTGTCAACATGACAGTTCTTAGGAAAGTTAAGAAAAGATATTGAAGGAACCATAGAATGTGACGGCATACAATGAAACAAGTTAAGGTAGTCAATGGGTGGCACCTGCTTCACGTGCTTACTTCCTCATCTGCCAGTACACAGACCCCACCCCGGGCCTGCTTCCAGACTGGCTCCCTGATATTAGAACCTAGCCACCCTCCGCTTAGACAAGGTTTATGTGTGCATATTTTGTTCATGTGGGTTTACAGCATGTATGTACATGACCTTCCTTTTAGTCCACTCCAGTCAGGCTTTCATATCCTCTACTTGGCCAATATTACTCTTATCAAGATCACCAATGACCTTCATGGCCAAATCCAATGGTCAGTTTTCAGTCCTCATCTTACTTGACTTATCAGCAGCATTTGAACCATCTGATCTCTTCTTGTCCTTGAAATACTTTCTCTTACTTGGCCTCTGAGTCACCTCTCCTTGGCTCTCCTTTACTCCAGCAGCGGCGCCTTTATATTCTCCTTTGTCTAGAGCCTTTCCATTTTTTGATTTCTAAAAGTTGTAATGCTCAGGCCTCTTCCCTGTCTAAACTCATTCCCTTTGTCATCTTATCTAGTCCCATGGCTTTAATATCATCTAAATGCTGAAAATTTACTAATTTGTATCTCCAGCACAAACCTCTCTCCCCTAAGAGAGACTCATATATACAACTGCTCACTCAGCAACTCCACTTGGATGTCCATGGATATCTCAAACTTAACACATTCAAAGCAAAATTTGTTCCTCCCTCAGTCAACCCCATTTCAGTAAATGGCTAAACCTTCTTCAGTTGCTTAGGTGAAAAAGCCTTGGAATTACTACGGACTCCTCTCTCCCATACACACATTCCATTTCCAATCCTTTAGCAAATCTGTTAATAACTCTACCCCTTTTTCTACGTACATTGCTACCACCCTGGTCTGAACCAGTATGACCTCTTCTTGGATTACTGCAGTGGTCTACTAACTGGTCTCCCTACTTCTCTCTTGCTTTTCTGAAGTACTTCCCACTCAGGAAAGTGACCAAAGTTAGCTGATCAAAACTCTCTGCTCAAAGGTGGCTTACCTCATTTGGAATAAAATCAAACGTCTTTATCATGTCTTATATAATATACATGATCCAGGCCTCTACTTTCTCTCTGATCTCATCTCCTACCTCCCAGTCCCTACATACTGTGTCTGGCTTACTAGTTCCCTTATTACTCTTTAGCCACCCTAGGCACATTCCTCAGGGCTCTTGGATTTGCTATTCCCTCTGCCTGGAACACAGAAAATGACATAGTCCAATGCCCTCATTTCATTCAGGTCTCTATTCAAATGTCAGTTAATCAAAGAGTCCTTCCTTGTTAATACAGCATCTGCCTTCATTACTCTCTGCAGCCTCAACTACACTAGTTTTTTTCTTTTAGCACCTATAACAACATGACATACTATGCTTATTTATTTGTGTCTTGTCTGCCTTCCACACTTGAGTGTAAACTCCATTCCATAAAGCAGGACTTTGGCTATCTTTTTTTTCTGCTGTGTCCCCAGAGTGTCTGGCATCTGCTAAGAGCTCATTAAAAATTTAGTGAATGAAGGAATGAACAAATATTCATGTGAACAGTTATTCAGAGAGTGGTCAGGAGCAAAAAATGAGCACTTTCCAGTTATTTTTTTTTAGGTATAAGTTTGCGTAAACTGAAGACTGAGATAATTAAGGGAGGTTTTCTCCTTTGTATCTTCTCAATGACTGTTGTTGAAAATGGTGAGTTGGTGGTGAATATGTTTTTTTGTTCCAAATTCCATATTCTACTCACAGAGGTTGTCTACTTATGTTTCAGTCATGGAAATTAAAGTCATGGATCCAGGGTTTGCCATTTATTTCACCTTCTTATGAAACCAGCAATACTGTATTTGCTTACTACATTTTACTTGAAAATGAAGATTTTTCTCTAATTAAAATTGCCTGATGCATTTTTTCTTTAAAGTCTGACCCCACTGGATCAGTTTCAAACCCTTTCTGAGTCCAGTTTCTTTCGAAGATGCTATTTTTCTTTTTAGGAATTTGAATCTCATTTTCCCCAGAACCTTCTTTTTATGAATAGTGCACTGTAGGTAATTTAAGCCAATGAGCCTCCGTGATAAAATTTACAAACCCACCAAGTCATTACATCTTCAAGAGTCATCACAGTGGACTCTGGACTCAGCTTCCGAAGAGCAGGCCTACTGGTCCTAGCTTTGGAGCACTCAGCCTTCTCTATCTCAGGACCTCATCTGCAAGAGAGGATAACAGCATTCGTCTCGAAACGGTGGTCTTATGAGGGTCCAATGTGATGACACCAGAGAAGCTGCTTTCAAGTATGTAAAGTATTGTGTTAATCAGGGATGTCTTGGGTTCTAATAGAAACCAGTAACAAACTAGCTTGGAGCAAAATGAGAGGAGTTGTTTTACAAACACAGGCTGTCCCACAGAACTGAAATCCAGGGAGTTGGACCTCCTGAGCTGCAGGATCCAGAAACTGGGGAGTTTGGGGGTGCTGAGTGTTATCTGTCTTTCTAAAACCCGTGGTCTCTCTTCTCTGCCCCTCTTTGAATGTCCCTTTCTTTCTTCTGACACTGCAGGCAATCTTAATCTGCATCTCCATCACACATGTACCAAAGATAGCTTTCTTAAAACTGCTCTTTGAATTCCAAATCTACATTACCTTATTAATCTCTAATTTACAGTTTACTAATTGAAGTTTCTGAGACCTCGTTTCAAATTTTCAGGAGAGAGAATTTGGTTGGCCAAATTCGGGTCAGATAGATATAGCCTCTCCCCTCCTCTGGTCACCTTCAGAAAGAGAATCGGGGGAGTTCCCTGGTGGCCTAGTGGTTAGGATTCTGGGCTTTCAGTGCCGTGGTCCGGGTTCAATCCCTGGTCTGGGAACTGAGATCTTGCAAGGCACGTGGCTTGGCAAAAAAAAAAAAAAAAAAAAAAAAATCTAGAGAATGGGAAAAATGGGATATAATCTCTCAGCAGAAGAGCCTAAGGGAGCAGACTTTCTGAGAAGGGAGGGTGGGACAATGAAGAAACAATGAGTGTTACACAGCTCAAGTGTGATGAAAAATATTGAGAACACCACACACATCCTTATTTCCACACTTTTTTTTTTTTTTGCGGTACACGGGCCTCTCACTGCTGTGGCCTCTGCGGCATGTGGGATCTTCCCGGACCGGGGCACGAACCCGTGTCTCCTGCATCGGCAGGCGGACTCCCAACCACTGCGCCACCAGGGAAGCCCCCTTCTTTCCACACTTTTGAAAGCTTTAATCTACTCAGGATCTGCTCTGGCCATATGATTACTGGCACATTTGTAAATATGGACAGGTCTCAGAGAGCCCCGCCAACCATAGCATCCTTTCACATTATGTGTCAGATTCATGTCTCCAATATTGTCTCAGTTGCCCTCTTAAGGAACATAACCTCTTATTCTTTTTTTCCTCAGGGATGCAGTTAATTTCAATGCACATACTGTCTGCATCAAATCAAATTCTTAATCTTCCCTATTCCCTATCTCCCAAACGTTTCCCTCTGTATTAGCTCGGATTGACTATAAAATGTTATCAAATGGACCTCCAAAATATCACAGTTTAACAAAATAGAAATTCATTTTTTCTCTCGGGTCAGATCAGGGACTCGGGTTGATGGTGGCCCTATCACCTTCAACATGTGGCTTCCAAGGTTACAGTAATATTCACCTTTACAGCCCATGGGAGGGGGAAGAGAGAAGCAGAAGGGAAGGAGTCATGTGACAGGTTTTATGCACTAGGCCTGAAAGACACATATCACTTTGGCTTACATTCTGTTGGAAAACACCTAGCACCAGGCCACATTCAACAGCAAAGGAGGCTGGGAAATTGAGAGAGGATGCGCAGCTGTATGCCCAGTTACAATTCCGATACCGAGGAAGAAGGTGAGGATGGAATTTGGTGGACAACTAACATTCTCTATTACGTCATCTCTCTGTGTTACTTCTCTTAATTAATGGCATTATTCTCTCAAATACCCAAGCGTGAGTCCTTAAAGCCATCCTCCATTTCTCCATCTTTCTCCAGCCCCTGTATCTGTTCTGACTACGTAAGCAAGCACACATTCATTCCTAGTTTTCCATTCCCTCCTCTGCAGTACAGCTTAAGGCCATTGTATCTCTTGCTTGAGCAACTGCAATCAGCCTGCAAAGTCACCTCCCTGTGTCAGCCCCTCCAGGCTCATCACGCCCATCCTCTACTCTGCTGTCAGATGCCACTACCGAACACAAACATCTGATTGTCCAAGACGGCGTGGGCTTCTTAACAGTTGCCTCCGCTTCCCGTCAAGGCTGTGCGTACCACATGCAAAGCATCTGCAGCTGTGCCTTCATAGCTCAGTAGCTCACACAAGACAGCCTCCTATTCTCTGTTCCAAACCCTCTTATTGTGGTCTCGTGGCTCATGCTTCTACCCTCTTGCCTCACACCCGTACTCTGCCCAACAACCAGCTCCCTTTGGGTTAAGACCAGAATGGGACGGTCCACCCAGCTTTCATTCAGCTCTGTCCCTAGACACTGTCTCTCAGGGCCCAGGCTTACTCCGGGTCAGGAGACAAGTTTGGACAGTGATCACGATATTCTTTTCACCAAATGCTCCATTGCTTACTGAATAAAACATTTTTTTTTTAGCATGTCATCCATACACCTGCCACTGTCTGATCCCATCCGCCAATTAACACCCCTGCCAATACATCTTTATAATCTTCTTGACATTTTCCTCATTCTTCAAGACCTGACTCATATCACCTCCTTGAAGGCTTCCTCTTTCTCCCTCCTTTGTACTCTATCTTTGGACTGCATTCTTCCAGATTTTGCTTTCTGTCTCTGGAGTTTTTGTGCACATGATGGTCTCCCCATCTAGGAGGTATACTCCCTAAAGGCAGGGACTGTGACTTCTCATCCTTAGGCCGCTGAGAATACCGCCTAGGGGAATACCTTACACATGGTAAGAGCGCGTCATTCCACTGCTTAGAACCTCCTAATGCTTCAGTGGCTTCCCCTATCACTCAGTCATTGATAAAAACCCTCCAGAGGCCTGCATGGCCTCGTAGGAGCAGATGTTCCGGGTGCTCCTCTCCCCTTGCTCCTCCATGTTCCTTGAACACATCACACAAGACCACACTTCAGAGCTTTTGTGTTTGCTGTTCCCTTTATCGGGACACTCTCCCCAGATATCTGCATGGCTGCCCTCTCTTGAGTCCTCGGGGCATCTCTCCAAGGCCACTTCCTCAATGAAGCCTTCCCCGACCACTCTAGTCCCACTGGGACCTCACAACACTCTCCTTCTCCCTCCCTTGCTTGTTCTTTCTCCATAGCATGTATCACCTCCTTATACAGTGTATATATTTCACTCATGTGTTACTGTGTATCATCTGTCTCCTCTCCCCCTACTAGAGTGTAAACTTCATCCTAGTTTAAATCTGTTTGTTTACTTCTGTATCCCCAGGGCCTCGGATATCAAAGGCACTCAACAAATCTTTGTTGAAATAAAGAATAAGCAAATTAATAGAAAATGCTCAATAAATATTTATTAAATTGAATGAGAAGTGTCAGAAACAGACGAATGTGAAATTGCTGAACTCTAAAACTATGTCGGTTTAGAAGAATAGTGAAATTGAGTGAACGTTGCCTCACCATAAACACCCTGGAGGAAGGATTAAAATTGTGTGCTTGTGGTGGGAGGGGCAACAGAGCAAGGAAACGTGCGCCTTCGCAGAAATTTGGGGCTGCCTGACTTCCCCCCTGCGAGGACCACGGACCACACCTGGGAGGCGAGCTTGCCCTGCCGCCCCGCCGGGACACTTGGCTACCACACAGGTGTTTTCTTTTAAGTTATTTTGGTCTTCCTCTCTCTCCTCAGCTGGTGAAGGACACGCAATCTTGGGTGGCTTATGGGACGCTTCTCAGCTCTAAGGAGAAAACTACCAGGAGTGAAAATGACAGCAAAAACATCACCCAGGACTAGATTCTGGGTCTTGGGCCAGCAGAGCCCTTTTTAGAGCAGTGCCAGTGGAACTTTCTGTCTTCTCCCCAGGCTCCGCCTTTACGCTGTTTATTGGAAATTCTTCTCCCCCGCTCAGTCTTTTAAAGCCGCCGCCTACTTTCCGCAGGAGGATGGCGCTCTGAGCTCCCAGTTCCCTCTTCCCCCGGGGACTCCATAGTATTTTTTCACGCTTCGTCGCTACTACAGCAGACGCCTGCCTTCTCATTATTTGCTGTGCAGATCTCCGGTGCCTTGACTGTAAACAAAACACTTTAGATCATAGCAAGGTCGGAGTAAGCACAGCCTTTCTGCTGGCAGCCAGACGTCTTAAGGTGGCGTGACTGTGACTCGCTTACTTTTCAAGATTAACAAAGCGACAAAATGGTGGTCCTACATATTAGTTGAAGAAATATTCAGGGTGTGGAGGGGATAGAAGTATTCATTTTTAACTTTTCTGTAAGATATTAATTCCACGAATAAAATCAAACATCTGTGGCAAGGTGCAATCCTCTAGAATAGCTCCATTTACATATATGTGGTAGTTTGTGTATTTATGCATCTGCATTGATGCTTATATATAATATAGAATTCCGGTGTAGTCTAGCAATTGTGTAAAAATTTCAACAACAATGATCTAATTTCAGGAATAGGGTATCAATTATGGTATTGAGACCTACCCTAATTTTCCTGTCCCTCTCCCCCTCTTCTCCAACTCAGCAAACTAAGTGGGGCATTCAATGTAAAAAAATAAAGAAGATGAGACCTTTTACTTTGATCCCAGGTGAAATATTTTCTGTCGGTCAGGTAGGTAGTCCCGACCTTGAAACAAATTTTGGGCACTGCCTCCCTCACTGCTCTCTGGGTCTCACCCTGCCCTTTTGGCATCTGCATTTTAGTCAAATTAGTGCCAAGGTCATACCAAAGGCCAGTGACAGCTGTATTAAAATATCAGGGACCACAGGCCACGTCAAGGAAACATCTGTAGGCAGCCCAGGTCATGAGAAGGAGCCATTTTGAATCATTTGTAGGAGAGGGACATAGGCGAATCCAGACGAAATCCCAAACCAGTTGGGGTCATCAGGAGGGAAAGGGACAGAAAATGAACCAGCTTTAGAGTCAGGAGACCTGCCTCTAGTATGCTACCAACTGGTTATGTGTCCCTGGACAGGAATCCTCTCGGTCTCTATTTCCTCAGTGGTAAAAAAGAGAGGGTTGAACCACAGGGTTCCCAAGGTCCCTCCCAGCTCTTACATTCTGGAGTGTATGAAGCAAGGCAGGGACACAAAGTGGACGAATAATACGTGGTTAAGAAAACAAGTTAAAAGTCAAACTCATTTGTAGCATAGACGCCCAAGAAAACTGTTGTGTACAGTTGCCGTTGTGTACTGTTAGAACTGGAGATTAGTTTCCAGTAAAATGTGTAACTTTGACCCAGACCAAGATCATATACGGGGTTGGGGGGAGGCAGTTAAAGACTGTGAGCTCTGTTTCAGATATGACAGCCCTGTCCATCCTGTTTTAACGTCCATCACCTTGCTCAAGATCATATTGCTTAGGTAAATTTCAAGTTGCAAAGGGGAGCAGAGATATGCCCAAGTAATCATATCAGACGTGAGAACACGGTGGTGGTGGTTTTATACATCACTTCACAATCCGGACTTTCCGGTTACTTTCACTCTTCGACGACCTGCAGCCCTCTAAAGGCGTCACTTGCATCTGAATGGTGTTCTGGGTGGGTTCCGAGAAGTGAGTCTGGTGGGAGAGAAAGGTGGAGGAAGGAAGGAACTGTTGTATTTGGCGGCGGGACTCAGGTTGAGGAAACTGCTACAACCCGGCAAAGAATTGAAAAATACAAAGAAGAGACGAGTTCCCACACGCAGCCCGTGTCAGTGGCCTTAACTGTGACTGGGAAGCAAGAACCTGGGCCAGGGGTGTAATCTCTCTCTTTTTAAACTAAATGTGTCTGAGACAATTACAAAGCTTACTGGGGACTTGGGAGACCAGGCGACGTTTTGATCTGGAAATCCTTCCTTATTTTTTACTGAGGGAGAGCTTGGGCTCAGAATACATTATAAGTGCTGCGTCTCTTCCAGGCTAATTTATAGAAAGCCGTTCGCCGTGGCTTCTCCCCTAAGCCCCCTGCCCCCCCCAGACTAGCACAGACTTCTAGGTTAAGGGTGAGCTAACCACTGCTCACCCCCACCTAAGTAAGTCACCCAGGCCGAAGGGCTCCCCGCCTCCCCCGCCGTGCGTGCGGCTGGGACCCCGGGGGAGAGCTCAGCTGGGGGCCGAGCTCCCACCGTCCGCCTCCGCCCCCCAGCTGCCCGCCCCCGCCCCCATCCCCCGCTGGGCGAGTGCGGAGAAAACAAGATCGCCGGCGAGGCGCACAACCAGCTGCCGGCAACCTTCGAGCTCCCCAGCTTTCCCGGGCTAGGAGCGGGAGGTCGGGGCTCCGGAGCAGCCGCGCGCCGGCCCGCGCAGCGCCGGGACCAGAACCCGCCGCCCCGCCGGCCCCGCTGCACAGGCCCCTCCCCGGCTCCCCGGCCGTTTGGCGAGCTTGTTTGTCTTATTTTTAATTTCTCCGAGGCCAGCCGGAGCAGGTTTGCTGGCAGCCGTGCGCCTCCAGCAGTCACGCGACCAGCCCATCTCCCGGGCGCGCGCTCGGCGAGGGCGCGCACGGGAGGCGGGGAGGCGCCGCGGCCGCCCCGGGGCCACCTTAAGGCCGCGCTCGCCAGCCTCGGCGGGGCGGCTCCCGGCGCCGCGACCAATGATCTCCTCCTCTGTTTAAATAGACTTGCGGTGTCAATCATCTTCTTCTTCGTCAGCCTCCCTTCCACCGCCATATTGGGCAACTAAAAAAAGGGGGCTCGTCTTTTCGGGGTGTTTTTCTCCCCCTCCCTTGTCCCCACTCTCTCGCCGCTCCGCGACTCCGACGCCGGCAAGGTTTGGAGAGCCGCTCGGTCGGCGGGACCCGCGGGCTCGCAGCTGCCCGGACTTGGACTGGCTCTGCCCCCTCCTCTCTCCGCTGCGCTCCTCTCCCCTCCCCTCCCCGCCTCCCGCTCGCCAGTCCACTTGATCGGCGGGGACTCGGGGCTGCCTGGCCGGGGCTGCCCCTCGCCCCCTCCCCCAGCCCCGCGCGCTCCTGACGCTCGGGCACTTACTCGTCCGTGTTTGTTTCTCTTGGCTCGGAGGGCAGTCGCAGGGCTTATAAGAGGGGCTCGGGCTGGGTCGGGGCGTCTTGTTTTGTTCGTTTTGTTTTGCGAGAGCGCAAGAGAGGCGGTCGCCGAGCCCGGGGAGGAAGATGTCAAACGTGCGAGTGTCTAACGGGAGCCCGAGCTTGGAGCGGATGGACGCCAGACAGGCGGAGTACCCCAAGCCCTCGGCCTGCAGAAACCTCTTCGGCCCGGTCAATCACGAAGAGTTAACCCGGGACTTGGAGAAGCACTGTAGAGACATGGAAGAGGCCAGCCAGCGCAAGTGGAATTTTGATTTTCAGAATCACAAGCCCTTGGAGGGCAAATACGAGTGGCAAGAGGTGGAAAAGGGCAACTTGCCCGAGTTCTACTACAGACCCCCGCGGCCACCCAAAGGCGCCTGCAAGGTGCCGGCGCAGGAGGGCCAGGATGTCAGCGGGACCCGCCAGGCGGTGCCTTTAATTGGGTCTCAGGCAAACTCAGAGGACACGCATTTGGTAGACCAGAAGACTGATGCACCGGACAGCCAGACGGGGTTAGCGGAGCAGTGCACTGGGATAAGGAAGCGACCTGCCACAGACGGTAATGACCCTTTCAAATGAGTGAAATGTCTTTCTGTGTGTCTGTGTTAGCGGCACTGCTTTGCCTGCCTGAGGGTCTTTAACCTCAACTTTGTTTTCAGCGCATTCTGATTTAGCTCTGGGGGAGCGCACTTTCTTAATCTTAGGTTTTAAATGCTATTTATTTAGCTGACTGCTTGCCTGTTTATGACTTTTAAGTCAGAAGCCTGAGACTGTGTTATCTGGTAATTTTTCTAACTGAAAACATCGCGGCTCCTCCCCGCTCGCCAGCGGTAGGTATGTGACAACGTTGGGATGTTTATCAACGGCCTCCCTCTTCGCTTTGGAGGGAGAGCTTTGGGGGCGTAGAATATACTTTCTG
Organism: Stenella coeruleoalba; assembly: GCF_951394435.1. Taxonomy (NCBI): domain Eukaryota; kingdom Metazoa; phylum Chordata; class Mammalia; order Artiodactyla; family Delphinidae; genus Stenella; species Stenella coeruleoalba. The sequence continues at coordinate 92,284,104 of NC_137157.1, read as the reverse complement.
TTATGTGAAAACAACCTCATTTTGTGCCCTTAAAGGCCACTGGGAATGACGGATCCAGGATTGTGGGTGTAGGTGGTGGGTTTTTCGTCCCCTGGTTCTTGGGTCCACTTCTGTCACCCATTGTTTTTTCTAATAAAGATTGTTTGTCTGTGTTCTTTTTAAAATTCCCTCCTGCCCTTAGATTCCTCTTCTCAAAACAAAAGAGCAAACAGAACAGAAGAAAATGTTTCAGACGGTTCCCCGAACGCGGGATCAGTGGAGCAGACGCCCAAGAAGCCGGGCCTCAGAAGGCGTCAAACGTAAAGTACTCGGTGGGTTGATTACTACGAGCAAAGCAGTGACCCCCGAATTGGGCTGCAGGAACTCGTGGGCTTTCCAGCCCCAGGATAACCCGATCTCAGTGGTGGCTGGCAGATTAGAGCTTGTGGGTTTTTGTTTGGTTTATATTTTGGAGGTCAAAAAAAGTAGGAATGGGGAAGACTGAGAATTAGTGTGGAGGTGCTGTAATTCTTCCCAGTTTCTACGTCCTGAGATCATTTTCCTTTGAAGTACCAAATGATTAGAGCAAGGGTCCCAGGCAAGTACTTGTAACCAAGGCCCTGTGGGGAGGAAGGTCAGTTCTCTGAGAGTCCCATCAAAACATGTTGGGAACAATAGGTTCTTTTTCCATCTGAACAAGAGCGGGGGTCTGCCTCCATCCCACTTCATGAGAATTCATCTCCCAGAAGACCAGGTTGACTCAGATTTTGAGCCATCCATGGAAAAATGATTTAATTCAAATAAATGATTTAATTCAAACTTTGAGGGAAAAGTGAGGCACAAATGGTTCATAGCTGGTTGTTCAAATGGTTAGAAACGTGACAAGCGAGGTATGTGGCTTCCTTTGGTTTTTATCATTTTCACAAACTCTCACTTTCCCTGTCTTCTGATAAGTTTGGGGGATGGAGAAGGAACGTGTGTATTGAAAAAAACCAAAATGGAAGGCTCAAAAATCCTAAGGTTCCGACGGAATTTCTGATAACACTGAAGTTGCAAAGCAAAAGTTAAAGTAACTGCCAGGGTAAGCAGTCCAGAAACACGTCAGCATGTGTATGCCAGTCGTGCTATAACAGGGGAATTTAGATACTTGTAGGGGAAATGGATAGTAGATATCAGGGCTGACGGGGTAGGTGTCCCCCAAACAAGGGAAGTGGAGATTTTTGCCATCTACTAAAATATGATCAACATGAAAAGCTAATTTGAATAATTCAGCCCCCAGCTTTACGTGGATTGGTCTCCATAATGATCAGACTACATGTATTAATAGTTTGTAAACGTCTTACAGACAACGACCGTGTCCTCTTTTTTTTTTCCAGAACACTCTCATAGCCTAGCATATAAAGAGATCCTAAGAGATGTTGATATTAACTTTTAAAATCCTCATCTATAAAAATTAAAAATTAAAGGGATGAAGGTGGGGTTCAAGTTTGTTGTATTTTTAAATCAGTGTCATATATAGGATTTCATTACATACATATTTTTCAGAGCTTATACAAAACGGCGCTATTGAACTTCTCCATCACAGCTTATATATGAAGTGGGTAAATGGGTTGAAAAAATTTTCTGAAGCAACCTTACCACCTGCAGCTCTTGTTGGTTTGTGACTTGTGGCCTAGCTCATCAGATGAGCCACAGCAAATCAGACCTACTGGATTTTGATCTGGCCCCATTCTGACATACAGAGAAGCATTTGTTAGTAAATATTGCCAGTTCAGAGAATACAGGAAATAGTAGTAAGGACCTATTCATAAGCATTCGTGTGTATATTCTACATATGACTAAGACTAAAATATTTTGAGAAAAAAAAAAGTGAATAGAATTTTCTTTGGATAGTCTTTTTAAGTGTGATTTCCAGTTATTTTTCAAACTTAGAAAATTTTGCTACTCTTATGTGTTACACTTTCTGAATTTTCCTGTGTCTGTCCTTTCTCACTATCTTTGACCCCCGATTCTCTAGACCAGGGTTTCTCAACCTCTGTACTGTTGACATTTGGGGCCGAATAATTCTTTGTCGTGGGAGGCGGTCCTGCGCATTGTAGAATGTTTTGGCAGCATCCCTGACCTCTCCCAGCAGATGCCAGTAGCACCCCCTCCCCACCCAGTGTGACAACCAAAAATGTCTCCAAACATTGCCAAATGTCCCCCGGGGGTGGAGGGGGAGGCAGAATTACCCACTGTTGAGAACCACTGCTCTAGACAAAAGTCCACAGTGCAGGGGAGAGTAAAAATCCAACGAAGGAAATGTTGGATGGAGGTGACTCTGAGCATCAACTTTTAGCACGTTCTTTCTTTGCTATTGCGCAGGTATTTCCCAACAAAGACAGTAACAAAGTAATTCCCGTCATATATTGGCAATGTTGTTCTTGTGCCTTTCTCCTAATTCTTTCTTGTTTCTTTTGCAGAATTGAGAGTATGTTTCCTTGTTTATCCGATACATCACTGCTTGATGAAGCAAGGAAGATATAAATTAAACATTTTGAATACATATCGCTGACTCCACGGAGTGGACATCCCTTATAAGCACTGAACAGCAACAACCCAATAACACTAAAGTTTTAGGCACTCTTAAATCATCTGCCTCTAAAAGCATTGGATGTAGCATTGTGCAATTAGGTTTTTCCTTATTTGCTTCATTGTACTACCTGTGTATATAGTTTTTACTTTTTATGTAGCACATAAACTTTGGGGAAGGGAGGGCAGGGTGGGGCTGAGGAATTGGCATGGGGGGGTATGAAGAGCTTGCTTTGACTTAGAGCAAGGAGAAAAATATTTGACTTGCACTAAGAGAAGCAGTCTGGGGGGAAGGTTTTGTTTTCTTTAAAGATGTAATGTCCCTTTCAGTGAGAACTGATACTTCATTTAAAAAATCATCCAAATTTGAACACTGGCTGCAGATAATTGATACTTATTTTTTTACATGAAGCTTTTTTCTCATTTAGGAGCTCAGATGATTCCATTATGTAGCAGCAAATGGCTTTTTTTTTTTTTTTTTTTTAAACAAAACTCTACTCAGTGCTCCCCGGCTTCTCCAGTCTCCCTTAAAATTGGAATTTGCCAGTTAAAGTATTCAGCTGTTCGGTAGTCACTCCAGGTACCCCTGGGCAAAAATCTGGCATGTATGGGGGGAGTTCTGAATGCTCAGAATTGACCATTTAGTTTTTATCAGATTTGTTGAGAAAATTTCTTAATTTTCTTTTCACTTCAGGGTGTGTAGACACAGTTAAAATAATTCTAAATCCTTGGATATTTTTAAAGATCTGTAAGTAACTTGACAAAAAATAATGAAATAATGTTTAATTTACAGCTTCTCATTCTGTTTGTTAATTTGCCCAAAGGAAAGTGGTGTTTTTAAAGGAAAGTGCGTATAGAGAAAAGCACCCGTGGATAGGTGAAATGTGAAATGGATACTACATCTTTAAACAGTATTTTTACACTGCCTGTGTATGTGTATGAAACAAAACCATTTGAAGTGTACCTGTGTACATAACTCTGTAAAGACACTGAAAATTATACTAACTTATTTATGTTAAAAAGAGATTTTTTTTTTTTTTAATCTAGACAATATACAAGCCAAAGCGGCATGTTTTGTGCATTTGTAAATGCTGTATTGGGTAGACTAGGTTTTCCCCCTTCTTCTTTTAAATAATATGGCTGTGCTTAAAAGGTTGCATACTGAGCCAGGTATAATTTTTTGTAATGTGTGAAAAAGATGCCAATTATTGTTACACATCAAGTAGTCAATAAAGAAAACTTCCATAGCTATTTGTTGACTTGAACTGTATGTAATGTACCTTATTAGTAAGCTTAGGGTATTTGACCTAGCTTTGTAGTCATATTTCCACAAATATAATATGAAGTGGCAAACACCTAGATAATTCAGGCCCACCACTCAGATGATGTTTATGTAGGTCCGAATGTAGTAGCCACTCTTTTCCACTTAGTTCTGTATGGGTGGACAAAGCTTTAGAAGTGGAAAGTAGGCAGGCCACATTTTCATATTAATAAGATGGTCAAAGTCTCCATTAGTTCAAATATTTACGTCTCTAGGATATGAATGTGTCAGAACCAAAAATTGTTACATAAGCGTAGACCGATCACACGTTTGCAGGATTGAAAATGAAACTAACATGGTGATTTCTCTAAATTCTGTATTTACACATGCAGTGTTGTGAGGAATTAGAGCCATTTTTCAGACCATCTAATCTACACCTCTCATCCAAAATATTCAGATATATAGGTCCTTTAGAAATGGGTGTGCATTCCACACTAATTTAGGTAGAACAGGTATGCTTCAAATTGAACTGGTCATCATACACGAACTCCTCAATTTCTAAATTTCCTGGTTATAATCTACACAACCTAAAACTGGTTAATCTGAATACCGGATCTGAGAGTTTGAGGATCCCATATACACAGAGCAAAGATATTTTTTATTTAAATAAGAAAAAAAATTAAACACGGCATTTTAAAGTCAGATTTATTAGGATAATCCCTGCAATTTGAAATTCTCCTAAAATGTGGCTAAGGTGTAAGATGAAATTATTTTTTCTAGGAATCTGCAAATGGTTAAATGCAAAAATCTGGATTTGGGTTCAATTGTTTCTCTCAAATACTTGCATTGAATTTATTGCACCCCAAAAGGGGCTCTAAACAAGATAATTTCAGCTTATTTTGACCTGAAATTGCTTATCAAAAAACAAAAAAACCAATAAAACCCCCGGGGTTGAGTCTCTTCGACTGCCAGGAAGGGAAAAGTAGGTCCTTTGGTGGCGGGGCCACATCTTCCAAGTTGGTATTATTTTAATTTAAGACTAAAGGTGTTTTTGTGATTCCATTCAAAACACGAAGGCAGGGTGTTTTTCAGGAAGAGACTGAGAAAGCAAGAAAAACAATTCAAAATGGGGAGGAAGGAGTGGAGAGTCAGGAAATAATGAAATAAATTCTCACTGAGCCAAAAAGGATACTTTAAAAAGTGTCTCTAACAGATAGGGGGAAAAGTCCTCTTCTAATTGCTGCTTGTAACCCCTGTTTCTTTCCCAAAAAGCCATCTTTAATGTGAATTTTTAGAGATTGCGTTTTAGGAGTGCTGGGCCAGGAAGAAGTGGATGCTCGCCGCGCCAGGCACGTTCACAGGAACGCAGCCCCTAAAGTCACCGTGTCGGTCCTTCACGCGTTCTATGTCAAGTCTCCAAACGTGTTCCCGGGATTCGGAGCGTCCTCTCCCCGACCCCGGACTGCAGGGTCCGCCGCGGGCGTCCCTCCGAGGGCATGCGGCCGCCGGCGCCAGCCACCCCCTACCCCGCTACCCCGGCCACTGCGCCGTCGTCTCTCCACCCTGCTCCGCAGCCCCGCGCCGGCCCGCCGCGGCAGTTGCGGGGTCAGGCTGGCTGGAGCCTCGGGACGAAAAGGCTATCAAGTCTAGCTCCTCGTCTGCAACTGGCGGCTCCCGCACCGCCCGGATCACTGCGCGCAGTTCCCGCGCCCCGGGCGCCCGCAGGCCATGGAGGGCGGCTGCGCCTCGGCCCCCGCAGCTGGGCTGGGCGGTTTCTCCGAAACTTGCCTCCCTCATCATTTCTCCTCTGGGCTAAGAAAGAAGCGAAAACCCCCATTCCTCTCCACAATCAGACCCTGCACATCAGTACCCCGCCAACTCCAGGGCGCTGGGGAGATTTGAGCGGAGAGAAGAACCTTTCCGAATTCGTGGACCCTCCAGGGCAGCAGCCCGCTCCCACCCCCACCCCAGGCTCCAATGATCCGCAGCCCCGCGCATTTCGAAAGGCTTCTCGGCTCGCCGGCGGCCCAGGAGGGCCGCAGCCGTGCGCAGGAGGGGCCGCGCGCCACAGCCGCTCGCGGGGGTCGCTTCCTCCCTTACACCCGCTCTGCTAAGTCCCCCGGTTGCATCCCTGCTGCCCAGTGCGGGAGACCAGGGCAGGGAAGAACTAGGAAACTGTGGGTCCAGAGGCATAACTGGGGACGGAGGGGACAGTGGAAATCAACAGGAGGGGAGCGGGGCGGGCGGCCTTTCAGGCCACGGTGTGCCCACCGGCCGCGCGCCGAGACCTTTCCGGGCTGCCGAGGAACGCTGCCTTCGCCATTTCATCTTAACCCTCGTTAGCGTAGACACTTGCTCTTCCGAAGCTTTTTTGAATTGAAAGAAAGGTGTTTTAGAAGCTCGTCTAGGATCTGCGATCTGTTTTTCAGAGTACGAATTTCCTTTTTTTTTTTTTAAGTTTGCCATCTCTTTCACCTGGGCCACACCCTACGTTCGCTCCCCTCCCTCCCGGCCAAAATTAAGGTAAAAATCCTGCGAGCAGAGCTGGGCGGGGGGCTGGGTCAGAGGGTCCACGGTCACGCTAGACCCTCTCCTCCCCCGGGGAGGTGGGGGTTGGTGGCACCCCCTGGATCTCGGCTCGCGGGGGGGTAGGGCGGGATGGGTCAGCGCCAGCCAGACCCCGCAGAACCGAAAGTGTAGCATTTACACGTACACTCAAGTCCCCGTGCGGCCATCCGCGTCCCGGGCCTGTCTCGCGTGGGGACACACACACACACACAGGAGGCAGGAATCCCCGAGTGAAAAATACAGAAAGGAATCGAGGCGTGCTGGGAGCCAAACGTCGACGCGCCTCAAAACTAACGTGAAGAAAAGGCAGGGAGAAGGGCGCGCAGCCGGGACGCGGGGCCGGGGGATTGCATCATTGCAGCTCCCCCTCCAGAAAATGGGCTCCGAACCGCGGCCACCATCATGGCGCTCGGGCCGGGCCGCGCTTCCCGTGCGCCTTCCCCGAGCGCTCTGGCCACGGGCACTGAGCCTCGAGCGAGAGTTCTGCAAACATGTCCCCCTTCTCTCTCGAACGCCTGTCCCCCACCCCCTCCTTCCTTTTGTGTGCTTGTGGACGTGTGTGTATGCGTGCGTCCGTGTGTGTGCGCGGACCAGAGAACTTGAAGATTTTTTTTTTTCCTCTCTTTTTTCCCTCCCGTGCTGGTGGTTGTAAACTTGATTGGCATTGGCTGCACCCACTGACCCCTGCGCCGAGTCCACTGAAGATTTAAGGTGGATCCGAGAAGCTGCAGCTTCAGGCGGAGTCTCGAGCTTTAGCTAGTTTTGGAGGAAAAAAAAAAAAACAAAACCCCAAACCGTGCGCCCGCCGCGTTTTTACGAATCCCCTGCGGTACCAGCCCCCGCGCCCGCCCCGCCCGTCGCGCGCTGGCTCCGCCCCCTCCCGCTTCTTCCCCATTGGCCCGCGAGAGCAGTTTGAATTTTTTTTTTTTTTCCTTTGGATGCTTGTTTTCTCGTAAAAAAAGACGGTGCCCCAGCTCGTGTGGCGAAACCTACTTCGGCGGCCCGAGGTGCGGTGTTGTAGCTGGTTTTGTGAAGGCAGGAGGGAGGAGGGTGGGCGGGGCTTCCGTTCCCAAATTTTATCCCGAAGAGCGGTAGACAGTGTGCGGGCGTGTGGGGGGGCCTGGGGCCTCGGTGTACAATCTGGAGAAGCTCCGGCGGGGGCAGAGTGTAGTATAAAACGTTACTGGACGTCCAGGGCGCGTCGCTTCACCGGCTGCTGGCCAGAGGTACTAGGAGGCGCTGGCAGGAGCCCTGGCGAGGATGCACCTTTCCCCTGCCTTGGAAAGGTAGAACTGGGCAAGGCGGGAGGGTGAAGGTAGCCCGGAAAAGAACACTTTCTCATTTCCAAGGGAAAAAAGAAACAGAAGAAATACAATTATAGCAAAAATGTATTATTTCAAAGGTCACCCAGTCCGAATCCTTCAAAATTCAGGCAGTCAGTATCATTTTTACTGAATTAAAAAAAAAAAGTTTTCTGTCTTTGATTTCCAGGGTGTTTTTGAGTAAGGAGCATGTTAAAATAAAATCGAGATAGGGATTAAGACTTTGAAAGTGCCTCTGATTACTGGGTTTGATAAAGTACTTTACCATTTAGGATAATGTTATTTGTAATACAGGTCTTATACAAGTGATAGCCTTCCTTAATTTATAACCCAGTTATGTTTTACTTTACTGTGAAATTTTTTAAAGTTTATGATAATTCGAATTATTCTCCAAATCACTGAATCTCCAGATTAGTGAGGTTAGCATATGTACAGTTTTTTGGGGGGTCCGTTACTCTTGTTGCAGTGTGGCTGACGATTTTAACCAGATGTCCAGACCCAGCCTTCAGTCTAACGGTTCCTATCCTGTCCAACCTACAGTCAATTTTTTAATACTAAACTCTCCCAATACTTCCTAACCCAACTAACCCCTTAAGCTTAGCCCAGACCAACCAGCCTCCTCAGACCACCATAAACCAACCTGCTTGTGCCCTTAGCAAGGACTTTTGGGAGTTAAGATTGTCCCCCAATGGACTGGGTAGCTTCAGGAAGCAGTGATCTCCTCATTCCTGGAAATACCAGTCAAACACTAGTCTGGATGACCCCTTAATAGGGACATTGTAGAAAAGATTCAAATATCAAGTGAATATTAGGACTAGTGATTTTGAAAGTCTGTTCCAGACCATTGAGATACTGTATTTCCAAACTTGGAGTTCCTGGATATCTACTAAACCAAGCCATTTGCCTTGCTCATTACCATTTTCTAGAGTTGTGCTCTCCAATATGGTAGCCAGAAGCCATTTGTGGCTGTCGAGCACTTGAATGTGACTAGTCCAAACTGAGATGTGCTATGTGTGAAATATACTCAGGGTTTCCAAGAATTAGTATGAAAAAGTGTTAAATATCTCATTAATAATTTTTATATTGATTACATGTTGAAATAATCATATTTTTGGTTATTGGGTTAAAAATATTAAATTTAATTTCATCTGTTTCTTTTTTAACTTTTTTTTAGTGTGGTTAGTAGACAATTATAAAAAAAAAAAACTCAAACATGATTTTATTTTTTTAATTTTTTGGCCCTGCCTTCCGGCATGTGGGATCTTAGTTCCCCAACCAGGGATTGAACCCATGCCCCCTGCAGTGGAAGCTCAAGAGTCTTAACCACTGAACCTCCAGGAAAGTCCCTAGACAGTTTTAATTTATAGATGTGACTCGCATTATATATTTCTGTTTGGACGTTGCTGTTCTAGACCAACACCCGTGGTAACTCGAAGCCCCATCTTTGAGATTGGTGGCTGATAATACTGAGCAGTAGCTGATAACTTCTAGTTGCCATCCTAAGTTCTCAAGTTAAGTCAAGGCCCAAACTCAACCTCAGGAACCCTTAAAGGATTCTACCAACACCTAACACCTACGGTTTAATCTATAACACATAGTACTTGTTTTGAGCCCAGCCCATGGAAATATGGTACAGCTCTGTCTGATTAAATCAGACTTGATCACAGCTTTCCACATTTATGTAGAGAACCTGGGAGAGCCGATATGTTAGGAGTGACTCTGGAAAAAAAATTTAGATCCCAAACAAAGTCTCCATGAGTAACTTTTCAGTAGCACTTGTCAGCAGAGAGGAAGGTGGGAGGGAGATGGAGCAGTGTTCTCACTCTATGATTGCGCCTCTATCAGAAGACTGGAACGAATGAAAAGGTGTGCCATGTTTTGGACAGGTATACGCAAAATGATAAAGATGGCCATAAATGTATACCTTTTAAGTTAAATTTGTACCTTTGCACTAAATTCTAAGTCTGATCATCCTGTTTCGTTCCATTGTTCAGTTTAAACACTGAGGACCATTTATTTTAATTACTGTAAGTTTAGAATAGTTATAATTACTCATAGCACTAATCCTCCACACCCCAACCAGTACCTTTACTCTTCTCCTTTTCAGAATTTTCCTGGATTCTTTGCTTGCCTCCCCTCCCCCCTCCCCCCCCCCACCCCGATGGATTTAAAATGAATTTTGTCTAGTTGCAAATTCCTGTTGTGTTAAAATAAATAAATAAAGTGGGATCCTTATCTCCCACTTCATACCAGATAAATTCCTCAAGAATTAAAGAGTGAAATTTAAAAAAAAAAGGCATAGACGTACGAGAAGAGATCTCAGAGAACTTTTTTTTTTTAATATAAATTTATTTATTTATTTATTTTTGGCTGGGTTGGGTCTTCGTTTCTGTGCGAGGTCTTTCTCCAGTTGCGGCGAGCGGGGGCCACTCTTCATCGCGGTGCGCGGGCCTCTCACTGTTGCGGCCTCTCTTGTTGTGGAGCACAGGCTCCAGATGCGCAGGCTCCGTAGCTGTGGCTCACGGGCCCATTTGCTCCGCGGCATGTACGATCTTCCCAGACCAGGGCTTGAACCCGTGTGCCCTGCTTTGGCAGGCAGATTCTCAACCACTGTGCCACCAGGGAAGCCCTCAGAGAATTTTTAAAGATATAATCTCAGAGTGAGGAAGGTCTTTCTAAGTATGACACAACACATAAAATCCATAATCTGAGTCTCTCCGAAATCATTACCTTATTCTGGCTTTCCCTTCATTTTCATAAATTCAATGACATAAAAATATTCTGCATGGAAAACCCACCATAGAAAGTCAAAAGACAGTGACACGGTGGTGAGAGTTGCACAACGATGTGAATGTACTTAATGACACTTAACTGTACATTTACAAACGGTTAAAATGGGAAATTTTACGTTATGTTGTAATTAACTATAATAGTAAATAAATAAATATGCAGCTACAGTGGTCCCCCCTTACAGTGGATGTCTGAAACCGAGGGTAGTACCAAAACCTATATATACCGTGTTTTTTCCTAAACTAAGGAGCAGGTAGCATATACAGGATGGATATGCTGGACAAAGTGATGATTTTTGTCCTGGGCGGGAAGGAGCCAGACTATTGAGAGATTTCATCATGCTACTCAGAAGGTCCTGCAATTTAAAACCTATGAATTGTTTATTTCTGGAATTTTCCTTGTAATATATCTGGATGCCGGTTAACCACGGGTAACTGAAACTGAGAAAATCGAAAACTCGGATAAAGAGAAACTACTGTACTGGAAGAATTTTAAAGTTCCTCCCTGTTCCATCTAAAAGAATCTCACAGGATTCTGGATCCCATCCTTTTTGAGGCTCTGGAATGAGACCGCTTGGGGTGGAGTCCTATTGACCTAACTTATTGCCTGTGAGACCCTCTTGCAAGTTACTTCACCTTTTTTTTTTTTTTAAATCAGGGGTGATATTATTTATTTATTTATTTATTTATGGCTGTGTTGGGTCTTCGTTTCTGTGCGAGGGCTCTCTCTAGTTGTGGCAAGGGGGGGCCACTCTTCATCGCGGTGCGCGGGCCTCTCACTATCGCGGCCTCTCTTGTTGCGGAGCACAGGCTCCGGACGCGCAGGCTCAGTAATTGTGGCTCACGGGCCCAGTTGCTCTGCGGCATGTGGGATCTTCCCAGACCAGGGCGCGAACCTGCGTCCCCTGCATTGGCAGGCAGACTCCCAACCGCTGTGCCACCAGTGAAGCCCTACTTCACCTTTTATAGTTTTTATTTCTTTAGCTATATAATGAGGATGCTTGTAGCTCTCTCAGAGGCCTATTAATACTGTTTGGTGGGATAATGTGTGTGCAGCACTTAGCACAGTACCTGGTATATAATAAATAACAACCATTATACACATAATTAATAGGGACATCCAGGGGTTTTTTTTGGCCACGCCACGCAGCATGCCGGATCTTAGTTCCCTGACCAAGGATCGACCCTGTGCCCCCTGCAGTGGTCCCTAAGCACTGGACCTCCAGGGAATTCCCCGAGACATCCATTTTTTTTTTTATTTTGGATTCTCAAGTAACCACAACCGGCACTATACTAACCTTGTAAACATATTTTCTCATTTTTAATTACTGCTATTGTTACCCTTAAGAGGAACAAGTAATTTTGGAGGGGGGGTGGTAATTTAATAAACAGAATGAATATACTGCAAAAACTGGTCGAAACGGTAAGTTTAATGTATATTTTACCACAATTTTTTTCTAAAGTTTAAAAAATAAGGCATTTGTGGGAGTTCCCTGGTGGCCTAGTGGTTAGAATTCCAGGCTTTCACTGCTGTGGCCTGGGTTCAATCCCTGGTCGAGTAACTGAGATTCCACAAGCCACATGGTGTTGTCAAAAAAAAAAAAAAAAAAAGCATTCGTTGACTCTAGGGCCATCTTTAGTTATCTTAGAAAGGATCTGGTATAGATTTGTTTGTGGTACTAAATCAATAACACTCACAGCCATACACAAAGACGATGGCAAACTGGAAAAAATGTTGGCAACCCATATATCAAAGGGCTAATTTCCCTGATTAATAAAGAGTTTCTACAAATCAATGAGTGAAAGCAAACAAAACAGTAGAAAAGTAAGCAAAGGTTGTGACCACAATTTTCAGAAAAGGAAACACAAAAGGCTCTTAAAATATGAAAACATGCTCCGTTGTAATGTGAGACTATGGGATAAAAGTTATAAACAGAATATATAAGTTTAGGTAGAGTTACAGTTAGCATCACTCTGATACAAAGTTGGCCATTATCGTTTCTTGATAGTGTAACATTTGCTTCCCTCCCTTCTATCCAAAGCTGAGTGATTTTTTCTAGCTTCAGTGATGACCAGAGAAGCAAGGAGTTTGCCTATGTGGAAGCCATGACCACCTTTGAAGTTCAGTGTGAAATCCCTCTCATCCAAACTGTCTAATTTTGGGCTTATTGGCGTCACCTTACTTTGCCCATAGAAACCCCCAGAGTCAGCCTCTTAAAACAAGTACAACGACCTTTCTCAATACATCTCGTCCATTCCTGCTTTTAATGCCTGTATATCGTTGGATAACCTGAGTTTCTACAAAATCATTGCCTTACTCTGGCTTTCCCTTCAGATACTCTATTCTTTTAAAAGGCTTCAAAGCAGAATTTATTATATGATAAACATGAAATTTCAAATCAGTAGAGAGACAATATTATGGAATAATTGGTGTTAGGTTATAGCTTATCATGTGGGAAAAATGTTAAATCCCTCCTACAGACACATATACACACATATTGTATTTTATGTTATGTACTGTGGGTTTAGTCTTTCATTTAGCAGTTCTGCAAATTTAGGAAAATAATCACATGTATGACTAAATATATATTTACCAGAATGATCGCTGTTTGTTTAAAAGGAAACAAACAAGTAAATGACCAAACAACCTCCCCTTTGCTATAGGATTACAGGATTGATTATTTGATTGAACCAACTGTAGAATATACAAGAATGACACAGATTGCAGCTATTAAAACACCCCAGGTAGCTTTATATGTATGAATAGGAAAAGTTCATAATATTAAGCCAGGCACAGAACAATATTTATGTTATGATCCCATTTTTGTAAAAAAAAAATTTTTAATTCATGTATATGCATGGTCCCGGCCTGAAAGGTTACCTCTCCAATTTCTGAGAGGGGGAGTATGAAGAGACTTTAACTTTATACATTTCATTATTGGTTGTATTTTTTTTAATATCTATTTTTTTAAATTTATTTTATTTTTTTTCTTTAATTTTTTGGCTGCATCGGGTCTTAGTTGTGGCATGCGGGCTCTCATTGCGGTGCATGGGCTTCCCTCTAGTTGTGGTGTGTGGGGTTTTTTTCTCTCTCTAGTTGTGGTGCGTGGGCTCCAGGGTGCATGGGCTCTGTAGTTTGCAGCTCGCGGGCTCTCTAGTTGAGGCACGCGAGCTCAGTAGTTGTGGCGCACGGGCTTAGTTGCCCCGCGGCATGTGGAGTCTTAGTTCCGTGACCAGGGATGGAACCCACATCCCCTGCATTGGAAGGCAGATTCTTTACCACTGGACCACCAGGGAAGTCCCTGTTGTATTTTTTATAATGGATTTTAACAAGAAATAAAACATAAAGATTTTTCAGATTTGAAACATAATTATCCTGATAACTCTTGAACACAGAATAAGTTTCTCTTTGTGTCTCATACAGTCTCTTTTCAGACATTAGCAAAGAACAAGGCATTTCTAGAATTCATTTCCTCTCCATTTTTCTATTTAGTTTCAGATATCGTTAAATGCATATATGAGTTCCGAGGAGTGTGTGTGTTTGGGTATACGGTTTTGCTTCCAGGGCACATAAGAGAGGTGTAAATATCATCCCCACCAACTCAGGGATATCTTAACAAACCATGGAAAATTGAGCCTGTTCCATCTTTTTTGCCACATGGGATCCCATTGGTAATATTATCCCGAACCTCACATTCCTTGATCTTTGGCATCAACTCCCTGCCATAGTTTAGTTACTTAGGACCTAGGGCTAGGGAGATCGTTTTAAATTTCAAGTTAGTAGGCCAGTCTTGAGCTGTCACGCTCCATGGGACTGACCTGGGGCAAAACTTAGAAACCTCACGATACCCGGAATGGGAGATCACTGCATCCAGTCTTCATTCGACAGGTGAGAAAATTCGAATCCATGATTTCCTGTAACGTGGATAAGTTAAATAAGATGATTCATAGGTGCCTTCTGGCTTCCAATTCTGGGATTCCTGTTTCCTAGTCCAGATCACACATTCCATTCCTGTGGATCACGTTATTTTCCAGGGAGGCTAGATTCCTGATTTTTGGCCACAAACCACATATTCACAGGAGTCGAAGGAAGATGATAGTACAGGAGTAGAGGCTGAACCGTTAACATGTATTATCTTACCAGAAAAAGGCCTGTGAAGGTATAACTTCGTGGTGGCTCAGCGGTGCCAAACCCTGCTTCACTGTTGCCTGAATATCATGGAGCCCCTTCTAAGGGCCAGGCTCTGTGTCTTCAACGTGGCAGACAGGAGCACTGCCCTCATGAAGCCACAGGCCATTGGAGGAGATGGACAAGGAATCGTAGCTAATGAGTGTTCTGAACCATGAGTGCTATGAAGGAACCTCGGAGCTTCCGCTTTGGGCTCCAACAGTTTGGGCCCTACACAAAGGTGTCCAGCTGAGGTATCAGGCAGGGGCGGAAGTCCAAACACCAACCCCAGGCCAACCTGTGTTCACCAAAAAGAAACAAACCTTTAAAAATCCATCCCTCTGGCTTCCCTGGTGGCGCAGTGGTTGAGAGTCTGCCTGCCGATGCAGGGGACACGGGTTCGTGCCCCGGTCCGGGAAGATCCCACATGCCGCGGAGCGGCTGGGCCCGCGAGCCATGGCCGCTGAGCCTGCGCGTCCGGAGCCTGTGCTCTGCAACGGGAGAGGCCACAACAGTGAGAGGCCCGCGTACAGCAAAAACAAACAAAAAGTTAAAAACCCATCCCTCTCTGTGGTGCCTTCTGCAGTCCCCCATGTTGTAGTGGGTGCCCTGCAGGATGCTGCAAGAATTTGGGACACAGGGTCTCACCTAGTGGTGGGACCAGTTGGAAGAAGAGTGATCCAGGCAGAGCCCTGCCCAAGGCCCCAAGTCTGGGAAGGCCTTTGAGGAAGTGAAAGAAGGTGCTTGTGGCTGGGATGCCGCAAACGGGGCTAAGCAGGGCTGATCAGGGCTCCGACTAGAGCGGGAAGTCCATACAATGATGGGCTTTTTTTTTTTTTTTTTTTTTTTTTGCGGTACGCGGGCCTCTCACCGCTGCGGCCTCTCGCGTTGCGGAGCACAGGCTCCGGACACTCAGGCTCAGCGGCCATGGCTCACAGGGCCCAGCCGCTCCGCGGCACGTGGGATCCGCCCGGACCGGGGCACGAACCCGTGTCCCCTGCATCCGCAGGCGGACTCTCAACCACTGCGCCACCAGGGAAGCCCTACAACGATGGGCTTTTAAAACCACGTTAGGAATGTTGGACTTGACATCAAGGTGCAATGGGAAACCGTTGGATAACTGAAGAGAGTGACTTCAATTAAGCTTAAATTAAACTCTCTCATTTCCTCCTTTTGTCTAATTCTTTTCAAAACCCTTAGTCTCACGTTGGGATCATTCCAATAGGGTGTGGGAAAGAAAGTCCAGGCTCACACCTTTGAGATGCCGCTCAACATACACAATATAAAAAACATTTTAAAACTCTGGCCTCAGGGAGTGAAGGAGACGTGAGGTCCTTGGACCATCAGAGCAGATGCCAGTCACAGCCGAGTTATTTCAGGTTTTGAAGGAGGACCCAAGCAAGTCCCACGGCCTGGTGTTGGTCTGCTGAATCAGCCAACTGATTTACTTCCGCTCCTCCTGCTGCGGATTCAGCTTGCATTCTCTTCATGGTCACAATGAGCTGGCTGCTGGTGTCATTTTACGGACCAGTCCACATTTTGTCCTTTGCCGGTACAGTTGGTGTGAAGCTTCTAAGCTAGTGAACAGCTTTAGGGGTGAATATGGAATCATTTTCTTCACAAAGGCTCAGCATTTTAGTCTTTCATCTTGACTGAGCAAGTGGATTCAGTGTTCACGAATACTTTGGCCAAATCATTCATTGTTTACATGTTTGGTTTTGGAAAGTGACTTCAAAAGAGGAATAATAAAAATGGACAACCCACGGGGATTTTTGTCGCTGTTTGGTTTTTTTCAGTTGAAGATTAGTAAAAGAGAGACCTCTGCTGGTTAAACTGTTATAGTGACCTAGCATTGGTCCATGTCCGTTAAGCTTTTACAGGTGGTGTTGGCAAATTGATTGCTCACAGTTCGTTCATTATCTCTGCTATCCACTCAGCTTCTTTTGGAGCTGGTCTAAATGACCTGTAATTCCAAGCTCCAATCACAGTTGTTTCTGCTTCAGTCTTTGGTGTTAGGCTTTCAAATTTCTCAAAAATAATAGCCCTACCTGTCCTCCGCAGCCAAAATCCAGGCCTGAAATACCTCCTGTATCTTATCTTCTCTGTTCCCTTTCACTCTTCTTCCCTCCATCTCCCTTCCTCCTCTCTTGCCAGTAAAATAAAATAAAACAAGTCTTCACTCAAAAGAGAGAACTGCTGATGGAATGTGAGAAGGAGGGAACAAAACCCTTATCTCTAGCATATCCTCACCTGGCTCTGGAGGCCTGGGGCCCAGGGTTGGAGTTATATACCTGAGAAGAGCTGTGAATCCCATTAGCATCTTCTGATGGATTTGTGTGACCGTGGGAATGTGAGATTTGGTGAATGGGAGACCGAGGACACTGCAGAATGTAGAGGGTGGTTACATGCGAGGAGAAAGGGGAATGTCTTCATGAGACCTTTTGTTTGTCAACAATAGAAACAATGATCTGGGGCTTCCCTGGTGGTGCAGTGGTTAAGAATCCACCTGCCAATGCAGGGAACACGGGTTCGAGCCCTGGTCCGGGAAGATCCCGCATGCCGCGGAGCAACTAAGCCCGTGTGCACCACAAGTGCTGAGCCTGTGCTCTAGAGCCCATGAGCCACAACTACTGGGCCTGCGCTCTAGAGACCGTGCTCTGCAACAAGAGAAGCCACCGCAATAAGAAGCCCGCCCACCGCAATGAAGAGTAGCCCCCGCTTGCCGCAACTAGAGAAAAGCCCACGGGCAGCAACAAAGACCCAATGCAGCCAAAAATAAATGAATAAATTTATATTAAAAAAAGATACTATTAAAAAACAAAAGATCTGTGCCTACTGTGTGCCAGGCCCTGAGCCAAGCCTGTGACGTACCTTAATTCTGTTTCTTGCTTTTCCTCTCTATTGACAATCTTAAGAACACTTTTCTATGGGAAAAAAAAAAAGTATATGGGAAGAACTTAGAACAAGGCCTGCATAGAAATAATAATTATGTGTGTATTTGCTATTTTATCATTATATTTTTACTCTGGAATATACCACCACCCCTGCACACGAGAAGTGGCCTTTCTGCGCTGCTAGAGTAGGTCCTAAGCTCACGGCTAGAATAGCATCTCGGGCCCTCTGCAGCAGAGCAGCAGAGATGCCTCTGGTTTGGCACGTTGCTTCCACACAATGGCCTGCATTTCCTGTCTTCCCAGACCTAACCCACTCTCACCCCTTTATTTATTCTCATACATTTTTTTTGGCCACGCAGCCTGGCATGCATGCGGGATCTTAGTTCCCCGACCAGGGATCTAACCCGCGCCCCCTGCGGTGCAAGCACCCGAGTCTAACCACTGGACGGCCAGGGAAGTCCCCTCATTCTCATACTTTCTACAACCTCTTCCGGATTGACTGACACATGAGGGTCAGCATCAAGTTATATTATTATCATGTTATATAATAATGTTAATGTATCAAGTGATAATCATTTTAATGCTCATTAACGCTAAGCTCATCTCGCCCAGCCACTCCTCTGAGAAAATGAGGTCCAGAGAGGTTGTCAGTGGCTCAAGGTGACCGAACCAGCGGGTGGCTGAGGCAGGGCTGGAACCCAGATCTCCCGGATTCGGCCTTCCCTGTATGACACCTGCACTCTCCTTGTTCTGCATCGGGCAAGAGACGCTTTTTACTTGTACCTTCTGCTCATCTCAGGTTGCCTGTCATCCCGTTTTCTAAGGCCCTCACTCCTCCCTGCTGCACACAGGGAACCCAGGTCTGTCAGCACAGCCACTAGGCAGCTTCTCTGACCAGCCCAGGACAGCCCTTCCTCCTTCTCCTCAACTCATTTATTCTGTTCTGGCCTTGGCAGGGCACTGACAAATCACTTGACTCACACATTTACCAAAAGATGTTTGTAGACGTTTATCCTTCTCTGAAACGCCTCCTGATCTTGGCGTTTCTATGCTGCTTGATAGTGTTGAGTATTTTTTTGTGTGGATGCTATAAGTTTTCACATGTTAGAAGTTGCCTTATACGTATTTGAACTCTCTCTGCTCCCTCAGCGTATTTCCTTTTACTGCAAATATAGTCTCTTAACGGAATAACTCTCTATAAATCAGGCGTTTGGGATTAACATATACACACAACTATATACAAAGATAGGTAAACAACAAGGACCTACTGTTTAGCCAAAGGCACTGTATTCAATACCTTGTAATAACCTATAAGAGAAAAGAGTCTGAGAAAGTACATATATATATTTATATATATATATCTGAATCATTTTGCTGTACACTTGAAACTAACACAACATTGTACATTAACTATACTTCAGATAAAAAAATAAAGAAAACAACCCAGAATAAATCTCTAACTCTGGGAATTTCAGGTACTGTGGCAAGCGAATTATAGAGATATTTTAAAGCAGGGTGTCAGTTTAAGAGTCACAATTTACACCTTATAGTTTCTAATATGATGCCCTGGGTGTACTGTTAAAAGCTGCTAAAGTTTTGTAAATGATAAATCGCACTGCTTCAGTACTGCTACCAAATTAATTCATTTGTGGATCTAGCAGTTATTTAAAGAGGGTTCATGAAGTATGCTGGACTGTGTTAGGCCCCGAAGGCGTTTGAAACGAAGTTTGACATCTGCCTGTCTGTCTCCTTCTGGCTGCCTAGAAGGTGGATAAGATGGATGCAACCTGAGGAGGCATCCTTTGTTCCTGAGCATAGAAGGTGCATTGTGGAGCAGAAAGATACAGGAACTCTAGGCGATGCCGTACCAGCTCTGCATTGCTTATCTCCAGAATTCCTTTAAAAGAAAAGAAAAATAAACTTTTATCTTGTTTAAGCCACTATTATTTCTGGGCTCTGTTACTACTTGCCAAATGCGAATCTTAACTGATACAGAAGTCCTTGAGGATTTTTGAGCAAGGGACTATTCTGATTGGTAGCTATGCAAGAGGCGGATTCGGGGAGGGGGGTGTTCCAGGGCATACAAAGAGATAAAGTTGGCTTGGCAGGTGGGACAGATAGTGGGGGGAGACTTTGAATGAGGAGAATACACATCTTGCACAGGCGCATTGATTTTGTTTTTCTTTTCCCCAGAACACCTCCGCTCAACTCCAATTATACGGTGGTTACTTAAATATGTAGTTATTGAGTAATTTGCATTCTGTTCTTGTCCAGTGGCCTGAAAGCTCTGGAGACTGAGAAGATGGGTACTCTTTGTATCTTAAAAAGAAGCAGGCAAAAGCTGGGACAGGAAAAGAGTATCAGTGTTACAGTAAAGTGAAGTTATTATGTTTTCAGAACTCCTGCAGGCATTTTCAAGGAAAGGAACTTTTGTTACATGTGATTGTCTAATCAAGATACATTTGAAATGTATCCACTAGTGGATAGCAACTGTAAATAATATTTTAAAAATATATCTTGGAGTACCTTTCAGAGTAAAGATAATTTTATGTGCTAAAACTTTCTAAAAGGGGAAAATTTTATTTTATTAACTTACTCTAGGACTTCCCTTGCGGTCCAGTGGTTAAGATGCTGAGCTTCCAGTGCAGGGGGCACAGGTTCGAACCCTGGTGGGGGAACTAAGATCCCACATGGCACGTAGCCAAAAAAAAAAAACCTTACTCTAAGCTTCATGTAATCACACTGAGTAGCAGCTGTCTCTTCATAGTAAACTTTTCATCTTGAGGTTGGGTAGGTAATTTCATACCTCTTAGATTAGAAGACATTTTACTATTATTTAAATGGCTTATAAAAACATGATAATGTAGCTATAATATAACGTAACTTCCCTCTGAACTAGATGTACTAACTTAATATTGCAATCTCTGTTTCCTTAAAAATGGGTCGGCAGTTCCAGAGTTCCTTCTAAATCTGGCTTGAACAGGGAATTAGAAGTCTTAATGCAACTACAAATGTCAAGGTCCCTGAAGGCAGTGGCCTTCAGCCTTTCTTCCCACTCCTCACGTGGAAGGGCAGATGTGCCCAGTATTACCTGGAAATTCTTGCTTGTTAATTATGTCCTGCCACCATTTCCCCTCGTTTGGAAAAAATACAACTAGAATGCAAGTAACTGAATAGATATTTGGTTGTAGCCTGGACCATCTGTTGCAAACTTCTATACTTTTTCTACCAACTCAATTTTAATAGTCACATAGGATTATTTCCAGTTTATAGTGAGAAGAAATACAAAAAATGATTCCAAATGTTAGGTTTTGAGTTACACCTCCCTGGAGTGCCTGGGTTGCATTTTGCTGCAGTCTGCACACAGGAAAAAAAAACCCAATAGTCTGATAAGCAGATGTTTTCTCTCTACAGTTAAATAAATTATAACAGTGGCCAACATTTATGGAACACACAGTGTGTGCTGAGGCATTTATCTACATTATTTCTTTTAATCCTGATGAAATTCTGAGAAGTAGCTGTATCGATGAGGAAACGGAGCCTGGAAGCTATTGCTCGAGGTCACATTAAGCGGCTGAAAAAGGGCTCAAATTTAGGTCCTGCTGACTCTCAGGCCGCCTTTAGAGACTGTCCTGTTATTCTTGTAAATAATCTCAGTGAGAACACAGCCAACTGGCTCAGGGCGACACGCGATCCCCAATCATTCTCTTTCACTTTCTGCCAGATTGGAAGACGGTCTTGTGATTAAATATTTCTGGCCAGCAATGTCTTGCCGTCTACGGAAAACTGATATTCCCAAATCTTTAATAATTGTTTCATTAGACACAAAAACAAATCTCCTCGGAATGACCACAGGAATACCTCTGTATTTCTCTGTTACCTGTCTTTCCTCAGGCAAGATGGAAAGAACAGTATCAGTTTCCAAAGTTGCTCTGGGAAGAAGACAAACAGGGGATATTACTTAGTTATGATTCGTAGACACTTTTGGGGGGAGGCTACACCAACCACTGGACGTTGTAAGGTTTGGAAGCCCCTTCTTAAGGGATGAAGGCCATTTTATGGCAGGAGAACCAGAGAAGGCCCAAGGAAGGCCATGGGTTGACTGCTTGAATGATTGATTGATTGACTGACTTGAGATAGGAAGGACTTTTACTATGAACCGGCCTCTGAACCTCTTTTGCTTTTTAGCTCCAAATAGATTCAGGTGTTTCTCAAAGGCCACCTTCTTCTAAAGTAGGTAAGGAGCTGATCAAAAGCTTTATCTTTGCTAAACTTGTTTGGGTAGGTTTCTTCCCTCCTGCATCAGTTGCCTGGGAGGGGGTGTCCAGCTTCCTTTGGGGGAGGTGTCGGTAGATAACAGTAGCCAAGTGGTGTTGGCTAATTTGTTTATTTAGTGAGGGGTCTCATTAAAAAGTCATTTCCTTTGGGTGATTAAAGAGCTCCTAGGGAAATTTTCTCATCATCTGCTTTTCAGTTCCTGTTTTGGAGGGGATTCTATAAAGAATAATTAAGGCCTAGGTCTTCATTTCAGCCTGTCATTTGGGCCCCCAGGGTTTAAGCCCTGAAAAGGCCAATTGCTTTTCAGATGGGATATACCCAGAGCTGGGCATGGGGAGTGGGGGCCGGTTGGAGGTGGATCTGATTCGTTGGCAGGCTTCCTCAGTGGCATGACCAACTTGTAAGTTGGGTCATTATTTTTGTGTAGGATGCCTAGCCTAACGTCTCTAAGCTTATGAGGGAAACTAATAACTTCTCTTCATGCGGTTGTTGTCATGATCAACTGAAATAATGTATCTGAAAGTGCTTTTAAAATCTCTTACTATAATGTGTGAAAATGGTGGCTAATGGATGTGCTACGAAATGTCAGCCAAAGTTACCAGGAATGCAAGTTAATATTATGCCTATAAGTTTCTGGGACCAACTTGGATGTGTTGTGCGGGGCAGTGGTTCCCACACCTCCGAGTGGTCTGTGCCACCAGTTGGGTGTCCTAGAGTTCAACTCAGTTCTGACCCTGGCTACACGGAGACAGCATCAGATTCCACAGCTTCAGGGCTCCGTCCCACAAGACTGCTCCCCACCCCCCATCCTAACTTCAGACGCCAGTCACACTGTTATTACCTGTGCTTCTAACCGACTGGCTACAGATTGGAGGTTCCAGTGACCCCATCTTGGGTTCTACTGATTTGCTAGAGTGGCTCACAGAACTCAGGGAAACATTTTACTTACTAGATTGCCGGTTTATTATAAAAAGATATAACTCAGGTACAGCCAGATGGAAGAGATGCAGAGGGCAAGGTCTGAGGAAAGGGGGCGGAGCTTCCATGCCCTCTCCCACTGTGCTACGCTCCCCAAATCTCCAGAGGTTCACCAACCTGGAAGCTCTCTGAACCCCATCCTTTTGGCTTTCTATGGCGACTTCATTACCTGGGCATGATTGATTAAATCATTGGCCATCGGCGATTGATTCAGCCTGGGGTGGGGGGGGTGAATAGAGGGGAGAGGAGAGGCTCTCCCACAGGACAGGGGGTGGGACTGAAAGTTCCAACTCTCTAATCACAGGATTGGTTCCTCTGGCAACCAACCCCGCCCCTTAGATGCTTTCCAAGAGTCACCTCATTAACATAAAATAAGACACCTTGATCACTCATCATCTAGGAAATTTTAAGGGTTTTAAGAGTTCTGTGCCAGAAAAGGAGATGAAGACCAAATATATATTTCTTATGATATATCACAATATCACACACCTAATGGGAGGAAGCTGATTTATTCACACATGTGGCACCTTTTCAAAATGCATCCTTCCCTCACCTGTTCACTGATATTCTTCAGCATCTATTCCCATCATTCCTTGCTGTCTCTCAGTTTGCATAGTATATTCATAGAAGTCCATTCTTCCATTCAGTTTTAGCATCTGGATCATTGTATGTGTTTTCCTTGGTTGTTCTGTTCTGAGTGGAGACGACACATTATTCTTTACTTGGGGAACACTGAGAACAATTCAAAACTAAGGGCGTGTTGTAACGCTACTTAATAATCTGATGTAACATGGCCCCTGCTTGGGATAATAAGGATGTTTTCTTCATGGCTGGTGTGCTCGACCTGCTTCCTAGGGCCAGTGCCTCATTCCTCAGCACAATATATCTTAATTAACCAAATGAGAACCAGTCCATGCTGGTATGATGTAACTGCATTAGTGCTTGGCATAATCTATTCTGTGGTCATCTGGCCGAGTCATTAAAAGAGCTAAAATAACGTATGCCCGTGGCGCTCATACGCGCTGCAAGGAGGCCCATTTGCACAAAGTTCAGGCAAATATCTATCAGGGAAGGAATTTGTATCAATCAGTTTTCTTTTTTCCTTTCCTTTTTCCTCCCAATAAAAATGTATTGAGCACCTACTGTATGCTAAGCATTAGGTATAAAAAACATTATTCAGGCCCTCAAGCCCTCCAGGAGCTCCGAGGGGTGTGTGTGTGTGTGCGTGTGTGTGTGAAATCATAGTATAATGAGTTAGAAACAATAAAATAGATTTGAACAAACTGCTGGGAGGGTACACATGGACAAAGGCAACTCTGGGAAAGTTTTGCTGAGGAAATGGGATTTTAATTATCGAAGGATTGGTAGGAATTTGCCTACAGATCAAAAATCAACAAACAAAAAAGTAGAACTGTCCATGAGGCTGAACATAATCTATGAAATCATGTAGGAACATGACTGGGAAATATGACGTATAGGCTGGTGTTACCATGCTCGGGGTATACATTCTAAAGTGATAAGAAGAGTTGTTCCGTAAAAGAAGGAGATGCCGATCCTGGAAGAAAGGAATAGAGCCGGACAAACAAAACAGGCAACATCCACCACAATCCCCCCCACCATTCCTTGTCTAGTCAGTTCCTATAATGGCTCTTTCACAGAGGTCCTATGAATATCCTCTTTTTACAGTTGAGAAAACTGAAGTTAAGAGAAGTTATGTAACTTGCTCAAGGTGACATATTTTGAGTGACGGAGATTTTTGGATTAAAAAAATAGATTTACCTATTCACCAAAGCTATAGTTATCAAGACAGTGGTGTTTGTTGAAAGGATAAATACAAAGATCAATGGGACAGTATACAGAGTCCAGAAATAGATCCACCCATGTATTGTCAGTCTGTTTTTGACAAAAAAACAAAACCAATTTAATGTAGGAAGGATAGTCTTTGCAATAAATGGTGTTGAACAAATAACAACCATATGCAAAAAAAAAAAAGAAAGAAAAGAAAACAAAGCAGAGGAAGGGGAAAGAGGAAGAGGAGGAAGAGGAAAAGAACCTCAACCCATATCTTTTATCTTATGCAAAAATCACCTCAAAATGGATCATATATCTAAATGCAAAATGTAAAACTATAAAGCTTCTAGAAGAAAACACAGGAGAAAATCATGACCTTGAATGAGGGAAAGGATTCTTAAATACGACGCTGAAAGCATGATCCATGAAAGAAAAAAATTTGTAAATTGGACTTCATCAAAATTAAAAACTTTTGAGGTGTGAAATACACCGTTAAGAGAAAGAAGAGACAAGTCACAGACTAGGAGAAATATTTTAGGATCACATACCTGACAAAAGACTTACATGCAGAATATATGAGAACTTTCAAAACTTACCAACAAGAGAACAAACAACCCAATTAACATTGGCAAAAGATTTTGAACAGATACTTCATGAATGGTGAATAAGCACATGAAAATATGCTCAACATCATTAGTAATTAAAACCACAGTGAGATAATACCACACATATTAGAATGGATAAAAACCCAACCCAAACCCAACCAAACTGAAACAAAACAAAAAACTGACAATACTAAATGCTGGCAAGGATGTAGAGCAACTGGAACTCTCATACATTCCTGGTAGGAGTGCAAAATGGCACAGCCACTTTGGGAAAGAGCTTCGCAGTTTCTTATAAAGATAAACATACATTTACCATATGACCCAGTAATCCTAGGTGTTTACCCAAGAGAAATGAACACTTAAGTTCACACAAAAAAACTGTACATGAATGTTTATTGCAGCTTTATTCATAATCACCAAAACTGGAAACCCACATGTCCATCTACCGTTGAATGGATAAACAGACTGGGGCACATCCATACAATGGAATGCGACTCAGCAATAAAAATGCAAGAACTATTGGTACCTACAACAACGTGGGTGAATAGCAAATGCATTTTGCTCACTGCAAGGAGCCAGACCCAAAAGACTGCAGATCATATGATTCCATTTATGTAGCATTCTCAGAAAGGCAAAAGCAATCAGTGATTGCTGTGGGCTTGGGGTGAGAAGATGTGTTGGTTACACAGAGGCAGCACCAGGGGATTATTTGGGCTGATGTAACTCTTTTGTACCTTGGTGGTGATGGAGGCATCATGCTGCTGCTTCACTTCTGAGTCAAGAGAAAATATGCACACATTTTTCCAGCCTAGGGAGCTAACGGTGAGAAATCTTAATTTCTGCTTTTTGACTAAATTGAAATATCATACCTACCAGTTGAATTCTCTCCAAGGGCTTTTGACTTTTTGAGTACAAGTTGGAAATTCAGAGTCATCAACAAGCCTAGATGCCTAGAAAATTCCATCATAGGTAAGATGTGGCATGTAGAATAATGGTTCCCCCATTATGTCTACATCCTAATCCCTGGAACCTGTGAATATGTTACCTTAAGTGACAAAAGGGTCTTAATGTTTAATGATTAATGTTAAGGACCTTGAGATGGGGAGAAGATCTCGGATTATCCAGGTCGGCTCAATCTAATCAAATGAATCCTTAAGGGCTTCCCTGGTGGCGCAGTGGTTGAGAGTCCGCCTGGCGATGCAGGGGACGTGGGTTCGTGCCCCGGTCCGGGAAGATCCCACATGCCGCGGAGCGGCTGGGCCCGTGAGCCATGGCCGCTGAGCCTGCGCGTCCGGAGCCTGTGCTCCGCAACGGGAGAGGCCACAATAGTGAGTAGGCCCGCGTACCGCAAAAAAAAAAAAAAAACAGAGAACCTTTCCAGCTGTGGTCAGAGGGCAGCACGACTATGGAAGAGTGGTCCCTCCCTCTTTCCCATCCTTGCTCTGTTTTTCTCCACAGTACTTATCACTATGTCGTAGGTAGAATAATGGCTCCCCAAAGATGCACACATCCTAATCCCCAGATTCTGTGCTTATGTTTTATCACATGGCAAAGGGGAGTTCAGGTTGCAGATGGAATTAAGTTTGCTAATTTGCTGACCTTCGAGTAGGAAGATTATTTTGTGTAATCCAAGTGGACCCAATGTAATCACATGGATCCTGAAAAGTAGAAGAGGAAGGCAGAAGAGGTCAGAGTGAAGTGATGAGAGGACTCGATTTGCCCTCGTTGGCTGTGAAAGTGATGGAAGGGGCCACGAGCCAAGGAATGCGGCAGCCTCTGGAAGCTGGAAAAGGCAGGGAAAAGGGTTCTCCCCTGTCAACACCTGGATGTCAGCCCAGTGAGACATGTGTCAGACTCCTAGCCCACAGCACTGCAAGAGACTGTGTTGTTTCAAGCCACCAAGTTTGTGGTAATTTTTTTTTTAAAGATTTCTTTTTTTTTTTCAATGTGGACCATTTTTAAAGTCTTTATTGAATTTGTTACAATCTTGCTTCTGTTTTATGTTTTGGCCTCTTAGCCGTGAGGCATGTGGTATCTTAGCTCCCCAACCAGGGATCGAACCCGCACCCCCTGCACTGGAAGGCGATGTCCTAGCCATTGAACCTCCAGGGAAGTCCCTGTGATAATTTGTTAACAGCATCAATAGAAAATGTGTTATTCTTAAACATGAGGGGAAAATATTAAGAGTAGGGAACGACTTGGTTTCCTGGTCCCTCAACCCTCGACTCTAGGCAGGACATCTATTTGTCCACTTTCAGAATCAGTCTCATTGCCACGGGAATCAGTTCTGATGCTGGCGGCAAACTTACGGGATGTTTATTGAGTATAAGATTTACTGAGTATTAAACTGAACTGTGCCTGTTCCCAGTATGACTGAAAATCCTTTCCCAGCTCCTGGCCTCCCCTTCACAGGTGATGTGGCCTCATTTGAACCCAGTTTTAGGTCATGTCTGCCCCTGCCTCAAGATTCGCGTTCCTGATCTGGAACTTTCCCTCCACCAGACATCGCTAAAAACTTGTACCTACCTAGACCCATGCTTGCTTCACCCTGACATAACTTTTTCTTCCCTCCACTTCTTGCCAGCTTGGAATTTTGCTTTATGCCTGTGTGACACGGGGAACACATATTAAAAGCATGTCCTGGCAATACCTCCCTTCTTGTCTACAAGGAAGAATGAATGCTTTGTGCATTCGGCTCACTAGAGGGCCTTTGTTGAAATAAGCAGGGTGATTGGCAGTGAGGAAAATTAAAATGCTGAGAGGAGACAGAATTATTCTACCCACCACAGAATGGGGAAGAAAATTTTATTAGAATCTTGAAGAGAAGAGGAAGTAGAGTTGGGTGAGCTCTAAGCTGTGGAACTTTTGAGGAAAGAAACTCAAAGATATTTCAAAGGAAGGTTTCCTATGTAATATGTAAAGCAATCTTCTCTTTGCTTCCCTAAGAAATACTCAGTAAGCGCTGGATTTGTGGCAGACAGGATGCATGAAGCCCTGAGTTTGGCTTTTGGGCAGAGGCAAGATGACCCTAAATAGCCCGAGTGGTTTCAGGTGGTAAGAGTGAGGCAAAAGGGAAGAGAGGATGCAAAGTAGTCTTTGAATAGCAGGTCTTTCATTAGGTGTATTTGCTCAGGACTCAGGAATTCTTCAGAAAGGTTTCAGGAAGAAGCTACACCTCAGAGGAGTCCAAGAAAAACGGCAAGAAGAGGGCATCTATCTGCCTGCTTCCTCCTGCTTCCCTTTCCCTTGGCCACAGTTCACCCTGCGCGGAGCTAAGTCCTCTGAACTCCCAGGTGGCATCATCTGGCCACTCTGTGACCATTTGGGAAATTAATTTCACACCTTGTGGTGTGGCAATTTCATTCAAGTCTGGAAGTGAGGAGTGAGTCGCATGGTGGGGATGAAAAGAGAGAACAGAAGGGGTAATGGAAGGAAGCTGAGAAGGCTAAAAACATTTGTCTCTGTAATTGAGCAAAACTTGTATTTAAATCTTGCTGCAAACTGTAAATGTTTTTAAGTACATGGCTAATAAATGTATGAACTAAAGTGTTTTCATAAAGACATATGGAAAACTATTTGAAAGAGTGGGAAATCATTTCCTAATGCTAATGGATAATGCCAGAGAAATCTAAGCTTCAGACTTTCGGATTATAACCTTGGCACCTCAGTCCCACCAGGTAGCGGCTTCTACCAGCAGCTTCTTCTTTTTTTTAAAAAAAAATCAAGTTATTCCGTTGTATACAGAGTGAAGTAAGTCAGGAAAAGAAAAACAAATATCGTATATTAACGCATATATGTGGAATCTAGAAAAACGGTATAGGTGAACCTATTTGCAAAGCAGAAATAGAGACATAGATGTAGAGAACAAACGTATGGACACCAAGGGGGGAAGGGGGGGTGGGATGAACTGGGAGATTGGGAGTGACATATATACACTATGTCATTGATACTATGTATAAAATAGATAACTAGTGAGAACCTAGCGTATAGCACAGGGAACTCTACTCAGTGCTCTGTGGTGACCCAAATGGGAAGGATATCCAAAAATGAGGGGATACATGTATACCTATAGCTGATTCACTTTGCTGTACAGCTGAAACTAACACAACACTGTAAAGCAACTATACTCCAATAAAATTTTTTTAAAAATCAAGTTATTTAATTACCCAAGTCATACATACATATATTTTACTAGTAAAAGAAACTCAAACACTGCCTTTCAGGGGAAGGGAGTTGCATTAGTGTGACACCTGGCTTTTTCTGGCCCTTTCTTAACTCTGCCCTGAACTGAAGGAGGGCATGATTTAATTGGCAAATTTGGGGGAAGTAAAGTGGACTTGCGTAACTCATTCCTGCCCCCTTTCCTCTTTGGCACCCAGCTAGCATGAGGTCCGCTGTAGGAGCAGCTGACGCTCCCACCCTCGGTGAGGCAAGTCTACTTTGGATCAGAGCTGCTGCATCTTATTCTGGGGCCTCAGGTCAGGAAGCTCTTCTCTCACAGTAAACCGAATCCTGCAACCCAGCTTTATTAGGAATTCAGTAATCGATTTGGTTTTCTTTTTCCATTCCGTTATCTTATTTCTTAATTTGTTTTGAACTCAGAAAAGGAGGAAGGGTGCTTTCGACTGGATACCCCTTCAGTGTTCCCACTTTTGATGCATTGGCCAGAAAATTGGTATATGACAAATAAGGAGGTCAGGGAGAAGCAATGAGTACATGTAGAGGGATCGAGGCTTCTAGAGTGGCAGAGGATCGGCATTGGCCCTGGGGTCTTGTTCTTGAGTGTGTGTGCAGGACATTTTGATCTTTTTTTTTTTTTAATTGAAGTATAGTTGATTTGCCGTGTTGTGTTAATTACTGTTGTACAGTGAAGTGATTCAGTTATACATACATATACCTTCCTTTGTGAAATATTCATTATGGTTTATCACAGGATGTTGAATACAGTTCCCTGTGCTATACACTGGGATCTTGTTGTTTATCCATTCTCTCTATAAAAGCTTACATCTCCTAACCTCAGCCTCCTACTCCATCCCTTCCCCAGCCCTCTCCCTCTTGGCAACCACTAGTCTGTTCTCCAAGGACATTTTGATCTTGGCAGTTTGTATAGGCTTATATTGGACCAGGTAGTTTTCTATGATGGTGCAGTTGGCTCGTAAGAGATGTGGCTGGGGAAAAAGACCTTGGAAAAGCCACTCAGAGGTTGTAAGAGGGCCTTGGCACGAGCACAGGGACCAGGAGAGGAACGTAGCAGGGGCCAGCGGGCTGAAGAGGCCTTAATAAGCAGTTACAGCTGGGGCAAGGATTCAATTATAAGGAGAAAGAAACAGTCTTTTCATATACCGTCCTTTTAGATATTAAAGGAGCAAGAAAATATTTACTGTTTTTAAACCATGGGGCAGCTGGGTTCTCTCTGGACCACAGAGCATTAGTGAGAGATTAATTTTCAATGTGCTAGTGCTAAGCCCAGGCAGGTAAGATAAACAAACAGCCCGACTTTAAATTCCGCTTTTATGTTGTTTTGAACCATCTTCAAGGGCAAAAGAGGGCGGAGTAGATGGACTAAGTTTGAATTCATGTGGCTCAGGAATTACTCCCTCTATTTTTGTCCTCAAGGCTGCTAGAAACCGGTTATTTAGATATGAGGGAGAAATCGTCCCCAGGTGATGGTTTTCTTAAGCCTAAGGAATTCCACAGAAGGAGGCAGTGGAAAGAGCCATTGCAGCACAGGAAGAAAAACGTTTACTGGTTATTGTGGGAGTCTGTTAGACAGAATTCACCCTTACGACAACACTGCAGTGCCGGCACCTCAAGTTCAAAAAGGATGGGAAAATGAAAAGGTTTTTTTTTTTTTTTTTTGCGGTACGCGGGCCTCTCACTGTTGTGGCCTCTCCCGTTGCGGAGCACAGGCTCCGGACGCGCAGGCTCAGCGGCCATGGCTCACGGGCCCAGCCGCTCCGCGGCATGTGGGATCTTCACGGACCGGGGCACGAACCCGTGTCCCCTGCATCGCCAGGTGGACTCTCAACCACTGTGCCACCAGGGAAGCCCTACCACATGTAGTTACAAAATTTTTTCTTGGGATGAGAACTTTTAAGATCTATTCTCTTAGCAACTTTCAAATATACAATACAGTATTATTAACTATAGTCACCATATTGTACATACATCCCTGAGACTTATTTATTTTATAAGTGGAATTTTGTACCTTTGACCACCTTCACCCATTTCACCACACCACCACCCCTGCCTTTGGCAACTACCAATCTGTTCTCTGTGTCTACGAATTCACTTTTTAAAAATTCCACATATAAGTGAGATCATATGGTATTTGACTTATTTCACTTAGTATAGTATATAATCTATCTATCTCACATTTTCTTTATTCATTCATCCATTGATAGGCATTTAGGTTGCTTCCATGTCTTGGCTATTGGAAATAATGTTGCAGTGAACATGAAGTGCATATATCTTTTCAGGTTAGTGTTTCGTTTCCTTCAGATAAATACCCAGGAATGAAATGACTGTATCATATGGTAGTTATATTTTTAATTTTTTGGGGAACCTCCATACTGTTTCCCATAGTGGTTGCATCAGTTTACATTCCCACCAACAGTGCACAAGGGTTCCCTTTCTTCTGCATCCTTACCAATGCTTGTTATTTCTTGTCTTCCTGATAATAGATATTCTAACAGGTGTGAAGTGGTATTTCACTGTGGTTTTGATTTGCATTTCCCTCATGATTATTTCCAGGTTTCTTTGTGCATATTTTTATTAGACTAGTGTAATTTTGTCATTTAATCTCATTGCTGATCCTCTGATATGCTACAGGGACTATACGGATAGGAATAATAAAAAAAATTATAGAAAAATGAATGAAATTTTAGCCTTGGATACAGAATGGCATTGAACTATTTAATTAATGCATACTAGGGAACTCTTTTGGAACTTTTCATGAGCAAATCTCTCTTTCCTGCTAGTGTCCCTGGGAGGGTACAAAGTTGGTTGACACAAGAGGGAACGGTAGCCTCAAGAAAATGGGGCAGGACTGTTCTGATAGGCTGCCAAGATTCTCTCCTGAAGATGTGAGACATACTTCTGGTTGACATAGGCTTAATGGCTAAACCAATGGTTTAAGGGAACAAGAATCAAGGGAATATCAGTGGGGAATCATTCTTAACCAGCTATTGATACTACCTCTGTCCTAGGCTGAATAATGTTTCCCCAAATTTGTCCACATCCTAATCCCCAGAACCTGTGAATATGTTACCTTGTACAGCAAAAAGGACTTTGCAGACATGCTTAAGTTAAGGATCCTGAGGTTGTCCCAATGTAACGGAACAGACTTGGTTGGTATTATTATTTTCTAATTGGGAGGCCCTGTAGGAACTGCCCCCATTCTAGTGAGATGTAGCTTAATTTGCTAAAAGATCCCGGCCAACCTGGTTGTCCCAATGTAATCACAAGGGTCCTTATAAGAGGAACACAGGAGGAGCAAGAGTCGGAGAAGAGGGTGATGTGATGACAGAAGCAGAGATGGGAGCGATGAGCTTTGGAGATGGAAGAAGGAGCCACGAGTCAAGAAATACAGGTGGGCATAGAACCTAAAAAAGGCAAGAAAGCAGATTTTCCCCTTAGGGTCTCCAGAAGGAGCCATCCCTACCAACACCTTGACTTTAGCTCAGTGAAATGGATTTTGGACTTCTGACTTCCAGAACTATAAGAGAATAAATCTGTGTTGTTTCAAGCAACTGTGTTTGTGGTAATTTGTTACAGTGGCAATAGTACATGAATACATCTTCCATGGGACAAAGTTTAGTACATCTGTGTTTTTGGAGAGGGTGACTTAATCTGATTGGTGAATTCTGGAATAATAAGCAGAGCACAATTAGCTTCATTCTCCTTCCTCTTTGGGAGCCAGTCAGGCAGAGAAAGCACAGTTCTATTTCTTGCAGGACAGAATGCCATCCGTATGATGAGACCTGCTCCAGTCGGTGCTGCTGGGCCAGGCTGGTTAAGTTTATATAATTCTGTGACTCAGTATTAGTAAGCTCATCTGGCTTTCATGCTAAGCTACATTCCCCAGTAACTGTATCAGAATAAGGTGATATTTTGGCCTCCACAGACCGCTTCTTTGTCTTATTTCTCTCATTATACATACCTTAAGTGTGGTGAAAAAGTGAATTTGAAGATAATGGATTGAAAAAAATGATACAATCTTCTCTTCAGCTCCAAATTTCTATAAGTAAAGGAAAAGATAAATGAAGAAAATCACAGCTGCATGGGAAATAAGAGAGGAAATTTCTAGGGACCAGACACTGTGACACATCCCTGCATGACACAGAATCCGCTGGAGATAAACCAGAGCTAAAACTAGAACAGTGGGACTTCCCTGGTGGCGCAGTGGTTAAGAATCTGCTTGCCAATGTAGGGGACACAGGTTCAAGCCTTGGTCCAGGAAGATCCCACATGCCGTGGAGCAGCTAAGCCCGTGCACCACAACTACTGGGCCTGTGCGCCACAACTACTGAAGCCTGCGCCCCTAGGGCCCATGCTTTGCAACAAGAGAAGCTGCTGCAATGAGAAGCCTGCACACCACAATGAAAAGTAGCCCCCACTCGCCTCAACTAGAGAATGCCCACGTGCAGTAACAAAGACGCAGTACAGCCAAAAAAAAAAAAAAAAAAAAAAAAAAAACTAGAACAGTGGCTATTGCTGCAAAATGTAGTAGGGACACCAAGAATGTTCCTTGCCCTAAAGTGATGGATGCTAGCAGCAGGAAGAAGTTCAAAGATAACCAATAAATCGATCAATTCAGGTACTGCAGCAGGACTATCTAGATACTTGGATTGCTGCTCACCACTACTTTTCTATCCCTTCAGTCAAACAACAGTGATGGTGGTTTCTATCTTCAGTGAAGAAAAATGGGTAGGAGGGTGGCAGCAAGAAAGATAAGGCAGTGCCCCACCCCCAGTGTCTGGCAATACCTGGAGGAGTGGGGAACACCCATATCAGAACATCAGCCTTCAAGGTATACCCAGTGGTAAATTCTGTGCCTCTTTAGAAAAGGCTAAGAAAACAGATGCAACATAGATCTAACAGGAAATGTCCGTTAAAGAGATGAGTGAAAAATCAAGAATGGCCAAAAGAACGCCACCATGAAAGAGAGATAAGAAACCCAACAGATGATAAAACTTCTATCTGACGAAATAGAGTTAATAGGGCAAGAAGATTAAGGCTTTGAAATAGTGTGATTTGTGTCATCAAATGGGAAAACTTAATACACATATAAATAAGAATAAACAAGGATTGTGGAAGTCGATTGTTGAGATAATTTAATAGAAAGGCCAAATTAATTTACTGAGGAACAAATTAATGAACTGGAAGACAGAGCTATAAAATTCTCCCAGAACATATACCAAATAGGAAAAAGATAAAATGTATGAAAGAAAAATCAAGAGATGTGGAAGATAGATCCAGAATTCTAACTTTCATTTAATAAGAATTCTAGAAAGAAAGAATATGGAGTAGGGAAGGGAAGCAGAACATTTAAATAAGAGAATTCTGTCCTCGGATCGAAAGGTCCCTACAAAATCCCTACAAATAGTGTGAGATTTGTGATAGAAAAGATAAAAAGATAAATCTTAAAATCTTCCAGAAAAAAAACAAAACAGATAGACTGCCTACAAAGGAAGGAGCATCAAATTGACATCAGACTTCTCATCAGAAACACTGAACTAAAAAATAAAAGTGCAATATTATCTTCACAGTTTTAAGAGACAGTAACTTTTAATTTAGGATTCTATTAGGCCCAATCAAACAGAAGAAAGAGATGGAGAAACTTTTCCTACCAGACTTCCACCTTTAATATGAAGCTATGGTTATTAAAACAGTGTGACATTAGTGCATGAATGGACAACTGGACAATTAGGAACAGAGCAGACCCATCTATCTATGAAAACATGACTTATATAAAACTGACACTCTGGATCTATAGGGAAAAGATGAACTATTATATCCAAGATGCTGGGATAACCAATTATACAAAATTATATCTCTAGCTCAGATCATACACCCAAAATGAATTTCAGTTAAGAACCCAAAGTGTAAAGCAATTTTTAGAAGAAAAAACTAGAGAATATTTTTATGGTCTTGCCTTTTAAGGTGAAAGAAAGCCAAAATCACAAAGGAAAAGGTTGATAATTTCAACTACATTTAAAAAAAAAAGTTGTTTATTAAAAGACATCATAAAAATTGATTGTTACAAAAACTTACAATCTGAAAGAAGATATTTGTAACATATATAATGTTACACAAGGATTAGTATCCAGATTACATAAAGAACTCCTACAAATCAATAAAATACAAGTAACCCACTGGGAAAAAAGAGACAAAAATTTTAAAATTCACAGAAAAGAAAAACCAAATGACAAATCATAGGATGATGAACCTTACTAGGAATTATAAAAATGAAAATAAAAAAAAAATTTAAAAAAAAATGAAAATAAAAACCAAGTTCAATTTTTAGCCAGTTTGGCAAAAATAAATATAAATGTGAAGATGCCGATTGCCGGTGAGAGTGTGGAGCCAGAGGACCTCTTACGCACCCCTGGAAGGAATATAAATTGGTATGTCCACTTTGGAGAACAATTTGGTAATGTCTAGAAGAGTTATTCATGCACATAATCTAGGACCTAGGATTCCACCCTGAGGCATGTACTCTAGAGAAACTCTTGCCATAGTAAGTCAGTAAGACTTGGACAAGAACGTTCAGAGCAGCATAGTAAAAGTAAAAAAAAAAAAAAAAGAAACATATATAAGAAATATACATCAATAGGAAAACGAGTAGTTAAATTGGATTGATTAATAAAGATCACTACAGAAGAACCTGATTAGATTCTGATTAAACTTGAGCTACACATTCAGTATAGGGATGGCTTTTGCAAATATATTGAATGAAAAAAGCAAATTGCTAAAAAAGATATTCAGTAAGATACTGGTTATATAAAATTTAAAACAGGCAATTGAATACTATATAGTGATTCACATGAAATACATAGTACTTAAAGCATAATAAAATGCATGGAATGATAAGCACCAAACGCAGGAGAGTGTTTACCACGAGCGGTAAAAGAGGAGGATGTGATCACCAAGAAAACAGACCAAAAGAAGCAACTATAGAGGATTTGATCAGACCATTGAAATCTTAAACATATATGCAAACATATACATATATATGTACGTATCAGCAAGAAGAGAAACAGCATTCTTTTCAAATACACATAAAACATTCACAAAAACTGAGCACGTTTTTCAAGTTGTATACCATGGGTGACTGAATGGGATCCAGAATGGGCCAGAGGCTTTTGGGGACCGTAACCTGACTCCCACTGGCATTTTTTTTTTTTTTTTTTTTTTTTTTTGGCCACACCATGGGACATGCAAGATCTTAGTTCCCTGACCAGGGATTGAACCCCTGCTCCCTGCAGTGGAAGCGTGGATTCTTAACCACTGGACTGTCGGGGAAGTCCCTCACTAGCATTCTTATCTGGGACTCTCAATTCCTTTTGGTTTACCCCAATTAGATGCACAAATATGGTTTTCCACATGTGTCACAATACCAAAAAATTTGGGAAGCAGGTACTTGACCAGAAAGAAAATCTTGACAGACTTCAGGCCACATGCAATGATTACAATGTAATAAAATCAGAAACTGAGGATAAAAAGAACCATCCCCAAAGCTATATACACACTTAACAATTAAAAATCAAAAGAGACATCTAAATAAATCTTGGATTAAAGAGAAAGTAATGATAGAAGTTACAAATTATTTAGAATTGAACAAAAACCCGTGGAATGGGATGAAAGAAGAAAACCTCTGTAGGTTTAAACAGATTTTTAGAAAATGAGAAAGACTGAAAATAAATGCCTAGGCTTTTAACCCAAGAAGCTAGGAAAAACAAAACAAACAAACAAAAAAACAAAGAAAGGAAAAGAAAAAAAAAGATTAAATGGGAAACTAATGAGGGCACACACTTATATTCTATATTTTTATTAGCTAAATCTGGCAACCCTAAATGAATAAAAATGAAGAACTGGTTTTTTGAGAAGAAAAAGCAATTAGATAAATTTTGTGACGTTTAATCAACAGAAAGGAAAAAATAAAATTAATGCTGGGATTAAAAAAGAGACATAATACTGATATAGAGGAGATTTTAAAGAATGTTATATATAATGTATAACAATGTATTTTAAAAAGCGAACAATTATTGAAGACTACCTAAATTTTAAAAACTGAATCCGCAAGAAGTGGAAACCTGACCAGGCCAATAACCACAGAAGAAATGGAATGGTTGTCTAAGACATACCCACCAAAAAGGCATATGGACCAAATGTTTTACAACGAGTTTTCCCAAGTAGTCAAGGAACAGATAATCCCCATCCTCTCCAAGTCTTTCCAGAGCACAGAATGAAATGGAAAGCTATGTGATTCATTTTATAAGCCCGACTTAACTCTGATACCAGCAAGGACAAAGACAGCATAAGAAAAGAAACAGGCCCAATCACGTATGGAGCACAGAAGGATCAATCACTCAAGAACTAGATTTAATTTAGATGTATTCTGAATGAATAATGCATCGTGACTGATTAGAATTTATCTTAGAATGCAAGAAGAGTCTAAATGAGAATGTGACTAATTCACTATGTTAACAGATTCATTCAACAGATGCTTATTGAGCTCCTATTACATGCAAGGCACAGTGCTGGGAGCTGGGAAAACAGCAGTAAACCAACAACCTTTTTTTTTTTTTTTTTAAATTT
Organism: Stenella coeruleoalba; assembly: GCF_951394435.1. Lineage (NCBI taxonomy): Eukaryota > Metazoa > Chordata > Mammalia > Artiodactyla > Delphinidae > Stenella > Stenella coeruleoalba. The sequence goes on along the minus strand of NC_137157.1, from coordinate 92,246,078 downwards.
AAATCAACTTTGTTTACAAAAACACTACTGCAAGAATCACAATTCTATAGCTTTTCCATTTGGGTAAAAATATAATCACTTAAGTAACAGCAATTTCCTAAATTAAAAATGAGCCACAGTTCAAAATTAATTTTGAAAAGAGATTTTAAAAAAAAGTCTCTGGTTCAGAAGGAGGTTTGATTGAAAGCTGCATCAGCCCGGAAGAGCACCCGCTCTGTCAGGATAAAGAGATAGTGCAGTGATACAGTACATGGGGTAGTAAAAGGAGGCAAACATTTGGTGGATGGGTATGTCTCATCGCTGCTAAAAGATATGGTAGGCCAGGGAAAAGTCCTTTGGTGGGAAGGATTCTGGAGTGGTCCGTACATGGTTTCTGGAGGAGCAGGAGGAAGAAGAGGTCCCTTGGACCTGCTGGCAACAAGGGACCACAAATTAGAGAATGAGTCATGTGATGGTTAGTTTTATGGGTCAACCTGACTAGGCTCTGGTGCCCAGTTGTTTGGTCAAATACCAGTCTAGATGTTACTATGAAGGTATGTTTTAGATGTGATTTACATTTAAATCGATAGACTTTGAGTAGAGCAGATTACTCTCCATAATGTGGGTGGCCTCATCCAATCAGTTGAAGGCCTAAAAAGCAAAGAATGAAGTTTTCCAAAGAAGAGGCAAATCTGCCTCGAGATTGCAGTGTCTACCCCTGTCTGAGTTTCCTGCTTGCACATTTCACACTCAAAATTGCAACATCAGTTCTTCTCTGAATTTCTAGCCTGCCTGCCAGCCTCTTCTACAAATTTCAGACTTGCCAGCACCTGGAATCCTGTGAGCCAGTTCCTTAACTCTTTCTCTCTCTCTATATCCTACTGGTTCTGTTTCTCTGGAGAATCGAAACACAAGGCAGAAGAACGAACTCTGAGAGCAAAGGGGAGACTCTGAATGGAAAGGCATGAAAATATCTGCTCTCAGATGAAGCTGACCCAGTGGTGAAGATCTATATTGAAGGACACTCTCTGGGAGACTGAAACAGCACAAGCTTTATTCAATGACCATAGAATGGGGCTTTCCTGGTGGCGCAGTGGTTGAGAGTCCGCCTGCCGATGCAGGGGACGCGGGTTCGTGCCCCAGTCGGGGAAGATCCCACACGCGTCTGGGCCTGTGAGCCATGGTCGCAGAGCCTGCACGTCTAAAGCCTGTACTCCGCAACGGGAGAGGCCACAACAGTGAGAGGCCCGAGTACTGCAAAAACAACAACAACAACAACAACCAAAAAAAAACCAAAAACAATGACCATAGAATGAAGAACTGGGAACTTAGTTTGCAAATCAACTTCTCATCAGGGGTGATCAAGGCAAGATTTTTAAAGGTAGGGTTGATGAGGGGGAAGCATAAGCATTGGTTTTTTGGGAATAGGTGGGGTTCTTCCTGGAACTGAGGTGCCACCTCTTTTTCTACTTTCTATGGTCCACTACTTCCTGTCATGGCGGCAGGTGGGTATGTCATTTAGCGTGCTAATGTATGCTAACGGAGCTCAAGGCCTATTGGAGATCAGGTCTTCCACCATCTTGGGTTTAGCGTGTTCTAACCAGTTCTGGTGGCCTCCTGTTTTTCTCTTCTGATGGTTTCCTGTGAGACAAAGATAACACTTCCCCACAGCTTACATTCCCTCAGGGAAGCGGGGGTTAGAGTCTGAGGCTAACATGCATGGTAACATTTCTACTAGGAACAGTTTCCCAAAATTTATTTTGACTATCATTCCTCACTCACTGAGCCTTATTGAAGTGTGTTGAGATGGACTGACCTCATCTTCAGCTCCGTTGCTGCCTAGATTAACTTAAGCCAATCAGCATATCCAGTCACCCAGCCCACAGTGACTAGTTTAGAGATCAGCATGACCAGAGTCCATAAAAGACAAGAAGACATTCACTCACTGCAGCTTCTGGGAAAGATGTCAGGATAATTAACCTTCCTTTGGGAAGGAGGTATTAAATTTCTACTTCTTACTATTCACAAATATTAATTAAGGTCGTATTAAGAACCTAGAAGAGTCTATTATTATTAGAAGATACAGAAAGGCAAAAGCCATACTGATACGTTGATAATTTGATTACATGATGTCAGGACTACAAAACATCATGAGTAAAATTAAAAGACAAGCAACTTAGGGACTTCCCTGGTGGCGCAGTGGTTAAGAATCCACCTGCCAATGAAGGGGACACGGGTTCGATTCCTGGTCTGGAAAGATCCCACATGCCGCAGAGCAACTAAGTCCATGAGCCACAACTACTGAGCCTGCACTCTAGAGCCCGCGAGCCACAACTACGGAAGCCTGTGTGCCTAGAGACCATGCTCTGCAACAAGAGAAGCCACCGCAATGAGAGGCCTGCGCACCGCAATGAAGAGTAGCCCCCGCTCGCCGCAACTAGAGAAAGGCTGCGCGCAGCAACAAAGACCAACACAGCCAAAAATAAATAAATTAAAAATAAATAAATTAAAAGAAAAAGACAAGCAACTTAATGGGAGTAAATATTTGCTACATACATAACAAGAATTAGTATCCATGTCATAATAAACCTTCTATATATAGATAAGAAAAAAAGGCAACCCAATAGAAATATAGGAAAAGGAGATAATGAACAGATAATCCATATAGAAGGATATGGGGGGGGAAAGACAAAACAAAGACTACCCTAAGGGATATAACCCTTGATCTGTGATTTCCATTATTGCTCTTTCACACTAACATTTGTGTTTTGACTTCATTTCTGGTGTCTTTTGTCATATTAACTTATATTTATTTTTCTGTGATGAATTACATTTGTCTTTTCCTTTAGGCTCTTATGTTTTCTACCTTGTTTTCTGCCATGTTTCCTGTTTTCTTTAATATTTCTTTTTAAAATTTTGGTCCATCTGGAATTTGATACACGTTGTGAGGAAGGGATCTAACTTTGTTTTCTTCCGCACAGATTGCCAATTAGGACAGCATCTTTATTAAATAAACTTGGACTGGGTTTTTATTTTAAATGTAAAAAAGGACATACACTACTGGAAAAATTTAAATTTTGATGCAATTGCTGTTTTTCTCCATAGGAGAATTACTGGTGCTTCTTGATAGATCTAGGTGCTTCTTGAAACTTATTCTACTTACAAAATAAAATTATGTCACAGGCTTGAATGATGATAATTATCTTTAAGCTTATTATAATCTAAGATACTTAAAGACAGAAATCATACTTTATTCATTCTATATCCTACTACAATTCATGGATTACTTTTCATATATTAGGTATTCAATAAGACTTATTTAAGGTAACAGTATGGAAGTAGAGCATGTATCTAACTTATCCAAGAGAATTGAGACTATTTTGAAAAGAAGCTCAAACACAACTGTCTATGTTCCCATAGAAGACTCATTTTGCATGTGTGATAACATGCCTTACAGTTACGTACAGTTGAACACATTGTAACTGCTATACACCATGCAGTGAATAAGAGCACAGATTTTGAATCAAATCCTAGCTTTACCACGTATTACGTTTTATATTGTGATTGAAATAAACTTCTATCTAGTTTCTTCCAACTGGTTTTGTTCTACGTAACTAAAACGAATCCCAGCTGAGCCTGTTCATCAATGAAACAGATAATTACAAGCAAAAAGAAGGATGCATAGATATATTAAACGTTGTATACTTGTTTAGAAACAGAATTGTACAATTTTTCACCAATCTGTGAAATGAGGACCAAAGGACTTTTCTTTGATTACGGAATCACTTACTGGAGTTCACACCAATATTGTGTGTGACCATATAATTCATCATCCAAACTAGAACTCTGGGTGAAAGAGGTCACTAAAGTAATTAAAGTTGTATAATTTTTGGAATATTTACTTATTGACAAATAGCTTTTAAAAAAAATTTTATTTCTTTCTAAAAAATAATGTATGTATACAAATATTTTTAAAATCTTCATATTAATTATCTGAATATTTAAAAATACAATAAGCAGAATAATTCAGTAGTCTTGATATGCGTTCGCATGCTTTAATCAGTTTCTTAGCCGTATCTTCTAATATTGGGTCACTGGTATTTTTCTAATGGATGTAATTTTTCTAATATGCTTTTCCTGATTTGTTTGTTTTCTTGTTTTTCTTTCCCCCACAAAATTGCCTACAATCATCTTCAAAATTGCATTTTATAGTCAATAAACTTTAAAATATTCACTTTCAATGAAAAAAAAACCCACCCTAAGTATATGAAAGGTGCTCAAATTTGCTCATAATCAAGGGAGTGCATTTTAAAACTGCAGCATAAAATTCCATAGTATGGATGTACCGAAATTTAACCATTTCCAGACTGGTGGAAATTTAGATTATTTTTAATTTATTACATACAATGCTCAATGAACGTCTCGGTCTTGGCTTCTTTTTTTTTTTTTTTTTTCTATTTATTTTTGGTTGTGTTGGGTCTTCGTTGCTGTGCGCGGGTTTCTCTAGTTGCAGCGAGCGGAGGCTACTCTTCGTTTCCGTGCACGGGCTTCTCATTGAGGTGGCCTCTGTTGTTGTGGAGCACGAGCTCTAGGCACACGGGCTTCAGTAGTTGTGGCACGCGGGCTCAGTAGTTGTGGCTCACGGGCTTAGTTGCTCCGCGGCATGTGGGATCTTCCCGGACCAGGGGTGGAACCCATGTCCCCTGCATTGACAGGCTGATTCTTAACCACTGCACCACCAGGGAAGCCCCTGTCTTGGATTCTTGAATCTATCTCTGCTTTTGAGATATTAAATCTTGTAAGCTTAAACCTAGAATGTAGCAGCAAACATCTTGGTATCTGGGCCCCAAATGGAAGCTGCATATTATGTGAATGTACTCTGAAACTTACCATCAGAATGTTCTTTGGATTTTATTCTTAATCATGGGCTTAATCTAATACACTTAGGGACTACAGGAACTTTTTCTGGTCAGATTAGTTCAAACAGTCAGAAATTGTTCTCTCTCCTTGAAATAAAGCTGATTGAAGGATTACATTGTCTGAATAGCTGTAGGATTCAGAAACTCCTTTACAAAGACTTACTTTATTTTTAGGTTTTAAAATAACCATGATTTCCTTTGGATTAATGGTCTAAACATGCATGTTTTACCAGAGCCTTCCTTTTTCATTCATCATAGCTATAGCTTGTTTGTTGCTCATTAAATGTAAGTATGTTTCAGGGAGAGGAAACTGTTGACTCTCTGCCCAGCGGGGAGAGAAAATATTTATCAAATTTAAAATTAGTATGTTTCTGTTTCAGCAATTCCAGTTTTAGGAATCTCTCCTACAAAAATAGTCACCAAGAGTTTGCACACACATACACATACCCGCAAACAAGGATGGTGGCTGAACCATTGTTTGTAACAAACAATGCAATTGAAAATACGATAAACGTCCATCAATAAAAGAATGGTTAAATAAATCACCACCTGTCCATAGGATGAGCGACAGCTACGTGTATCACCTTAGAAAAATGTTTGTATAAGAGAGGGTCCCAGGAGGAAACAGAACTAACCCCCAGACGGGTCAAAGGAAGAAATTTTAAGGAACGGTTTACTTACAAAGGTTGAGCAGTGTTAAGCGAACGAAGAAGGGATGAGGACGTACCTACAGACTAGCAATAGTGGAAAGCTATTACCATTCTAGGGCTTAAGAGAGGCCTTAAGGTACAGAAGAGAGGACATAAATACCAGAAACAGATTCACGGACATAGAGAACAGAATTGTGGTTGCCAAGGGGGAGGGGGGAGAGGGAGGGAAGGACTGGGAGTTTGGGATTAGCAGATGTAAACTATTTTATATAGGATGGATAAACAACAAGGTCCTACTGTATAGCACAGGGAACTGTATTCAATATCCTGTGATAAACCATCATGGAAAAGAATATAAAAAAAAAGAATGTCTAGGGCTTCCCTGGTGGTGCAGAAAAGAATATAAAAAAAAGAATGTCTAGGGTTTCCCTGGTGGTGCATTAAGAATCTGCCTGCCAATGCAGGGGACATGGGTTCGAGCCCTGGTCCAGGAAGATCCCACATGCCGTGGAGGAGCAACTAAGCCCGTGTGCCACAACTACTGAGCCTGCGCGCTAGAGCCCATGAGCCACAACTACCGAGCCCTCGCACCACAACTACTGAGCCCGCATGCCTAGAGCCCCTGCTCCGCAACAAGAGAAGCCACCGCAGTGAGAAGCCCACACACTGCAACGAAGAGGAGTCCCTGCTCGCCGCAAGTAGAGAAAAGCCCGCGCACAGCATTGAAGACCCAACGCAGCCAAAAATAAATAAATTAAATAAATAAATTTTAAAAAAAAGAATGTCTCTATGTGTATAACTGAGTCACTTTGCTGTACAGCAGAGATTGCCACCACGTTGTAAATCAACTCTACTTCAATAAAAAAAATTAAAAAATAATAGGAGTACAGTGAAATTTGGAACATAGGGGCAGGACCACCCAGTGGAACTATAGCCAACGCGGGATTCAGCTACAGTCATCCCTCAGTATCCGTGGGAGATTGGTTTCAGGACCCCTTACGGATACCAAAATCTGTGGATGCTCTAGTCCCTTTCAGTTGGTCCTCTGTATTCACAGGGATATATGTGGAACCTGAGGGTATGGAGGGCCGACTGTATTGCAAAAGACAGAGCTGAAGCAAGGGAAAGCAGGGAAGGAATACTCTGACTTCTTTCCTCTTAGGCTCTGATCTGTTGCTGGTATGTCCCATGGGCTGGACCCAATCAGAAGCGTCTGGCAGTGGAAGCTGAGTGAGGCAGTACACAGGAGACAGGCGGCTGGGGCACAGAGCAGGCAGAGGGAAAGGGCAAAAAATAATCTGTGGAGATAGAGAATGACTCTATTTAGGTCATATTTAGGCTCAATATTTAGGTCATATTTTCTCAGTGGAAAAAATTTGCCCAGCAATGCATAAACACTATGCTATTTTGTAAAAGAAAATCACAGCCACATATTTGTATAATTGTAGACATTATGAAGAATACATAGCAAACTACAAACCTTCATATTACTTCTAGAGGGTGAAAACAGATGGAAGGGGAAAACCTCCTAACTTTTCGACATTTTTATACTATATGAATTTGTTACAAGAACTATTTCTATTGTGGTTAGGAAAATAAACTACATTTTCCATGAAAAAAAAACACTGTTATGCCTAATATGAAGACAAAGTTACGAGAGACCCCTAAATGGTTGTTAAACAGTTAATTCACTTAAGGGCACTGCATAAACACCCCCCAAAATCTGTTATTATTATTATTATTTTTTTGCAGTACGCGGGCCTCTCACCGTTGTGGCCTCTCCCGTTGCGGAGCATAGGCTCCGGACGCTTAGGCTCAGCGGCCATGGCTCACGGGCTCAGCCGCTCCGTGGCACGTGGGATCTTCCCGGACCGGGGCATGAACCCGTGTCCCCTGCATCAGCAGGCAGACTCTCAACCACTGCGCCACCAGGGAAGCCCTTATTTTTTATTGTTAAAGTAAAAGAGTCAATCTTAACCGCTCTGGTGTTGGTTATAGTTCTCTGTTGCAAAGATCAGAAAGCAGGGCTTCACAACTTCTGAAGACCGTGCTCCTAGAGCCCATGTTCTGCAACAAGAGAAGCCACCGCAATGAGAAGCCCGCACACAGCAACAAAGACCCAACACAGCCAAAATAAATAAATTAATTAATTAAAAAAATTAAAAGTAAATAAATAAAAGGCTACAAGGTCATCAGAAATAATAAATAGTCACTGGTTTGGGAAAAGGTACCAATAACTTATATTTGCACCCAAATTTCTAGATCTCAGAAGGATTCCACATTCAATTTCTAATTTAATCATGAAAACTCTGTAAAGGCAATTGAGGCTCAGGGAGGTTAAGTGATTTGCCTACAGTCACACAGGAACCACAGACTCAGGATTCAAGCCCCGTGTTTTCACTGTATACATAGAGGTCTACCTTATAGGAATCTACTTTCCCTCATTCTCAAAGGTGGTTTAAACTTTTTTTTTAGCATAGAAAGTAAAGGCAGAAATAATTTTTAAAGTGCTAAATTTTTAGGGGAAAAGTAGATTATGAAAAGTTATTTTCTCATCTAACTCAAAAGCAAATAGAGTCGAAAACCCACTATAGTAACCATTTATTTTTAAAAAAGCAAAAACTAGAACATGAACAATCAACTTTCAGGGTGTTGGAATATACACCCTTGCTTGACTATAATGTTTAATGTGGAATGACTGAATTCTTCTTATTAAAAATAGGCTTTAAACAAAGTTAAAAAAGAAAACCAGTATCTAACATTCTCTTGTCTACAAGAGACATGCTAAAAATGAAACTATTCAAATATCTGAGATTTGAGGGAGCACTTAAGATTTATTATGCTTCTCTACATACAGAACAAGCAGGTGTTATAATCCAGGTTGCAATGATTGTTGCATGTCTAACTTGGGAGAAAATGAGTAAGCCTGGGAAAGGAAGAGACAAAGGTAGTTGTTTCCTGGTGTCCTGGGAGATAAGAGAATCTTTACGGCTATCGAAGGGATGTGGACTCAGCTGCAGTCTTTCTGGCACCAGAGGAAAAGGCACGTGGTAAAGATGTTACTATAATAGGGCCCATGGGGCCAACGCATCTGTATTAATGATGTAATATATGTTTCACCCACATAATCCCAGGTATTCTGTGCAGGTGTGCACACCTGTGGAAGAGAAAGTGGAACAAACTTAAACTGGCTTCAGTTTATCACATTGGGGAGGCTGGGGCAATTGAAGAGCTCCCAGTGTCAGATTTGTGCAGAACAAGCAAGATTTTCCAGGAAGAGGCAATTATGATAGATTCTCTCTTTAAAAATAAAAATCATATTATCAAGCAGTGATTTTCAAAATTATATTATATTGAATTAAAAACAGGTAAACTGATCAGTAAAATAGAATAGAGTTTCTAGAAGTAGATATAAACAACAGTAACAAATCAATAAAAGACAAAGACAGGAATAACACATCTATAGAAAAGCATATTACTATTTTATAAAAGTGATCATTCTGGGCAAGAATAGCTTAACTCCCACCACGTACTATAATAAACTCCAGGTGGGTCAAATTAGATAAAAAACAAAGATGTTTTCTTTTTCTTTTTTTCCTCCAAGCATCAGTTTCCCTCTCCCTAATATACCACCCCAACCATAATTTCCTAGTGTGAATTTTTTCTGTCTGACTATATGTAGTGTTGGTGGGAGGGTAAAGTTCTGTTACTATTTTCCATTTGGAAGCTGAAGGTGATTTACCCTTTCTCTAACCACCCAGTACAGCCAGGAGATGGGCCCTTGACCTAAGCTCAGCCAATCCAGTGGTCACTCCTGGAACTTTGATTGTGATGCAAGGACAAGAAAGAACAGTGGGCCTTCCCTGGTGGCACAGTGGTTAAGAGTTCGCCTGCCGATGCAGGGGACGCGGGTTCGTGCCCCGGTCCGGGAAGATCCCACATGCCGCGGAGCAGCTGGGCTCGTGAGCCACGGCCGGTGAGCCTGCGCGTCCGGAGCCTGTGCTCCGCGACGGGAGAGGCCACAGCAGTGAGAGGCCCGCGTACCGCCAAAAAAAAAAAAAAAAAAAAAGATCAGTGGTTGGTCAGTGACACCCGAACAGGTCATTCCAACTACAGACCAGCTGCTGTTCTTCCAGCTCTGGTACTACAGAGCTCCTTGGTCCTTTCCCAATCTCAAGCATGTTTCCTCAGACTCACAGCAATAGTTTGTTTATACTGGCCAGGGTGAGATTCTTTCCATACCCATGTGGAGACTGCAATTCCAAAGAAATAACTGATGAAAGAAAAGACAACATGAAATGGTTGGTGGTGTCACAGCTCATCTCGGCCTACCTCCTTTACAAGGAAAGCACTCTGGTAGATGGTCTGATGGTTTGCATTTCTTCCTCTTGCCTCCTAATACGGGAGAGGTATACTTCTCTAACCCATTGACCTTGTCTTGGCCATGTGACTTGACTGACCAATAGAATGTAAGTGGATATGATGGGTATCATGTCTGAGCAGAAGCTTTAAGAATGATTTGCCAAATTTTGCTTCCAAAATATATGTTTTACATTATCCATTCCATTCTTCTACCAACACTGTCCAAACCCATGCTGAACTTGTTCATCTACTTCAACAGCCTTCTAACGATCTCCTGGCTTTTAGCTGTGTGCCTCTGAAATCCACCCCTCACACATCTGTCAGTGACGGCAAATCTAACCTTAGCCACAGATTCAAAGCCTTCGATAGTTTCCTCTCCTCGACATGGCATTTGAGAGCCATCATGACTTGCCTCCTACCTATCCCTTCAGCCTCATCCCTGGACATCCCCAGCTTCCCACTTTATGCTGAGCAATAGGAAACTGCCTAAAGCATCCCGAACGCTGCACCATGCCTTTGTCCATTCTGTTCTCTTAGCTTGTCCTCTTCTTCCTCCTAATTTTTGTCCAAATAATCACTTCTGTTCAACTCTCAAGGTTCAGCTCAATGTCAGTGCTTCTAGAAGGTTGTACCCAGTGCTCTGTAGGCGTGCACTTTCTCTGTGCTTCCTTGGTGCGTTCATCCCTGCCACTTTCCACATGGTATTGATATTATTTGTTCTGTATCCTTCTTTCCAATGAATTGCCTCCATTCGGGATGGCAGACACGGTATCTTATTCAGCTCTTTATCCTCAGAATCTAGCATGATGTCTGGCACATGTAGGTATTCAATACATGTTTGTGGAGCTGAAATAAACCAAAAAAATTAACCATGAGTATAAGAAAACTGTGAGTAGTGTCATCGCAGCTGGGATTCTTCCAAAGCTAAAAACATTATAAATTGGTTCTTCTGGAAAGCAGTATGACAACATACAACAAAAACCATGAAAATGTTCATTCCCCTTCACTTGGTATTTTCCTGTTTGTGAATACTCCCCAAAGAAATAATCCAAACAGGGAAAATTTATGCAGATGTTCCCGGCAACTCTAGTTAAAATAGTGAAAAAAACTGGAAGCAATCCAAGTGTCTAATAGGGAAATGACTAAGCAAACAATGGGATTATAACATAGCTATAAAAAATGACAGGGGTGGGCTTCCCTGGTGGCGCAGTTGTTGAGAGTACGCCTGCCGGTGCAGGGGACACGGGTTCGTGCCCCGGTCCGGGAAGATCCCACATGCCGCGGAGCGGCTGGGCCCGTGAGCCATGGCCGCTGAGCCTGCGCGTCCGGAGCCTGTGCTCCGCGATGGGAGAGGCCACAACAGTGAGAGGCCCGCGTACCGCAAAACAAAAAATAGACAGGGGTGAGGACTCTGTCATCATGGAGAAGTGTGTATCTGGAGGAATGTTAAATGGAAAAAAGAACACAGACCAGTGTTTAAACACTAGTGGTTAAGGATGTGTGGGTACGTTAATGAGGATCAGAGGCCAACTTGGAGAAATGAACATGCATGGTGTTCAATATTCACTGGGTCTTTTCTTTCCTGTGCAGCTCCATGAGTTTATGACAATAATAGTTGAGATCTCATGCAACATAGATATCTTGCAGAATAAGGGCTCTAGGGACTTCCCTGGTGGCACAGTGGTTAAGAATCCGCCTGCCAGTGCAGGGGACATGGGTTCAAGCCCTGGTCCGCGAAGATCCCACATGCCGCGGAGCAACTAAGCCCGTGAGCCACAACTACTGAGCCCGCTTGCCATAACTACTGAAGCCCATGTGCCCAGAGCCCATGCTCCGCAACAAGAGAAGCCACTGTAATAAGCCCGTGCACCGCAATGAAGAGCAGCCCCCGCTCTAGCAAAGACCCAACGCAGCCAAAAATAAATAAATAAATAAATAAATATTTAAAAAAAGAATAAGAGCTCTATATTTCCTACCAGGTTCATCAAATTATTATGAAAATAATGACACTTCTTCAAGGGATCAAAATACTTTAATTCAACAAGCAAATCTGAGTTTAACTATGTGCTAGAGCACGTATATGCTCATGAAATTTACAAAAAACATGGGCAAAGATCCTCAGGTGGATTGTGTTATTATTTTAACTTATTTTTGTTTATTTGGGACTGTACACATTAGGACCTAGTACAAAAGAAAGTCTGAAAGATCTTTGGCCTAAATCTCACATTCACAAATTGTCTCAATTTTACACTTTTGATATTGTCTCCAAAAAGGGTTTTATGTACAGTCACTGAGATATACTGAGAAAGGTTAAAAGGAAAAAGCCAATCCCATCACTTTAAACTTGTGTCACACTGCCAATGTAGTGCACTGTTTTATAAATCTGTGATTATCTTGTGAATAGCAAACTATTGACATTGTAAGATATATTACATTGCAATTAAATGAAATAAACCACAAATTTTTATATCTTGCTTTAAAATTTCTTCTTTTTTATTTTTTATTGAAGTATAGTTGATTTACAATGTTGTGTTAATTTCTGCTGTAGCGACCAGGATGGATGGTCATACTAAGTAAGTTAGACAGAGAAACACAAATACCGTATGATCTCGCTTATATGTGGAATCTTAAAAAATGGTACAAATGAATTTATTTACAAAACAGAAATAGAGGCTTAAGAGGGAAGGGATATGGGGATATATGTATACATATAGCTGATTCACTTTTTTGTACAGCAGAAACTAACAACATTGTAAAGCAGATATACTCCAATAAAAATGTGAATAAAACCCCCACAGAAATAGAGTCACAGGTGTAGAAAACAAATTTATGGTTACCAAGTGGGAAGCAGGGGAGGGATAAATTGGGAGATTGGGATTGACATATATACACTACTACATATAAAATAGATAACTAATAAGAGCCTACTGTATAGCACAGGGAACTCTACTCAATACTCTGTAATGACCTATATGGGAAAATAATCTAAAAAAGAGTGGATATATGTATATGTATAACTGATTCACTTTGCTGTACACCTGAAACTAACACAACATTGTAAATCAACTATACTCCAATAAAAATTAATTTAAAAAATTTCTGCTAGGGCTTCCCTGGTGGCACAGTGGTTGAGAGTCCGCCTGCCGATGCAGGGGACGCGGGTTCGTGCCCCAGTCCGGGAGGATCCCACGTGCCGCGGAGCACCTGGGCCCGTGAGCCATGGCCGCTGAGGCTGCGCTCCGCAGCAGGAGGGGTTACAGCAGTGAGAGGCCCCCGTACCACAAAAAAAAAAAAAAAAAAAAAAAAAAAAAAAAAATTTCTGCTGTACAGCAAAGTGATTCAGTTATACATATATACATTCTTTTCTTTAATAGTCTGTTCCATTATGGTTTATCATAGGATACTGAATATAGTTCTCTGTCCTATACAGTAGGACCTTGTTGTTTATAAAATTTCTTCTTTTTTAAAAAAATTCACTGAGACCCTTAAAAAATGGAGGTGGCCCAGGCCTCTCTAGATCTCTGGGAGGCCCAGAATGTAATTATCACTTTATCTTTACAATGTGATAGTTTTAACTAGGGGCCCCAAATTAATGGGTTGTTAATAACTTAGCTATGTAAACACCTAACTTACAAACTGCTATCTACTAGCTGTATGTACTGTTTCTCCTGCCATGTAACCAGTGGTCAGAAAAGTCACAGCTTTTACAGAGGTGGTTCACAGCCCTGGTGGCAGTTCAGAATCACCTATGTTTTTTCAGACCCCACTCCAGGACCTAGGTTCTCCAGGGCTGAAGTCTAGAGATTCCTATGCTTAAAAAACTTTCTTCCTTTTTTCTTTCCTGCCCTGTATTTTCTTACAGTCCCAGGACTCAGAATTCAAGCTAGTACTGTTAATTGTATGGTTTAGCTGCATCATAGGTTTAACAGATCTGAAGGCTAATCTGAAGGTCAATCACCATTTTCAATAGAACCTCTCCAGGGTGATGTGTTATAAGGGCCCAAAAAACAATTTAGAAAAGAAGTTTGAGGGTGCGGTCCACAGATTTTGGGAGGAACTGCCTATATAACACTTTAAATCAAAATACCTTCAATTATTCCTCAAATTTCTTATTGTGCTTAAATATATGAAAGTAAATAAATACTGAATCTAAGTGTTATGTTCAAGTGTCCATTCTTAGAAATGATGTGAAGTAGCAGGTTTTTATAAGCAGTAAAACCGCAACAAGCCCAAACTGTCAAACGACTGAATTCTTTTTGCTTCATAAAAACACAAACCTGGGGCTTCCCTGGTGGCGCAGTGGTTGAGAGTCCGCCTGCCGATGCAGGGGACACGGGTTCGTGCCCCGGTCCGGGAAGATCCCACATGCCGCGGAGCGGCTGGGCCCGTGAGCCATGGCCGCTGAGCCTGCGCGTCCGGAGCCTGTGCTCCGCAACGGGAGAGGCCGCAACAGTGAGAGGCCTGCGTAGCACAAACAACAACAACAACAAAAACCCCACAAACCTGAAGAATATGGATTTATAACACAGAGAAAAACAAATTCCAGGATGTGGGCTGAGGTCAGTACCCATGCTGTCCATTCTCCTGTACCTTCTCCTCTTCTTCCTAGCTCTGTACTATGGTTACTGATGCTCTGGAGATGATGACCCTCTCTATGTCCCAGCAACATTCGCCATCCATGAAATAAAGATTTATTTCTGCTCATCTAAACCCAAAACACACAAGAAAATGTCCAGGGCAGTTAGAGGAGCATATGGGAACTGAGAATCAGGGTTACATTGTCTCACTTCCTGCCTACCCTACTCCCCATTCACCCTACCTTACATTCCCGTTGGAGTGATTATGTCTATGGGGTCAGAGGAAGACATTTTCCTATTTCTTACCTCAAAAGCACAGACAGACACTGAAGGCATCTGACTAAGGGTTATGTTTATCCTTTGAGGAGCTGTTACCAGAATATTTGGACTTGGATCAAATTCAGAAAAATCAAGCTCAAAAGGACCATGATTGTGAGAGCAGCAAATGGCATGGTGTTGATCAATGCAATGTCTAGTTATAATGGCGGTGGATTTAATTGTGTTCCAGAAAGATACGGCTGTTAAGGTTTTCCAGATGAACCAGAGAGCTGAGACAATAATTATTTAAGTTTAAATCCACTTTGGCCTTCCTTATGTGAAGGTAAGAGTGTTAGAAGAAGGATGAGATATCTGGGACCCTGTGGTAGGAAGCTTCCAGGCTGAACTGCCTCCACCTGTGTGATTGCCCCAGAAAGCGTCCGCAGATGCTATACACGTTTTCCTCTCCCGAATGATCCAGAAAATTGCCCTTCAGCCCGTGCTTCATTACGAGGGGTAGAATGCATTCATATAACTATTGCCTGGGCTACAATTGCTGCTTCAGATGAAAACCCAGGAAGCCGAATCCCTGCTGCTGTTGAAAGCGTATAATTAGCTCCTTGTGCAGCCTGACCCCATTGATTCTTCTGACGCATTTGGCTTGAGGTGTGCCCTTTCTGGGACCTCCGATATCTTCTCCACAGCTGGAGATGCCCCAAACTGCACGCAGCACTTCCTGTGGGCGTGGCATTGCATTCTGAGGGCTGCGCGCAGAGTGAATCACGTGTTTCAAATGCTCACAGATTCACGGTGCTTCTCTTAAAACACAGGAGTGGGTTGTGAGTGGCTCTGTTAGACACAAGAGAATCCCCTCCTTCCTTTTTCTTTTTAAAAAGTGATTTTGTAATGGTAGGCTCTCAAGAAACACTATAATTGGTCAGCCTGGGGTGCGTTAGATGTCCTACCAGATAACGTCATTAGCTATTCTCAGGAGAGGAGAGGAAAGGCAGGGTATGCCCCCTGGGACAATGACAACACTTGTTTCAAGTTGGGGAAGAGCCTGTGGTTCTTTTCCTGCATTTGGAGGAAAGCGAACACACAATGTTCATTTCCTAAATACGGGATGTGCTGCGAGGCTGGTGTGTCATTTTCCACCATGTCACATCCTTCTGGATGGAGGCAGCAGGGGCCAGGACAGGAAATGGCAAATTCTCAGAATGAGACAAGGCTTTCCCAGTGCAGTCATTGGCTCTCTGGAACTATAAAGCGTGCTCATCCAGAAACAGCCTCAGATTTTTCTTTCCCGGAGATAGCACGAAGTGAATGGTAAGTGGGGAGGCCAGAGGGATGCTGTCTGAAAAATAGCCATTGGACTTGTAATACTGGGGTTATATCCTTGGTCTGTTATATATTTTGAGTAACTTTGTCTCATTTTGCTCAGAGGTGTCTTTAATCTGTAAATTTGTCAGTGGTGGGTGGAATTATGGAGGCATGCAAGTAAAGTGAAGACTTAGGAGTCAGGAGACCAAGATTCTAGACTGGGCTCTGAAGAATCAGCTGCATCTAGAATGTGTCTGTGTTTCGATTTCCTCATCTTCCAGTTGAGAATGATGATTTCTGCCCTGATATCTCACAGTAGTGAAATCTTCCATTTCTGTGGCTTCTGTGCCTCTTCCAAGAAGTTCCTGATAATAAGGAGTACAGTGGATGTGAAGGGAGGGATTTTTGGCAACTAGGAAGGATGTACTTTTACCCAGGATGTACAGTTCTCTCTGTCAGTCATCTTCAATTGGCTTCATTTCAACTTGGTACAGGTAGCCCTCAGTGAGTTGTTAAAAAATTTTTGGCCACTTTTAAAATCGTTCCTCACTTTTAAAGGAAGCTTTCATAATAAAGGGACATAGTGGTGTTAATCTAATGTAATTTATTTTTAATTAAGTACACATCAAAGAATGAAATTTCTGAAGACCCGATGAGCTCTAATTAGAAGAAGTGGCACAAGCCACATCTTAGTCTTGCTTCTAAGATAAGAGACAGGGAAAAAAAACAAGCAGAAGAGTTGCTTCAGGTGAGCATCTAACTTAGAAAGATTAGTTTCCTTACACTTGATAGACGGTGTGATTTTTGAGTTTTTGGTGACTTGTGTTTTTCACTCATCAGAGAGAAAAAGAAGACAACAACCCTTTTGCAATAAGAGTATTGCAAAACTCTTAGGATCCCAGTCTTCATGTAAGGAAAGGGCCTTGTAAAGGGGTACCAACGTAAGGCTTGCAAAGTGTCACCTTTCAGAGAAGAGGCCTCAATATTGCAGTGGACTTCTAATACCACCACTCCCTTATTTAACAGATAAGAAAATCCATCCTTGGCGTACCCTGGGAGAAAAAGCGGACAAGAGCATTGTTCCTATTGGCTTACTCGGATTTAAGGTCCTGAGAACTGGAGGACTTGTCCCAGATTATAGAACGGGTCTTTCAGAACTTGACACATGACTCACTGGAAAATGACCCGTTTCCCCTTGGGTGGAAGCAGCTGTTGTGCTTGACTCCGGGCTAATCGCGTGTCGTGTCCCCGCAGGGCATGGAGGGGCCGGAGGCCCGGGAGCTGCAGGGCGCGGATGCGCTGCGCCGCTTCCAGGGCCTGTTGCTGGACCGCCGCGGCATGCTGCACGGGCAGCTGCTGCGCCTGCGCGAGGTGGCCCGCCGCCTCGAGCGCCTCCGCCGGCGTTCCCTGGCGGCCAACGTGGCGGGCAGCTCGCTGAGCGCGGCGGGCGCGGTCGCAGCCATCGTGGGACTCTCGCTCAGCCCCGTCACCCTGGGGGCCTCTCTGCTGGCGTCGGCCGTGGGGCTGGGGGTGGCCACCGCCGGAGGGGCCGTCACCATCACGTCCGACCTCTCCCTGATCTTCTGCAACTCCCGGGAGCTGCGGCGGGTGCAGGAGATCGCGGCCACCTGCCAGGACCAGATGCGCGAGATCCTGAGCTGCCTCGACTTCTTCCTTCGCGGGCAGGGCCGCGGGGACCTCCAGCTGCTGCAGAGCGGGAGGAACGCCTCCATCGCGCTGTACAACTCGGTCTACTTCATCGTCTTCTTTGGCTCCCGCGGTTTCCTCATCCCCAGGCGGGCCGAGGGTGCCACCAGGATTAGCCAGGCCGTGCTGAAGGCCAAGATCCAGAAACTGGCCGAGAGCCTGGAGTCCTGCACCGGGGCTCTGGACAAGCTCAGCGAGCAACTGGAGTCCAGAGTCCAGCTCTACACGAAGAGCAGCCGTGGCCACGACCTCAAGATGTCTGCTAACCAGTCCGCTGGGCTGTTTTTCTGAGAATATCTTTTCCCCCTAATGACCGAGGCCAGAAACCATCCCCATGGGATGCCCCAGATTTGTAGCTCCCTCAGGAAAACACCAAGTTGGGTTGGGAGCTGAATGCAAAGGATGAGAAAAACTGTTCTTCAACAGTTTGAGAACAGTGGTTTGAGCCGAGGCTGGATAGGGGTGCAGACATTGCCACCCTTTGGGTCTTCTCCAAGCCCCACTAGGCTTTGAAGTCCTCAAAAAACCTCTAAGAGGAGACACTAGCTTTAAAACCTCTCTGCCAGAGTTTCTGAGTACAAAGAAATCCAGAATCCAGAGCACATCAGACCCTCTCGGAACTGTGTGGGAGGGTTCAGAACCCAAGAGAGGCACCTCCCGCTAACACGTGTCCCCTCCCCTCTCAGCGTGCCCACTCATAGATCCAGCCTGCAGATGGAGTGGAGCTTCCTGGGTGTCTTCATATCCAGACCTCCAAGGTACTCTGAGAGGGGAAACCAACTAAATGGTCACCTAAGTCCCGCCCCCTTGCAGAAGAAACTGAGGCCAAGGAAGAGGAAATGACTAACAGCTTCGTTTACTGACATCATAGCGCAGAGAAGGGAGCAATGGCTTTTGAGTTAGTCCTGGGTTTACTGTCTAAGACTTGGCTTACTGGTCTGTAAAATGGATGCTAAAACCTCACCCTGTTGGGAGGTATTAAGTGAGATAAAGTGCCAAGCACGGCATCTAGGTCACATAGTGTGGCCCCCTGGGCTGGCAGCATCACCTGGGGACTTGCTAGAAAGGCAAATTCTTGGCCTCAGCTCTAGACTTAAGGAGTCAGAAATTCTGGAGGTGGGGCGCAGCAACCTGTGTTGAAACAAGCTCTTGGGGTGATTTGATGCCGGATAAGGTTTGAAAACCGCTGCAAGGGATGTTGGTTTCTGATCCTCTGATGAGCTTTCACGAAGTCTATAGCCTCTCTGGGCTCCGTGGTCTTCAGAGTCATTCACAAAAGGTCAAGGACAGTGTTCCAGAGGTAAAAGAAACAAGGTGCGTGGGGACGGCTGTGTCAATGCTTCCCGGGGCAATTTCCTGCCAGGTGAACTAAGGGATGTAACAGAATCAGCCCTTAGAGGGCAGTGTTGCCCACTCGTTGTAAAAACTGGTACAGAAAGGAATGTGAATTTAATGGAAATTGACCTTTATTACCTTCTCTGAAAACCTCCAGACCATTTTTTAATTATTTATTTTAAGTTTCTTATTTAATTACTGTTTATTATTAACCTTTAATTTTATTTAACCACAACATTAGAAAATAATAGGAATAGCCAGTTGCTGAATGGGAGACTACTGAGGTTCTTTTCGGGAGATGAAGTTGAGTCTGCCTTTCTAAGGTGGGCCATGAGCTGAAAATAGCATTGCTTTCCTTGAATAAGTCTCTCTCCTTCAGAGGGGAATTTTTTCCCCCAGTGTTTTAAATGAACCTTTTAAGTAAATGTGGGAAGTTCTGAATAGAGAGACCAGGAGCTGAATTTAAGCTTACAAACGGAGGCTTGACTTGTCAATATACAGATGATGCAAGCGTATCTATCCTGAAGGTACAAGACTTTGCCAGCAGATAACACTTGACCTGAAAAGCCTTCCCTATTTCGTTCAGGGGGGAGAAAAACCAATTAGAGGCATATGAAGGAAGCACTTGGAAGCCTGATGTCCTGTGAAGTTGGGTTTTATGAGCCATAGACAAATTAGCTTGTGTTATGATGGTGATGTGTTCTATTTTCACTTTGGGAGCTGTAAGAAATCTGTAAACTGTCTCTTAGAAAATACTTCCAATTTCTTCAATTTCCATTCCTACAAATGTATTGTTGAAAAGTCTTTGGGACCACACGCACAATAAAACTTGGCTGTGTTATTTAATTATCTAATACGCTTTAAATTTACCCAGTTGACCCCCATGCTTCCCAATGATGGCAGGGTGTCTGAGGAAGTGTAATTTCAGTGCTGGGGAGAGGGGTTGATGTTTCTATATTTTTATTTTTCCTATAAATGGCAATGGATCTGTATCCTGGTTTATTCTGAAGTTGGTACCAGTTGTCTTTTTTTTTAAACTGGTGTCATTTCCTAGATTGCCTTGCACAGATGCTAGCATTTTAGATGACCAGAATGTACTTCACAGGGTTGTGTTATGTTATAAAGGTACAATCACTGCCTAACCTCATCTTTTATTAATGCTTAAGTTTAAATTATATTCTTCCAGTGCCTGAGCTGTTCCCTAGAAATAAACTGGGCATTTTTGGAAGCCCCAGCCTCAGCGGCAGCAACAGCAACCATTTCATATTATTAGGGTATTTTGCGTGTATCAAAGTCTTAAACTCTCGAAGTTATAATTTCAGTCACCCACTGTACATCTAAGGCAGGGTGTCTACTTTGGAGCAATACTTTGCACGTTATAGGAGCTCAGTAAATGCATTTGAATAATTTAATGAACTGCTTAACCATATTAAGAGGAATTTGTTGATAATGAAAGAGCATCTATCCTCTTATGTGTCTGTTATAAAGATGGAAGCCTCTACCAGGATTTAAGTCAAGTTCAGTTAAATGGATCCTAGAGACAAGCATTTTCTTTATTTCTTTTGTGGGAATGTGAATAAGGCTTTTCCTTAAGGCCTTCGTTCTATCAAACAGATTGAAATGGTATGTGGTAAAGGGAAGAAGAGAAAGGGGTATTTAGATTACAAGTGTACTTCAGAAAAATACCCGAGTTCGAAACATAAATATGTTCCTATTGAAGGTTTAAGTGCTTCTGTTGGTTTCTGGGGTTTGCAATCCTGTGGATTGTTTTCTTTTACAATAAAGGAGATTCATTCGGTTCTGCATTTCAAGGGTTCAATAAAGCTACATTCTACTCTATTAAAAAGATAATCCTTAGCAGACATTTCTGATTCTAATCACTTTGATGCATTTGTCCTCAGGCACCTGTTATTTCCAATGTGGTAAATGTCAAAGTCAAAAGTATTTACTGAGAGAAAAAAGAGAGAGAAGAGTGGTGTAGAAGGCACTGTAGATCAGATATGTCAAACAATTTGTCAACTTGATATATTTCTCACTCAAAGCCTTGGCGTGAAAAGAAAGTAGAAGGAATGGAGATGTTGAGAGAAAGACATTGTGCAGAGATAAATGGGGATACCATTAAATGCAGCAAATTTTGAATTCCACATTTTTTCCCATTGTAGCAAAAGCAGTCCTTCCCTTTATTGAAATAAATTGCCCAGTCCTCAAACATCTTCTTCTTCTTTTTTTTTTGGCCGTGCTATGCTGGCTTGTGAGCTCTTATTTCCCCAACCAGCGATCAAACCTGGGCCCGGCAGTGAAAGCACCGAGTCCTAACCCCTGGACCGCCAGGGAATTCCCAACTTCTTTTTTTTTTTTTCGGTACGCGGGCCTCTCACTGTCGTGGCCTCTCCCGTTGCCGAGCACAGGCTCCGGACGCGCAGGCTCAGCGGCCATGGCTCATGGGCCCAGCCGCTCTGCGGCATGTGGGATCTTCCCGGACCGGGGCACGAACCCGCGTCCTCTGCATCGGCAGGCGGACTCTCAACCACTGCGCCACCAGGGAAGCCCTAGATCAATTTTTAAAGAGTTATCGACTCATGTATAGGAATTCTCTCATTATCTAGAAATCAGACTTCCAGCAGTTTCAAACCTTTGAACATAATTACAACCTGAGAAGTAATTGAAAAGAATCCCAGAGTCAGCCAAATTAGGCTTCACAAAACCCAAACACTAGAGATCGAGGCAGAGAGGGAAGGCAAGGGCCAGCATCTATATTAGGAAGGCAAAACTTTCCCAGGAGTCTCCACGGGACTTCACCTGGCAAGTCACTGATCTTAACCGTGCAAAGCAAGCTGGGAAATGTAGTACTTTTAGCTAAGAACTAGCTGTTCCCAAAATACCTAGGATTCTGTTTGTAAGGATAAAAAGTAGGATGGACATTGGGTCGAGGGGCCAGCAGTCCAAACAAAGAGCCTACAGTGGTTGCTGCAGTGAGTTGAGAACTTCTGCTGAAGGTAACCTGGAGGTAATCTCGTCATCTGAGTGCCAGCCTGAGTCCGCATCTTGGAAACATCCCTGGATGTTGCACTGTTAATGACTGTGCAACCGAAAAAAGAAAAAAAAAAGGCTGTGCTGGCAGGATCCTGGCTGTTTGCAAAGGCCAGCCACAAGCTGGGACCATATCTTTGCTAAAGCATATGGTATTCCTGTCATAAGAAGTAACCTTTTAGTTAATTGCAATAAATCTCTCCTTGTTGAGTTGACAGGAGGTTGGAAAATTGTTACTTTTTGCTCCTGGCAAACTCATAAGAGGAAAGTAAACCCTGCTGTGGTCTGGACTAGGACAAAGAGTGAGCCCTAAGATCTGGAAATAATCCCTTAGCAACCAGAGAGTTGTTAGAAGAGGGGAAATTGTGCTGTTGAAGCGAGACCCCTAAGGGGCAGGAATGAACCTTAGGGACCCTCAGCATCCCCCAGTTCTGACTGGCATTAGCACTGGGCTGTGGAGAGAAGCCCCTCCAACGTGGTCTTGCCTGTACAGAAAAAGCTTGTCCATACGAAGCTATGCCTGCAGAGAATGATGTTTAATCCCATTCTGTATTTCCAGTGTAACCCCAGGGATGGGAGTGCCGGCAGGTCTGCAACCTGATTTGCCCCAGAACTTTAGCAATGAGTCATGGCCAAGGCCTCTGACTCTCAAGAGCACAGGGCAGCCACAGCAGGACTTGTTCCAGCATTTGTGCGCATCCAGTTGCTAAATTAATAAAACAGTTGTAATTGGGAGAAGCTTTTTGTGTAAAGGGAGTTGGGGAAGGGCAGTGATAGCTAAAATCTTTCTTTTAGGCTCCAAATTTCTTATGCCAGTTTCCCTGGATGACATGGGGACATTTATTAAAACTGATCTTGTTATTCAAACTGCACTGAACTTATTTACAAAACAGAAACAGACTTACAGATATCAAAAACAAACTTATGGTTACCAAAGGGGAAACATGGGTGGTGGGGGAGGGATGAATCAGGAGATTGGCATGAACACACACACACTATATATATAAGATAGATAACCAACGAGGACCTACTGTGTCGCACAGGGAACTCTACTCAATATTCTGGGATAACCTATATGAGAAAAGAATCTAAAAAAGAATGAATATATGTATAACTGAATCACTATGCTGTACACTTGAAACTTACACAACATTGTAAATCAACTATCCTCCAATAAAATTAAAATTTAAAAAACTGCACTGTCGGGGCTTCCCTGGTGACGCAGTGGTTGAGAGTCCGCCTGCTGATGCGGGGGACACGGGGTCGTGCCCCGGTCCGCGAGGATCCCACATGCCACGGAGCGGCTGGGCCCGTGAGCCATGGCCTCTGGGTCTGCGCGTCCGGAGCCTGTGCTCCGCAGCGGCAGAGGCCACAACAGTACCGCAAAAAAACCAAACAAACAAAAAACTGCACTGTCAAAATTTCATTACAGAACAATACTTTTCTAAATGCTTAAATAAAATGACATTTAGATAATAAAGTTAGAAAATAAATGTGGATATTTAAAGATGATAATGATAGTTAACATTTATGGAAAACTTACTAGGTATTGTTCTAAGTACAATTTGACATGTGTTATCACACAAACATCTTATGAGGTAGACACTGTAATTACCGCATATTATTAGATAAAGAAGGTAAAGAACTGAAAGGTTGTACAGCTAGCAAGAGCTGCCCCAGGATTTGAATCCTGGTAGGCTGACTCCAGAGTTATGCCCTTAGTTCTTCTGAGACCAAGTATATTCCTAATGTAAAATAATGGCCCACAAGAGTGACAACATTAATAACAAGGCTGACAGATTCATTCATCCAGAAAACATTTATTGAGTACTCACCTTGCATCACCTACTGTCATTTGTGAGCAATGCAGACAGGGTTCTAGATCTTATGGCCCCAACAATCTAGTCATTCAGGTAGGATATACTCTGATACCAGTAGGTTAATTGATAAGAAATTAGAATGCAGTTTGGCAAATGGCTAGGATGTGCAAACAGCAATATAGGTGCAATTTGAGAATGATGAAACTTCAGTTTGGATTGTAAAAACTTGTGCATAGGTATTTTGTAATGCTGCCCCAGACGTCCCAGACATGGCAACATTCTTGTGAACAAAACACGTGAAACGGAAGGATGTGATTAATAAGAGAGTTTTGCCAACTGTTGATGTGTTGGGATGAAGGTATGAAAAAGCCCACACAGACATGAATAAAGGAATTACTGGTTCAACAGGTCTTTCCAGATCTTGCATAAAAACCTCTGAAAATGAAACTTCTTGGGGTCATTCCATCGAAACTACCACTGAAACTGCTTGTCAGTTTTCTTCCTGTTAGGGGTGTGTATTCAATTTCAGTATGGTAGCTATGAACTAAATCTGCTGGACACTTGTGGGTGAGTAGACAGGTGTGAATAGGAATAAGACTCTAATAATCATAAAATTATTCAAAATAATAATGCTTTGTCTCTGGATGATTTGTTTTTGACATTGCTCGCTGAGCTTTTGCATGGCGAACACTATTAATTGTTGGACTTTCTTTCTTTCTTTTTTTTCAACCATCAACAAGTTATTAATTTTCAAGACCTCAAGGAAAGCATTTCTGTTGATTTCTCTGTTACTCAAAGGACCTTTCTTAGATGTTTGAGCACCTCTGGCAATTCACACTCTACCATCATCTAATTATCACTGGAGGGAATTCCCTGGCAGTCACGTGGTTAGGACTCCGTGCTTCCACTGCCAGGGGCCTGGGTTCGAACCCTGCTCGGGGAACTAAGATCCTATAAGCCGTGTGGCATGGCCAGAAAAAAAAAAAATCACTGGAGCAGGATTGGGCATGAAGTCTTGGAAAATCTGAAGCAGATATGTTAAGATTGATGTAGCTATATGAAAAAAAATCACTAACCTTTAAAACTACAATTTAATTTATGTTTAATACTTTCTTCCCCTAAGTAGAATTTTAGAATATATTGAATATTTTAGGGGACATTGTAAAAAGGTGAAATAGTATAAAAAGTGATTTTATCTTTCATTTGTTTCACATTTATTTATATATTATGAAAGGATTCAGTCTTCTCTAAAATTGTGTACCCCAAAAGAATAACAAACAAAGACATTAACAGACAATATAAAAAGAGAAAAACATGTGCAGATGGTCAATAAATAGGACTTTCATTCTTTCTAACTTTTCTGCAGTTTTGACATTGTTGACTACCCAGTTCTTAGAAGACCCTTCTATCTTGAATTCTGTAACGCCTTTCTTATTTTTCTCTCTGTTTAGCTTCTTTAATTGTTTTCTTTCTCTTCTATTCCTAAACTTCATACCAGCCTGCTACTCTCCCACTTCCATCAGGTAGTCTGAGTCTTTCACATCCAGTGTTTCACTAGTCCTAGGTTGAATGTTGGTATGAATGAAAGCAGTGCTAAAGGATTCTCTTGTGTCAGTTTGAACTTGTTAGGTATTAGATGAGATTAAAAACAAAGGTGAAGATCCCTGACTGAGTAAAGCAGGTGCAGGGAGCATGTATGAAAAAGACAGTCCAAGCTGCTTCCTCCTACCCTGTTCTCCTCATTGGAGTGCTATACTTTGATTTCAGCCAGATGTGGTCTTGTACCTATCTGGATATCTAAGAGCAATCTGTTTCTGTCTCAAACAGACTTGTCACATGGTACCTTTTATTAGAGATATTTGTGCCTACTCGAAGGCTCTTTAGGACAGAAACAATATCTCAGATATCATTAAGCCTCCGCACAGTGTCTCTCCAGCTTGTGCACCAGGAGATGCTGCATAAGCATTTGTCGACTGAATGAACCAATGAACAAGCACTGTTCATCCAAATGGGTATACGGGCATCGCTTCTCAGCACATCTAAAGCTAAACACATCCTCCTTCTCCTCTGCAAAACGCCCAGTCTCACAACCCTTCTACTTCTGTCAAAGGCAACATCAGGGCTTCCCTGGTGGCGCAGTGGTTGGGGGTCCGCATGCCGATGCAGAGGACACGGGTTCGTGCCCCAGTCCGGGAAGATCCCACATGCCGCGGAGCGGCCGGGCCCGTGAGCCACAGCCGCTGAGCCTGCGCATCTGGAGCCTGTGCTCCGCAACGGGAGAGGCCACAAGAGGGAGAGGCCCGCGTACCGCAAAAAAAAAAAAAAAAAAGGCAACATCGGTATCCCAGCTGCCTACCTTGAAATCTCATTCTTATCTCCCAGTCTTTCCCTCCCTTATTTCTCTGATATACCTTTGCCAAGGTGTATCCTTCCCCTTAAATGTCTCTCTAGTGCTTTCTGATCCATTCTACTGCTACCCTAACCCATGTAGGCTTTTACTCCTAATGCTTCCAACAACCTTCAAACTGGTTTTCCCGATTCCAGGTTCTTTCCGCTCAAATTCATGCTATACTCCAATCCTGATTCATGGACATAAATCATGGATCTCCTCATATTACAATCTAATGGAACATCACCTTACCTAAAACTTGACTCTGAATTTGAATACACACCCCAGAGAGGGTTCCTGCGGTGTTTGTTATATTTTAACCGTGGATTAAGATGGGTGATGCTGAGAAGGGCTAAGACAAACTTAATCCTGTGGAGTTCTTTTCATTTCATTTCATTTATTTATTTATTTAGGTTGCTCCAGGTCTTAGTTGTGGCATGCAGACTTCTTAGTTGCGGTGTGTAAACTCTTAGTTGGGGCATGCACGTGGGACCTAGTTCCCCGACAAGGGATCGAACCCGGGCCCCCTGCATTGGGAGTGCAGAGTCTTACCCCCGGACCACCAGGGAAGTCCCAATCCCGTGGTTTTAATGGAAAAAACAATAAAGTACTTTATGGACTTTGCAAAAAGGGCCGAGTCTGGAAGAACAGGTCCAAGGGGGGAGGAGCCTTAGGAGGGGGATGAAGGTGGAAAGCAGAGGGCAAGCAGTTGGGATAGGCAGGGTTGGGCCATCCCTAGGGGAATATCCTCCATGAAGCTGCAGGTATCCTGGTTTTGAGTGACCTGGAGAGAAGAATCCGACCACCACATACCAACAAAACAAACTGTTTGCAGGACCTTCGATGGTGAGAAACAGGATCAGAGAGGAAAGGTGGTTGAAATTGATGTCTCACCTCCACAGGCTCTTAAACCTGTGCAGTTGGCATAAAAAGAAAATGCACGCCCAGATCTAGGTCAGCACTATTTTGTAGCTGAATCATATATCTATGGAGCTGACAATGAACTTCCTGACCCCTGAAAGCTTTCCTCCCCAGAGAGGCCTCCTTTTAAAGGCGTGTTATCCAAAGAAGAGAAGACTTCAAGTGACCTGGGATTCTATGTGCCTCCTCTCCAATGTGACCAGTTCTGTAAGCTCTGTCTTGAAGTTGCTAATCCACATTCACCTCTCAGAACGGGAGAGGGGGACACCACTGTGCAGGAGCTGCTAAGTGAGGTTTTTCCTTTGTGTACCACCATCAGAGTGGACCTTGTCCCCATACCACTGCCTTACACAAGGAAAGCTGTCGGGCTTCTGACCTCAGCAGGAATGACCAAGCTTGGCTCAGGGTAATAACCTGTCTCCAGAAGCGCAGTGTAGTTCATGACACCTTTTACACACAAGGATATGGCCTTTCCACATCACAATGGCTGCTTCATCTCTCCTTCCTCAACCCCGCCCATATACACTACACACCTGCAGACCCTCGGATAATCATTCAACAAAATAGTTATTGAGTGCCTACTATGTGCTTGGTCTATTTCTAGGCACTGAGCATAGAGTAGTGAACAAAAACTGTCAAATGTCTTGACTGTCATGGACTTTTGATTCTAGTGATGACGGAGCACAGACATAAAGAAATTAACGTCTGGTTTGCAAGGTGGTGTGTATTTGTTTGCGATTGCTGCTGTAACAAGTTATTGCAAACTTAGTGGCTTAAAATAACACAAACTAATTTTCTTACAGACAGAAGTCTGATGTGGGTCTCACTGAGCTAACATAAGGTAGTTGACAGGGCTATGATCCTATCTGGAGGATCTCAGGGAGGATCTGTTTTCTTGCCTTTTCCACCGTCTACAGGCTGCTGCTTTCCTCAGCTTATGACCCTCTTCCACCCTCTTCAAAGCCTGCAATGATGATTGAGTGCTTCCCCACTGTGCCACTCTGAACTTCTGCCTTTTCTTCCACTTTCAGGGCCCTTTGATTACATTGGGGCCACCTGGACAATCCAAGCTTATCTCCCTATTTTAAGGTCAGCTGATTAGTGACCTTTATGCCATCGGTAACCTAATTCCCCTTTGCCATGTAACATAAAATGTTCACAGATCCTAGGGATTGGGACGTGTGCGTCTTTGGGGTCATTATTCTGCTTACCATTGGCAATAAGTGCCATGAAGAAAAACAAAACAGGGAGAGAGAGAGAGAGTATGGGGAGGAGATGGTTTGCAAGACCTTGATGACAAGGTGACACTTGAGTGAAGACCTGAAGTTGGTGGGGGAGAGAGCCAAGGGGGTATCTGAGGACAGAGCATGCCAGGTGAAGGGAACAGAAAGGACAAAGAGTCTGAGGCAGATGCATGCCTGATGTGTTTAAGGAACAGTCAGAGTGGAGTAGGGGAGGGGAAGTGCAGTGAGGGAATGAGTTCAGAGGGATGTCGGCTGGAACATGTAGGGCTTTACGGACAGCTGTAAGGACTTTGACTTTGACTCTGAGATGGGAAATCTTTGGAAAGTTTTGGGCAGAGTAGTGATCTGATCAGACTTACGTTTTAAAAAGATGCCTTTGCTGCTATGTTGAGAATTCGCAGTTGAGGGAGTCTGAATAGTGGCAAGCGAACTAGTTAGGAGGTTGGTTAGCAGACTAGATAGGAGGCAAGTGGACTAGTTAGGAGGCAAGCAGACTAGTTAGGAGGCTATTACAGTAATCCAGGTGAGAGCTGTTGGTGGCTGGGAGTGGAGAAGAGTAGTCAGATTCCAGATACATGATGAAGGTGGACCAACAGGACTTGTTGACGGATTGGATGTGGGAGGGGAGAGAGAGAGAGGAGTTTGGGCCTGAGTCATTTAGAAGGGTGACACTGCTATTACCTACCATGGAGAGGACAGGGAGATGCGAGTCATGGAGAAGTGGAATCAGGAGTTCAGTTTTAGAGACGTCAGGTTTGAGCTACCTGATGTATCCAGGAGGAAAGATGATGAGACAGTTGAATATATGAGTCTGCAGTTCAAGGAAGGAGGTAGGAGGAGATATAAACTTGAGGATTCTTAGCAAACAGGAGGCATTTCAAGCGATGAGAGTGGATGTGACCACTATGGGAATAAGTGGAACTAGAGAGTAGAGAGACTAGGTTCGAGCCCCAGCTGGCCCTCTACCGTTGAGTGAGGAGCCAGTGGAGATGAAGGGGGCTAACTGGGAAGACTGAGAAGGAGTAGCCGGCAAGGCAGGAGACAAATCAGGTGTCTCTGGTATCTTGGAAGCCAAGTGAAAAGGATTTTTCATGGAGGACAGCGCCAAATGCTGCTGAAGGGTCAAGTCAAATGAAGGATGAGAATTGGCCATTGGGTTTAGCAGCATGGAGGTCACTCCTGACCTGCCAAGTGGGAAAACAGAGGCGAAAGTGGTTTTGAGGGACAAGAATTGGAGGCAGCACAGGTGGACCCCTCTCTTGAAGAGTTTTGCTGTCAAGGGGAACAGAGAAGTGGGCCTTAGTTGGAGGGGGATGTGGGGTCATGAGAAATGTTTTTCAAGATGAGGAGAAATAATAGCACATGTGTATGCTATGGGATGATCCAGTGGAGAGGGAAGAATTGATAGTGAGGGAGGGAAAAGGGAGACTTGAGAGGAACGTCCTGGAAGGAGTAAGTGGGGGTGGGATTTAGCCCCAGAGCACAGGTGGAGGCGTGGCCTTCGTTTGGTAGGAGCATTGAAAGCACACCCGGGACTTCCTGGCGGTCCAGCAGTTAAGACTCCGAGCTTCCTCTGCAGGATGCCTGGGTTCTGATACCTGGTCGGGGAACTAAGATACTAAGATCCCGCATGCCGAACGAGAGGGAAGGTGGGCAGGTGATTAGATGGGTGTGGGAACTTGTAGTGGAAAACGCGAGGTTTTCTTCATTTTCCCTTGAAATAGGAAGTGAGGTCATGGGATGAGAGTGACAATGGGGGAGGAACACGGGATGGTTGACAGGTCGTTTAGGAGAGGGTGGGCTGAGGAAATGCACTCAGCTTGCCAGGAAGCATGAAGGGCCACTTACAGAGGGACAGTGTGGTGAATGTGTTTTAAGGATGTATCATCGGGGAAGCATAGTTCTTTTCCCTCAGAAGGTTGGCTAGTTAGGGTTCTTAGCTTCAAAGAGCAGAAGCTCCTCCAACTAGTTAAGCAGAAAAGGAATTTATTCATTTCTGTTTAGACGTTATATATTACTTGCTAATGTATTAAAGCATAACGAGGAAGAATCTCCAAGAAGGTGAAAGTCAGGTTTGGGGGCAACGCAGCCGGAAACAATGCCCCAAGCTGGAGATCACTGCTCCAGCAGAAACTCCACCGCCACCGTCACTAAGCTAGGATACCTCAGACCGCATGTCCCACAGACGCTCTGGACACCAGAACCTTTGCCACTGCTGCCCACTTGAGCTGGACACCTGTGCCGATGTCAGTGTCCACTTCCTCGCATTGCTCTTTTCTGAACTAAGCTCCGGAGGGGTGTGTCTGCTTGGTAGAGAGCAAGTCACGTGTCTGTGCCCTGGGTGCAAGGGCGAGTGGGAGAGTGAATTTCTGGTTTCCACTCAAGGAGAAGGACTTGTACAGTGAGAACTTTGCACATCATTGGAAAATCGTTCAAAAGATTTTGGGCCATCACCAAGCATGAGAAATTGTCCAGGATAGCAGTTAATGTTTTCTTTTATCTGTTTATTTCAAACACTTAGACATTAAACTTCTACTTAAATTCCTACGCTTCCATTTGAAAGTGTGGCTGGAAGCTGCTGTGTATTATATTTACTATTTCATTGCGGCAATGGTATCTGGATTGCCAAGGAATTTCTTAAATACCTCCATTTCTAGCAAGTTGTTTTCTAAACAATTGTGTCCTCATTTAAAATAAGACTCATATGAAAGGAATACGAAACAACCAGGAAATCAGGAAATGAGTCCAAGCTGCCTTCCCTTTATTAGCTACCCCGTAGTATGAAGTGACCTTGAAACTCTAGCCTCTGTGGTTTGTAAGGATTATAAAATAACATTTGAGTTTCCTGCTTGTTGTTGAATTCAGGTTAAACCCATTCCTTACATATTTTATTTACAGCTCAGAGTATCTTTGATCTCTTCATTGTAATTCTCAGTCTGAGACATCAGGTTTTTTCAAGTACTGGACATAAAAATCTTTCATCCTAAAAATCCAAGGGTGGTAGTAGACAAGGGTTTCTGACCACTGTTCCAGGGCCCAAGTGGCAAGTTTGGTAGAGAAGTGGCTTTACTGCCATGCTGAGCTGCTTCTGGCCCCTGCCTACGGGGTGATGCCTACCATGGGAGTGGCTGCAGCCTGCCTTGTTAAACGACCACATTCCAAGGTCAGTGTCTCCATTTTTTTTCCCGAGATTCAGAAATTCCCTGTTCAGATAGTTAGCGAATAAATAGGCTCTGGGGATTTATTCGTGCCAAGCACGCTCACAGGAGACTAATTTACAAACCATTCTCATATTCACTGAACAAAAATTTGCTGAATGCCTGCTTTGTGCAAGGCGCTGGGAATGGAGTGCTTATAGTCTGCTAGCAAATCAGACAATATAGTGAAGCTCATTTTGGACTAGGTGGTAGTGATGGAAAGGGAGGAGGCCTAGAGGGACTCAAGATAAATGTAGGCAGCTGAGTCTGCAGGACTTGCTGATGTGGAGGCTGGAGGAAAGGAAGAGGTGAGACGAAGAGATGCAGAGAGAAACAAGTGTGGAGGAGAAATCCAGATGCTCGTGTCTTAATGTTCATTGGAAGACAAGGCCAAGTTGAGACTCAAAGCTATCCACAGAAGAGACACCCTTTGGGGTGTGTAACTACACAGGACACAATAATTTGGCTTAAGCTAACTGAAAAATTTAAGGGCACGTTACTTATATTTCCAACTCCCTTTGTCACACTAGGGAAAACACAGTGACAATACACTATGGTGGTAAGAGTGTGGGATCTCAAGCCAGTCTGCTTGGGTGCAAGTCTTTGTTTCTACAGTAACCATTACCCTCTGATCATGACCTTGTTTCCCTATCCTCCCACGTAATTGCCCCTCTTCTGGTGTTTTCTAGCTTTGTAAAGGTTCCACCAAGTCTCTACTTGCTCAAGCCAGAAACCTAGAAATCACGGACGCATCCCTGACCTTCATCCTCCATGTTAAATCAGTCATGAGAATTTATGTAACCTCTACACACCCTTGAACGTTGTCCAGTTCTCCCCAACCCCACTGCCCCTATCTGGTCCAAAATGCCATCATCAGACTTCCCTGGTGGCGCAGTGGTTAAGAATCTGCCTGCCAAGGCAGGCTCTCTGTAGATCCTGTGAGCCACAACTACTGAACCCTCATGCCACAACTACTGAAGCCCGCGCACCTGGAGCCTGTGCTCCACAGCAAGAGAAGCCACCGCAATGAGAAGCCCGCGCACCACAATGCACAATAGTCCCCGCTCACTGCAACTAAAGAAAGCCCACTTGCAGCAACAAAGTAAATCGCTCCCTACACAGCCAGTGAGTGGTGCTCATCTTCCAGGTCTCAGTTTAAAAGTCCCTTCCACGAGGAAAATGTCCCCGATGTGCAGAGAAAGGCCGGGTCATCCCATCATACGTTGCTCTAGCATCTTGCTCTTTTCCTTTTTACCATGCATCTCACTTGTGTTTACTTTTTTGTGTCCCACTTGATTGTGAGGATTTATTTATTTATTGTTATTTAAAACATAGGCTGCCCCTCCTACCACTGGAGCATAAATTCCATGCTTACTTCTGGTTCCTAATGTGTGGTCCGTGGCCTGCCGTAGTGTTTGAGAATGTTTGTTGAATAAAAAAAGAAACATACAGATTTTCTGTATTTTAAAAAACTTTCCAAACTAAAGACAAAAAAAAAAAAAAGGAAAGAAATCAACAAGTAACCAGAGCTAGTTATCTTTTTTTCCCTAGTCACAAATTGGTTCGATCATGAAGTATTTTGTACATCATCTCTCTTTTTCTAGATTCCTTGGAGACTGTCCTCTTCTCTCTCTGCCCTCATTATTACATCATCTACCTCCTTTCTCCCCTTGGACATACCTACTCATAACAGATTAGAATTCATAAATTATGGGGAATTCCCTGGCTGTCCAGTGGTTAGGACTCCATGTTTCCACTGCAGGGGGCACAGGTTCGATCCCTGGTCGGGGAACTAAGAGGCTGTGCGGGGCAGCCAAAGGGAATAAAAAAGAATTCATAAGTTAAAGATAATTTTTTGATGGATTAAATTTTGCATTGCTTCCTTCATGATGAGTATAGGACACTTTGTTAGAGGGAGCTCTCTCCAAAACAGACTACAGGGTATGCAGCTTCTGGGAAGATCTTGAGCAGAAACTGATTAAGAATTTATTCTTATCTGAATCAGTTCCACAGAACTCTTGTCGTAATTTTGGGCTCATGTTACTTCTGGTCCAGGAGCCACCTCTATCCTCACATGCTCTCACCCCACAGCAGCCTGTGTCACTGGTTTGTTGAAGGCTTCCCTGTGGTCCTCACGCCCTTCCCTCAACCACTAGGGCCGGGAGCCACAGTGCCTGGGAGACCACCACACTTTCACAGGCCCACATTAATGTTTAATTTCTTTTTTTTTTAATTTATTATTTATTTTTGGCTGCATTGGGTCTTTGTTGCGGTGCGCGGGCTTCTCATTGCGGTGGCCTCTCCTGTTGTGGAGCACGTACTCTAGGCGCGCAGGCTTCAGCAGTTGTGGTTTGCAGGCTTAGCTGCTCCGCGGCATGTGGGATCCTCCCGGACCAGGGCTTGAACCCGTGTCCCCTGCATTGGCAGGCGAGCTCCTAACCACTGAGTCACCAGGGAAGCCCCAAGGTTTAACTTCTTTTAAAAAATCAAAAGAAAAAGATAAACTTTTAAGTCCAAGAACATATTTTAATATATATTAATATATTTATCTTTATATTAAGGCAGTCATAAACTATAATTTTTACTAGATATTTTTGTGTGTTTGGAGGAAGGGGCACATGAAGGCCTATGAAAACCTTTCGGAGGGTTATGGTTACTTGTTGATTAACAGATACACACTACTATATATAAAATAGATAAACAAGGACCTACTGTATAGCACAGGGAACCATATTCAGTATCTTGTAATAACCTATAATGGAAAAGAATCTGAAAAGGAATATGATATGTATAAATGAGTCACTTTGTTGTACACCTGAAACTAATACAACATTGTAAATCAACTGTACTTCAATAAAAAAAATTGAAATTAAAAAAAAAAAGCCTTTCAGAGGGAGATGGGGTCAGTCACTTTGACCTCTCCTTCTGGGGCCAGTGTATTGTTTCAGGCCTGCTTTGCCCCTTACTTTGAATGTTTATTTGGATTTCCTCTTTAACCTTTCTCATTGTTCTGCAAGTACAGGATATGACATGGTTCAGTTACTAGAATGGACCTCTATTATTTCCACGACCAGAACGTAAATGTCCAAACTACTCCAGACTTGGTAGGAATAGTCAAAAGCAGACAGTCCTCTCTGCTGGAATCCGCCTGTGCTTACCCTGCTGGTCTGACGTGAATCCTGTCACCGAGGTGGGCACTGGCACCAGAGGAAGTTTGAAAAGGAGCCCATGTCTGATTATCCAAGAACACACAGAAGAACTTTTTCCTGGCTAAAATGAGCAGTGTTTGCTGTTATAATAGCAGCTTGGTGGTTTAAATCAGTTTCCCTTTAGAGCAGCCCCAGAGTCCCAGAAATCTTAGGCCTAATTTTTTTTTCGTTCCTGTAACACATTTTACCAAAACTTGGGTAACTTTAGACCTGGTATTATATACAGTTTTATAGTCCTCCCAATTGTTTCCATCTGGGTCCCCTTTTCCAGGCCTCTTCGCTCTGCTTCCCTGAATTTTACGATTGAGTCGTTCACCTTTTCCCAGCACTTTTAATTCCCATTCCACTCTCCTACATGAAATCAGAGTGTGAGCCTAAGGGAAGCAAAGTAAGTCCTTCTCTCTTTGTTTTTACAGAAAAATCTGTGTGGCAGAGGAATTCCGAGTGTGACTGTGGAGGGGAAATTGCTTGTTGTGTAAAGCAATGTTTCTCTCAGTAAAAGCACTGGTCTGGGTCTCCAGAGGCCTGGGTTCTAGTCCTGTCTCTTGTTACCTTGCCATGTGACATGTCTTTTTACCTTCTGGGACTCGAGTTCCTCCTTTGTCAAACAAGGAGCACAGATTCCCCAGCAGGTCTACAAAGCAGAGGACAGTGTTAAAAAAAGAAACAACAGGGACTTCCCTGGTGGCGCAGTGGTTAAGAATCTGCCTGCCAATGCAGGGGACATGGGTTCGAGCCCTCGCCCGGGAAGATCCCACATGCCGCGGAGCAACAAAGCCTGTGAGCCACAACTATGAGCCTGCACTCTAGAGCCAGCGAGCCACAACTACTGAGCCTGCGTGCCACAACTACAGGAGCCCGTGTGCCTAGAACCCGTGCTCTGCAATGAGAGAAGCCACTGCAATGAAAAGTCCGCGCACTGCAACGAAGAGTAGCCACCGCTCACCGCAACTAGTGAAAGCCTGCGTGCAGCAATGAAGACCCAACGCAGCGAAAAATAAATAAATTTGTTAAAAAAAAGAAACAACAGGCCCAAGATGGAGTCACTTATGCTAAGGCCACGTCACCAAATCCAGACTTAATACCTAACCTAACTGCAATTTCAGATGCTTTCAGGAAAGTAATCTTAACCAGTCACTTTAGAATTACCTGGTCAGAACTAGGGAGGTAACTGGCCTCATAGACCCATACTGTGCCCCAAAGGAAGATGACGTGGCCTGAAACAATCAGCTCTTTGATAGAACAACTTCCTTGTCCCACCTCCTCCTGCCTATAAAAGCCTGCCCTTTTGTATAACTCTTTAGAACTCCTTTCTATCTGCTAGATGGGATGCTGCCCAATTCATGAATCACTGAATAAAGCCAGTAAGATCTTTAAAATGGACTTGTTACCGACCAGGGTTCTTGGACTCCTTAATCAACAGAAATTGATAAGAGGCTGGGACTTCCCTGCTGGTGCAGTGGTTAAGACTCCATGCTTCCACTGCAGGGGGCGTGGGTTCGATTCCTGGTCCGGGAGTGGGGGGTGGGGAAGAAATTGATAAGAGGCTAGATGCGAAATTCAGGGAAGGCTATATTGGGACTCGTGCTGCAGCACGAGGGAACAAGGGAATGAAAATAAGTAACAGGTTCCCTTGCTCACTCCCCGGAGCGGTGGAGCTGGTCCCTTAAATGGGGTGAGCGTAGAGGTGGATACATGGGTGGGGTCAGAGGCGCGGCCTAGGTGGACCCCCTTGGTGGTGCTGTGTGCAGGGACCATGGGTAGTACCCTGCTTTTGCTCCTGACACCCAGGTCCCAGCCTGTCTCATACTCAGTTGAATTTTGTTCTTATCACAACAGGAAGAGGAAGAGACAGAGCTTTTTGGGCGGGTTTTCTTTAGGATAAATCAACTCCCTCTTATCTCAAAGCATGTTATCTGCTTTGGACATCATCTAAAGTGGCCTAATCCCGGTCCTAGGAAAATGGAGAGGTGGCCGTGAGGGAGAGCTGAACAGCGGGCCTGAGCACCTTAGGCTGCCACGGCGTAAGCACCTGTTTCCGACTGCCTGATGGAGCCGATTTCAAGGTGACCTCTCGTTTCATACAATGTGTGTCTTCTCTCCTTACCTTTAACTTGGAGTAAATCAACATAAAAAGACAAAAGGCCTATTCTGCAGTGGTGTAATCTCAAAGATGGAAACAACTTCATTCCCTAAAGAAACAACCAGCGATGTCCTTCCTGATCTGCCACCCTGCCTGATCCCAACGCTCCGCTGAGCTGCAATTCATCCAGGTGGGGTTCCTGGGTGTCTAGTTCGTGTCAGGCTGGGGGTATGCAGATCATCTCTTGCCTCTCAGATGGCCTCTCTTTTTCATTATTTCCTCTCTGCATATAAAGTTAGAGTGATATTTTAAATATGTAGATCATGTCACTCACCTGCTCAAAACCTTCCAGTGGCCTCTTTCATATTTAGGATAACATCCAATCCCCATACCTTCGACTCTAGGGCCCTGCAGGGTCTGACCCGAGCCTCAGGGCCTTTGTACTTGCTGTTCCCTCAGCCTGAAATCATCGTCCCCTGGGTTCTTGAAGGAACTTTCTTCTGCTTCCCAGTGACGTCTCAGCTCAAACATCACTA
Organism: Stenella coeruleoalba; assembly: GCF_951394435.1. Lineage (NCBI taxonomy): Eukaryota > Metazoa > Chordata > Mammalia > Artiodactyla > Delphinidae > Stenella > Stenella coeruleoalba. Next base: position 92,208,542 of record NC_137157.1, on the reverse strand, counting down.
CTTCAGAGGGGGCTTCCCCAATCTTGCTGTTATCCCCATAATCCACCCCCTCAAGTTGCTCTCCATCATTTGAAAGAATTTTATTTTATTGAAGTATAGCTGTTTTACGAGGTTCTGTTAATTTCTGCTGTACACCAAAGTGATTCAGTTATACACGTATATACATTCTTTTTCATATTATTTTCCATTATTGTTTATCACAGGATATTGAATACAGTTCCCTGTGCTATACAGTAGAACCTTGTTGTTTATCCATTCTATATAGAGTAGTTTGCATCTGCTAACCCCAAACTCCCAATCCATCCCTGCCCCAACCCCCTCCCCTTTGGCAACCATAAGTCTGTTCTCTATGTCTGTTTCTGTTTTGTAGCTCAGTTCGTTTGTGTCATATTTTTTAAATATTTTTTTATTTTATTTATTTATTATTTTTGGCTGCATCAGTCTTAGTTGTGGCACACGGGATCTTCGTTGCGGCACCACAGGCTGCTCTCTAGTTGTGGCGTGCGGGTTTTCTTTCTCTGGTTATGGGCTCCAGAACGCGTGGGCTCTGTAGTCTGCGGCACGTGGGCTCTCTAGTTGAGGTGCTCGGGCTCAGTAGTTGTGGCGTGAGGGCTTAGTTGCTCCGCGGCACGTGGGATCTTAGTTTCCCGACCAGGGATGGAACCCACGTCCCCTGTGTTGGAAGGCGGATTCTTTACGACTGGGCCATCAGGGAAGTCCCCATTTGTGTCATATTTTAGATCCGCATATAAATGATCCAAAATTTACAAACAGCTCATACAAGTCAACAACAAAAAACCCAAAAAACCCAATCGAGAAACGGGCAAAAGACCTAAATAGACATTTCCCCAAAGAAGATATACAGATGGCCAACAGGCACATGTAAAACGCTCAACATCGCTAATTATTAGAGAAATGCAAATCAAATCTCTATCATTTTTATATCTGTTGCATCATCACACTTTCCACAAATTGAAATGATCTGATCACTTATCATCTGTCTTCTCCATGACGGTAGAGGTCGCTGTCCTGTTCAGTAGGCATTTAGCATAGCCCTAGCATATGGTAGGCTCTCAAGATATTATTATTATTATTTACTTATTTATTATTATTATTTTTTTTTGCGGTACGCGGGCCTCTCACTGTTGTGGCCTCTCCCGTTGCGGAGCACAGGCTCCGGACGCGCAGGCTCAGCGGCCATGGCTCACGGGCCCAGCCGCTCCGCGGCATGTGGGATCTTCCCGGACTGGGGCACGAACCCGTATCCCCTGCATCGGCATGCGGACTCTCAACCACTGCGCCACCAGGGAAGCCCTCTCAAGATATTATTGAATAAATGAATGAAATAATATTTATAATAAATAAATAGTACTGTAATATGAACATGTTCAAAACTCTATGGTTAGAAGAGGGAGGAGCACAGCGGTTGTGAAAGGTGGGGAAAACTTTCTAAAGGGACCTAAAGGGCAGATTAGAGGTCCTGGTCATCAGGCCCTTTTGCACTTGGCTCAGCTCCGCAACTCCAAACGCTTATACCCATACCTAATTTTTGTTTTTAACTGCTTTTCCGCGAAACCCCTCCAAGCCCGCAGGGGGCGCCCACAACACGCCACCCGGGAGAACGAGAACTACATTTCCCAGCACCCCGCGCGCCGCCGACCCACTTCCGGAGCCCGCGGACAGCATGGCGGCGTCCGAGGAGTGCGATTCACCGGCTGAGGTGCCCCAGATGGCGGTGGAGGAGGCGGAAACGAAAACATTTAAAGACCTGGTAAGTGTAGATGACGCCGGTTTCCCTTTTTCCTACTGGCGCCAGGCGCGGGCAGAGTCCGGTTGCCTTCGATACAGGCCGCTGGTGTGCAAAAAACAGCCGGGGCCTAGCTCAGGTTTCCCCCAGGGTGTCCGAAGCTCGGGTTCCGGACGAGCTCCCTCGGCTTTGAGTTTGGGTAGTGGGAGGGCGGCCGGTGCCCGGGAGCCCCCATTTGCCCTTTTGAATTCCACCTCGGTGTGGCAGCGTTGTGTCTGTGCAGGGTGTTGTCCATGCGGCGAATCCGAATTTTGTGTATCTTGGGCTTTGGATTCAGACGAACCGGTATTGAATTCTGACCCAGTCACTGACTAGAGGCAAGTTATCTCGGTGCCTCACTTTCCACATCTGTAAATTGGGGATTATGATAAGTACCGCATAGAGCTGTTTAGATTAAATGAAGTAACACAGGCAAAGAACTTGGCTTTGGCCCCGGCGAGTGGAGAGTGATTGGTAAGTCTTAAGTTCCTGTCCCAGTTCTCAGAGTTAAGGAGAAGACTGGGTAGACTCACAACAAAAACCTTTTGAATCAAAGCGTAGGGGACGCACATGTCGCCAGCAAGGCGGCCCTAACAGTCATTTAATTATGTGGGAGGTGAGTGTGTGTTTTCCTTTGCTAAACTGTGTTTTTCCGAATTCTAAGGGTGTGACAGATGTGTTGTGTGAAGCTTGTGACCAGTTGGGATGGACAAAGCCAACAAAGATCCAGATTGAAGCTATTCCTTTGGCCTTACAGGGTAGGTTGAAATTAAGTGTGTGGCCTGTTTCAGATTCAGTATGAAGTTACACATATTCAATTAAATACCACTTTTGAGAGCTATTGCTTTGCATACGTCAAGTGAAATAAAATATGGTCCCTAAAGATAAAAAGTTTGTGGCTTATTGCTTTTTTTTTTTTTTTTTGCGGTACACGGGCCTCTCACCGCTGTGGCCTCTCCCGTTGCGGAGCACAGGCTCCGGACGCGCAGGCTCAGCGGCCATGGCTCACGGGCCCAGCCGCTCCGCGGCATGTGGGATCCTCCCGGACCGGGCACGAACCCGCGTCTCCCGCATCGGCAGGTGGACTGTCAACCACTGCGCCACCAGGGAAGCACGGCTTATTGGTTTTTGAAACAGTAATTCTCCAGTTTTACGGAGCTTACTTTCTACGAGGGGGTTTGTTGTCTTCTGTTTTTCTAGCCTTTTCTTTCTCAGTTTCCTTTGGCTCTTTTCCCTTTGCCTTGCGGTGTTAATTCTGTCTTTATCCTTTTTTCTCACTCTAAAATGTTACTAAGATTTCTCATCCAGTCCTGAAGCTTTAATACTGTCTGCATCAGTGAGTTTCAGCCAGTGCTCATTAGAATCACCTGTGGAACTTTTAAAACACTAGCGATTTCTGGGCTCCAACCTAGACCTTCTGAATTAGAATTTCCAGGCATGGGACCTAGGCATATATAGATAGTTCTGGGACTTCCCTGGTGGTCCAGTGGTTAAGAATCCGCCTGCCAATGCAGGGGACACGGGTTTGAGCCCTGGTCCGGGAAGATCCCACATGCCGGGGAGCAACTAAGCCCATGCACCACAACTACTTAGCCTGCACTGTAGAGCCCGTGAGCCACAACTACTGAAGCCTGCGTGCCTAGAGCCCGTGCTCCGCAGCAAGAGAAGCCACCACAATGAGAAGCCTGTGCACCGCAACAAAGAGTAGCCCCTGCTTGCCGCAACTAGAGAAAGCACATACACAGCAATGAAGGCCCAGTGCAGCCAAACGTAAAAAAAAATAATAATAATAATTAATTTTAAAAAAACTTAATAGTTTATTCTAATGTGTCTTCTCTTGGGGGAGCACACATGAGCACTGGTCAGATGCTCATGGCTCCCATATCTATATTTCTAGCCCACACTTCTTTGCTGAGCTCCAAACAAGTATGTCCAACTGGTTTTTAGATACTTTTCTCTAAGCTTACTGCAGGAATCTCAAGTTCCCTATGTCCAAAACAGAGTCCTTATTTTTCTCACCAGAACTAATTTCCCTGTAGCCCTTATCTCAGTATATGGCTTTTGAGTTTCCCAAGCTAGAAACCTCTGTGTCAATCACATTTTCTTTTGTTACTTTCTTTTATTTTTTTATTTTCTTGAAGTATAGTTGATTTACAATGTTGTGTTAATTTCTCTTTCCTTTTTTTTTGGAAGTCGCGTGAAGAAAGAAAATGTATTCAGTATATTTTTAACAATTTTGAGAATACGTGAACTTTACATTTATATTTGCAAAAATGTACATGGAAAATATGATGAGAATAAGTAACAGGTCAACAGTACTAACACCAGCAGAAACAATAAATTGTGTACATCACACCTATGAACTTTCTACATAAGAATGATTCCAAAGGTCTATAGAAACAAAATAACACTCACGAGAGAGGTTATTTTGTGAATAATCATATATGTGTTGATTCAAATAAATTAGAATTTCATGTTGTAATGCTTTGTAATGTTCCAGTTCTCATACAACTTGAGTTTATTATCCAATACTGCTTAGTCCTCTGGAGTCTCAGCAACAACATAGACTTTTACAGCTTGATGATTTTTCAGTCTCTAACCGGCCACGTAACATTTAACGTCAGGCCTAGTGTTACGGAAGCAGCTCTTGAAAAACCACCTAAAGAGGGCTTGAGATCCCCAGGCAGAGCCTGGTGTTTAAGGTTGAAAGGCAGTCTGTGATAAAGTAGCAAAGTGGAGCCTTTGATTTATTTCTTTATTTTAAATTAATTAATTAGCTAATCTGTTTATTCATTTATTTTGGTTGGGCATTGGGTTGTCTGCCTGACAGAGAGCATCCTTCCTCAGGAAATTCGACTCTTGCCCACTAAGGGAGAACAGAATAGTCGGGAAAGGCATGGATGACCTTTTTAATTTTTCTAATATGATACAGTATAACATATCTCCTCAGAGCTCTGATTACAAAGGAAAATTCCCCACTGCAGTCTGGTGTGCCATCCCATTATTCAGTTTTAGAAGCATAAAATGAGCCTCAAGGCAAGACATCAGAGAGCTCACTTAACACATATTCTCCAACGTAAAGACAAAAAAATAAATGGAAGAATGGAAGGAAGGAAGGGAGGGAGGGAGGAAGGAAGGTCTTATTGTTCCACATTGTTTTGGCTATTATCAGCTTTTGTTAGATGTTTCCTTCTTTCTCTCCAAGGTGTGTGAAACCTAGGAAGCTGTATGTGCCAGACATTTGTCAGGCAATGTGGTCCTAATTATATAGCTGTTATTTAAACAAAATTCCAATCACTGATGTTAACAGCAGGTTATCTGCCTATGGCCTAGAGATTTGGATCTATACTGTACTATCAACTTTTATTGCATATAAACGAAAATTTGAAATTCATAATTCTGTTATTTGAAATCCAATCACAGTTTACATATCTGTATCTATACATGTGATCTCATATAATCTTTATCGTATCAGTTTTACAGTAAACAATATGATCTTTCTCCCTCAAGCTTTATTGCCAACTTAATGGGAAATGCACTTATTTTGATGACCAAAAATTGCCCCCCAAAATTGGATGCAAATTTGTCCAGTGGAGTATCATATTCTGACTCTGTAGTTGACTCAACTTAAGGATTTTGATGTATTTTATTCCTACTTACTTCAACTTGATGTGCTTGATAGCCCATTTTTATGCCAACTATCTGCAGGAAAACAAAAAGATTAGTAAAAATCATTAATCACGGCATTTTGTTGTTCATGTTCCAAACTGAGAGCAAAAGTTATGCAAATAGAGTATCTGTTCTATTTCTCTGAATATAATCAACAGTAACAATTTTAAATGCCTGTTTAAAGAATTGTAAGAAATAATTTCAGTAAGTTTTATCTATGACTTTTTTTTTAACATCTTTATTGGAGTATAATTGCTTTACATTGTTGTGTTAGTTGCTGCTGTATAACAAAGTGAATCAACTATACGTATACATATATCCCCATATCCCCTGCCTCTTGCGTCTCCCTCCCAACCTCCCTATCCCACCCCTCTAGGTGGTAACAAAGCAAGCATGGCCTGATCTCCCTGTGCTATGCAGCTGCTTCCCCCTTGCTATCTGTTTTACATTTGGTAGTGTATATATGTCAGTGCCACTCTCTCACTTCATCTCAGCTTACCCTTCCCCCTCCCCGTGTCCTCAAGTCCATTCTGTACGTCTGCGTCTTTATTCCTGTCCTGTCCCTAGATTCTTCAGAACCGTTTTGTATTTTTTTTTAGATTAAATATATATGTGTTAGTATACGGTATTTGCTTTTCTCTTTCTGACTTCACTCTGTAGGACAGATTCTGGGTCCATCCACCTCACCACAAATAACTCAATTTTGTTTCTTTTTATGGCTGAGTAATATTCCATTGTATATATGTGCCACATCTTCTTTAGCCATACATCTGTCAGTGGACACTTAGGTTACTTCCATGTCCTGGCTATTGTAAATAGTGCTTCAGTGAACATTGTGGTACATGACTCTTTTTGAATTATGGTTTTCTCGGGGTATATGCCCAGTAGTGGGATTGCTGGGTCATATGGTAGTTCTAATTTTAGTTTTTTAAGAAACCTCCATACTGTTCTCCATAGTGGCTGTATCAATTTACATTCCCACCAACAGTGCAAGAGGGTTCCCTTTTCTCCACAGCCTCTCCAGCATTTATTTTTTGTAGATGTTTTGATGATGGCCATTCTGACCGGTGTGAGGTGATACCTCATTGTAGTTTTGATTTGCATTTCTCTAATGATTAGTGATGTTGAGCATCTTTTCATGTGTTTTGTTGGCAATCTGTATATCTTCTTTGGAGAAATGTCTGTTTAGGTCTTCTGCCCATTTTTGGATTGGGTTGTTTGTTCTTTTGATATTGAGCTGCATGAGCTGCTTGTATATTTTGGAGATTAATCCTTTGTCAATTGCTTCATTTGCAAATATTTTCTCCCATTCTGAGGGGTGTCTTTTCGTCTTGTTTATGGTTTCCTTTGCTGTGCAAAAGTTTTGAAGTTTCATTAGGTCCCATTTGTTTATTTTTGTTTTTATTTCCATTTATCTAGGAGGTGGGTCAAAAAGGATCTTGCTGTCATAGAGTGTTCTGCCTATGTTTTCCTGTAGGAGTTTTATAATGTCTGGGCTTACATTTAGGTGTTTAATCCATTTTGAGTTTATTTTTGTATATGGTGTTAGGGAGTGTTCTAATTTCATTCTTTTACATGTAGCTGTCCAGTTTGCCCAGCACCACTTATTAAAGAGGCTGTCTTTTCTCCATTGTACATTCTTGCCTCTGTTATCAAAGATAAGGTAACCACATGTACATGGGTTTATCTCTGGGCTTTCTACCCTTTTCCATTGATCTATACTTGTTTTTGTGCCAGTACCATACTGTCTTGATTACTGTAGCTTTGTGGTATAGTCTAAAGTCCGGGAGCCTGATTCCTCCAGGTCCGTTTTTCTTTCTCAAGATTGCTTTGGCTATTTGGGGTCTTCTGTGTTTCCATACAAATTGTGAATTTTTTGTCCTAGTTCTGTGAAAGGTGCCATTGGTAGTTTGATAGGGATTGCACTGAATCTGTAGATTGCTTTGGGTAATATAGTCATTTTCACAATGTTGATTCTTCCAATCCAAGAACATGGTATATCTCTCCATCTGTTTGTATCACCTTTAATTTCTTTCATCAGTGTCTTATAGTTTTCTGCATACAGGTCTTTTGTCTCCTTAGGTAGGTTTATTCCTAGGTATTTTATTCTTTTTGTTGCAGTAGTGAATGGGAGTGTTTCCTTAATTTCTCTTTCACATTTTTCATCATTAGTCTGTAGGAATACAAGAGATTTCTATGCATTAATTTTGTATCCTGCTACTTTACCAAATTCATTGATTATCTCTAGTAGTTTTCTGTTAGCATCTTTAGGAATCTCTATGTATAGTATCATGTCATCTGCAAACAGTGACAGTTTTACTTCTTCTTTTCTGATTTGGATTCCTTTTATTTCTTTTTCTTCTCTGATTGCTGTGGCTAAAACTCCCAAAACTATGTTGAATAAGAGTGGTGAGAGTGGGCAACCTTGTCTTGTTCCTGATCTTAGTGGAAATGGTTTCAGTTTTTCACCATTGAGAATGATTTTTGCTGTGGGTTTGTCATATATGGCCTTTATTAAAGGGTTAGGTCCCTCTATGCCTACTTTCTGGAGAGTTTTTATCATAAATGGGTGTTGAATTTTGTCAAAAGCTTTTTCTGCATCTATTGCGATTATCATATGGTTTTTATCCTTCATTTTGTTAATATGGTGTATCACATTGATTGATTTGCATATATTGAAGTATCCTTGCATTCCTGGGATAAACCCCACTTCATCATGGTGTATGATCCTTTTAATGTGTTGGCTGGATTCTGTTTGCTAGTATTTTGTTGACGATTTTTGCATCTATGTTTATCAGTGACATTGACCTGTAGTTTTCTTTTCTTGTAACATCTTTGTCTGGTTGTGGTATCAGGGTGATGGTGGCCTCATAGAATGAGTTTGGGAGTGTCCCTCCCTCTGCTATATTTTGGAAGAGTTTGAGAAGGATAGGTGTTAGTTCTTCTCTAAATGTTTGATAGAATTCACCTGTGAATCCATCTGGTCCTGGTCTTTTGTTTGTTGGAAGATTTTTAATCACAGTTTCAATTTCAGTGGTTATGATTGGCCTGTTTATATTTTCTCTTTCTTCCTGGCTCAGTCTCAGAGTTGTGCTTTTCTAAGAATTTGTCCATTTCTTCCAGGTTTTCCATTTTATTGGCGTATAGTTGCTTGTAGTAATCTGTCATGATCCTTTGCATTTCTGCAGTGTCAGTTGTTAGTCCTCCTTTTTCATTTCTAATTCTGTGGATTTGAGTCTTCTTCCTTTTTTTCTTGATGAGTCTGGCTAATGGTTTATCAATTTTGTTTATCTTCTCAAAAAACCAGCTTTTAGTTTTATTGATATTTACTATCATTTCCTTCATTTCTTTTTCATTTATTTCTGATCTGATCTTTATGATTTCTTTCCTTCTGCTAACTTAGGGTGTTTTTTTTTTTTTTTTTGTTCTTCTCTCTCTAATTGCTCTAGGTGTAAGGTTAGGTTGTTTATTTGAGATTTTTCTTGTTTCTTGAGGTAGGATTGTATTGCTATAAACTTCCCTCTTAGAACTGCTTTTGCTGCATCCCATAGGTTTTGGTCCGTCATATTTTCATTGTCATTTGTTTCTAGGTATTTTTTTATTTCCTCTTTCATTTCTTCAGTGATCTCTTGGTTATTTAGTAGCATATTCTTTAGCCTCTATGTGTTTATATTTTTTACAGTTTTTTTCCTGTAATTGATACCTAGTCTCATAGCATTGTGGTCAGAAAAGATACTTGATATGATTTCAATTTTCTTAAATTTACGAAGGCTTCATTTGTGACTCAAGATATGATCTCTCCTGGAGGATGTTCCATGAGCACTTGAGAAGAAAGTGTATTCTGTTGATTTTGGGTGGAATGTCATATAAGTATCAATTAAGTCCCTCTTGTTTAGTGTATCATTGAAAGCTTGTGTTTCCTTATTTATATTCATTTTGGTTGATATGTCCATTGGTGTAAGTGGGGTGTTAAAGTCCCCTACTATTATTGTGTTATTGTTGATTTCCCCTTTTATGGCTGTTAGCATTAGCCTTATGTATTGAGGTGCTCCTATGTTGGGTGCATAAATATTTATAATTGTTATATCTTCTTGGATTGATCTCTTGATCATTATGTAGTGTCCTTGTTTGTCTCTTGTAATAGTCTTTATTTTAGACTATTTTGTCTGATATGAGAATTGCTACTCCAGCTTTCTTTTGATTTCCATTTGCATGGAATATGTTTTTCCATCCCCTCATTTTCAGTCTGTATGTGTCCCTAAGTCTGAAGTGGGTCTCTTGTAGACAGCATATATATGGGTCTTGTTTTGTATCTGTTCAGCCAGTCTGTGTCTTTTGTTTGGAGCATTTAATCCATTTACATTTAAGGTATTATCAGTATGTATGTTCCTATTACCATTTTCTTAATTGTTTTGGGTTTGTTATTGTAGTTCTTTTCCTTCTCTTGTGTTTCCTGCCTAGAGAAGTTCCTTTAGCGTTTGCTGTAAAGCTGGTTTCTTGGTGCTCAGTTCTCTTAACTTTTGCTTGACTATAAAGCTTTTGATTTCTCCATCGAATCTGAATGAGATCCTTGCTGGGTAGAGTAACGTTGGTTGTAGGTTTTTCCCTTTCATTACTTTAAATATGTCCTGCCACTCCCTTCTGGCTTGCAGAGTTTCTGCTGAAAGATCAGCTGTTAACCTTATGGGGATTCCCTTGTATGTTATTTGTTGCTTTTCCCTTGCTGCTTTTAATATTTTTTCTTTGTATTTAATTTTTGATAGTTTGATTAATATGTGTCTTGGCATGTTTCTCCTTGGATTTATCCTGTATGGGACTCTCTCTGCTTCCTGGACTTGATTGACTATTTCCTTTCCTATGTTCAGGAAGTTTTCAACTATAATCTCTTCAGATATTTTCTCAGTCCCTTCCTTTTTCTGTTCTTCTACTGGGAACCCTATTATTTGAATGTTGGTGCGTTTAATATTGTTCCAGAGGTCTCTGAGTCTGTCCTCAATTCTTTTCATTCTTTATTCTGCTCTGCGGTAGTTATATCCACTATTTTATCTTCCAGGTCACTTACCGGTTCTTCTGCCTCAGTTATTCTGCTATTGATTCCTTCTAGAGAATTTTTAATTTCATTTATTGTGTTCATCATTGTTTGTTTTCTCTTTAGTTCTTCTACATCTTTGTTAAATGTTTCTTTTATTTTCTCCATTGTATTTCCAAGATTTGGGATCATTTTTACTGTCATTACTCTGAATTCTTTTTCAGGTAGACTGCCTGTTTCCTCTTCATGTGTTTGGTCTGGTGGGTTTTTTTCTTGCTCCTTCATCTGCTATGTGTTTCTCTGTCTTCTCATTTTGCTTAGCTTACTGTGTTTGGGGTCTCCTTTTCGCAGGCTGTAGGTTCGTAGTTCCTGTTGTTTTTGGTGTCTAACCCCAGTGGGTGAGGTTGGTTCACTGCGTTGTGTAGGCTTCCTGGTGGAGGGGACTGGTGCCTGTGTTCTGGTGGATGAGGGTGGATCTTGTCTTTCTGGTGGGCAGGTCCGCATCCGGTGGTGTGTTTTGGGGTGTCTGTGAACTTATGATTTTAGGAAGCCTCTCTGCTAATGGGTGGGGTTGTGTTCCTGTCTTGCTAGTTGTTTGGCATAGAGTGTCCAGCACTGGAGCTTGCTGGTCGTTGAGTGGAGCTGCGTCTTAGCATTGAGACGGAGATCTCTAGGAGAGCTCTCATCGATTGATATTACGTGGAGCTGGCAGGTCTCTGGTGTTCCAGTGTCCTGAACTCGGCTCTCCCACCTCAGAGGCTCAGGCCTGACACCCAGCCAGAGCACCAAGACCCTGTTAGCCACTTGGCTCAACTTGGTACGAGGGATGCTTGCCAGTGAATTAAGGTGCGAAAAAGACATAAGGCATAAATACCAAAGGTGTTGCCTGCGGTGCCAACTCTCTGGTTCCACAGACCTCTTTCCGTACTTTGTAATTCTCGCTTCAGCTGGCCTCCATTCAGGCCACCATCATAGCTCCCCTGGTACCCTAACTGAGCTCTGATTTTCCTGTGTGTTCCCCATTCTGCACTTTAGTTCATTTTAAGTTGTAGGGAAGAGAGTCATATTCAGGTTACCTCAGGGGAAGGGGGTTATTCTCTAGGTGAGGAAGCCTCAGCAGTCAACTGTGGAAGTCATTACTCGACAGGAAGGCTTCCCACTGGGTGCTGTCCTCGTGCTCAGCTACTTTGGGAGCTGCAGCACAGAGGCGGTGGTCTTGGCTTCGAAATTGATTGCCAGGTCTTCTCAGTTATGGCTTGATGGTGACAACAAACCATGGGGATCCATTCTTAAGGTATTACTGCTGGCATTCTTCCCTCAGAAGGAGCAGTGTAAGTGGCTTTACTGTTAAGCTGCTTGGGTCCTTCTTATGCCGTCAGGCCTGGGGTTTATCTTCTTAATGAATAACATTGGTCATGATATTCCCTGCTTAAAATCCTTCAGTTCCTCTCTCGTATAGGAAGATGTCAAAACTCCTTAGTATGGCTGTGGGTTTCCTTATTCTTCTCCCTTTCCCCCTTGACTTCTGTGTTCTGGCCACGTTGTACTTCTCCCTCTCTGAACTCATGCTGTGTTCTTTTTTTAAAATTAATTTATTTAATTTATTTATTTTTGGCTGCATTGGGTCTTCGTTGCTGTGCGTGGGCTTTCTCTAGTTGTGGAGAGCGGGGGCTACTCTTCGTTGCAGTGCACAGGCTTCATATTGCAGTTTCTTCTCTTGTTGCGGAGCTTGGGCTCTAGAGCGCAGGCTCAGTAGTTGTGGCTCACAGGCTCAGTAGTTGTGGCTCACAGGCTCTAGAGCGCAAGCTCAGTAGTTGTGGTGCACGGGCTTAGTTGCTCTATGGCATTTGGGATCTTCCCGGACCAGGGCTCGAACCTGTGTCCCCTGCATTGGCAGGCGGATTCTTAACCACTGCGCCACCAGGGAAGTCCCATGCTGTGTTCTTTAAAGCATCTTTCCTCATAAGGGACTGCCCTTCCTTTCCTTCTTTGCTTACTTACAGATTTAATTTACTCATCACCTCTGTTAACCTTTCCTGACTCTTCCTGGCAGTAGGTTGCTCATTCCATTTTGTTCTCACTGTATCCTGTAGGGACCTATCATATTAGAACATATTTGTGTATTTCACCCCTGGATTTTGAGCTAATTTAAGACAGAGACCGTGTCTTCTGTCTCATCAACTCCCCCTCCCCTGAATTCATCAAATATTTATTCATGGTCTACTTTGTGCCAGCATTGGGTCCTTGTGGAATAATGTGGAAATGGTGCAGAGATCATTTCTTTGCTATTAGGTGTTTTCTTTGTCTTCTAGGTCGTGATATTATTGGGCTGGCGGAAACCGGCTCTGGGAAGACAGGGGCCTTTGCTCTGCCCATTCTGAATGTGCTGCTGGAGACGCCCCAGCGTTTGTTTGCCTTAGTTCTCACCCCCACTCGGGAGCTAGCCTTTCAGATCTCAGAGCAATTTGAAGCCCTGGGGTCTTCTATTGGGGTGCAATGTGGTAAGTGTCCAGAGGAAAGGAATCTTCAGAATTTCTTCACAGGTTGAGAATGAGTGTGAAAGGAGAATGGAAGGAAGTGTCGTTAACATAAGTTTATTGACCTAAAGGGCTGATTTGGTATTTTAGCTTCGGAAAAGTTGTAATTGTAAGGGAAGAAAAATGAAAGTAGAAATGTGTCATTGGCGTTACAGTGAACTATGGAAAAAAATTAAGGATCTCTTTTCAATATTCTTTTTCTTTCTGTAGCTGTGATTGTAGGTGGAATTGATTCAATGTCTCAATCTCTGGCCCTGGCCAAAAAGCCACATATAGTAATAGGTGAGTAATGACAACGGTAGAAGACACTGGTGATGATGAATTGGAGAAAATCTACTGATATTGGGTGCAACTTCTTTGTGCAGAAAGAGTTCAAAGAATGGATTTAATTTTTTGTTTAATTTTTTTTAATTTCTGAAATTCTGGTTGGGAGGGGGTGGTCACTTTCTTTCTGTCCTTTTTCTTAAACATTGCCCTCTCTCCTCAACTTTTCTTGCTAGCAACTCCTGGTCGACTAATTGACCACTTGGAAAATACAAAAGGTTTCAACTTAAGAGCTCTCAAGTACTTGGTCATGGATGAAGCAGACCGAATATTGAATATGGATTTTGAGACAGAGGTGAGCTCAACATCTTTCCTCTTCCTAGAGCATCTCAAAATCTGTTCAAAATCTGGTTCATTGCATACCTGCTTTTGTGGAGCACTTAACCATTGTTGGTTAATTTAACATCTCTGCTGCTTTTTTCATTCTTGATGCTCTTTACACTGTCTACCTCAGCATCCTCTTTATTTATTTTTTCTTTCTTTTTTATTGAAGGATAGTTGATTTATATTATTATATTATTTTTAGGTGCAACATAGTGATTCAGTATTTCTGTAGATTATACTCCATTTAAAATTATTACAAAATGATGGCTATATTTCCCTGTGCTGTACAATACATCCTTGTTGCTTTTAAATTAAATTTAATATAATTAATTTTTTACTGAAGTATAGTTAATTTACAATGTTGTGTTTCTGGTGTACAGCAAAGTGATTCAGTTATACATACATATATAAATATGTGTGTGTATGTGTGTATATACATATACCTACACAAACTCCTAATTTTCCTCCCCTCTTTTCCCCTTTGGTAACCATAAGTTTGTTTTCTATGTCTGTGAATGTGTTTCTGTTTTGTAAATAAGTTCATTTGTATCATATTTTAGATTCCACATATAAGTGGTATTATGTGATATTGTCTTTGTCTGACTTCACTTAGTATGATAATCTCTAGGTCCATCCATGTGGCTGCAAATGGCATCATTTCATTCTTTACTATGGCTGAGTAGTGTTCCATTCTGTATATATACCACATCTTCTTTATCCATTCATCTGTTGATGGACATTTAGGTTGCTTCCATCTCTTGGGTATTGTAAATAGTCTCAGCATCCTCTTTCAAATATAGTCTGACTTGGGGGGTGAGGGATAAATTAGGAATATGGGATTAACATACACTACTATATATAAAATAGATAAACAGCAAGGACCTACTGTATAGCACAGGGAGCTATATTCAATATCTTGTAATAACCTATAATGGAAAAGGATCTGAAAAAGTGTAAATATGTACGTATGTGTAACTGAATCACTTTGCTGTACACCTGAAACACTGTAAATCAACTATACTTCAATTAAAAAAGACAGTTGGGCAAAAAACATGTATATATATTTACATACATACATACATAGAGACTGACTTTGTTTTCAGAGATGAGAAATACCAAAACCAGATTTTCTTTTTCCATTTCATTTGATTTCAACCTCTTCCATCTTTTCTTTGATGACCCATTCATCATAGCTTATTTAGTTGATTAATGCTTATTCTTTACTTTTCTCTTAGATTAGCTCTACTCTGCTGATTTAAACTGTGCTTTTCTCTGACTGGCATTATTTTTTGGTAGCATCTGGTATGGTATCAAATAGTAAATATTCAGTCAGTTTTAGCTGAACTGAATCAAAGTTTTGAGTCCCCAGATCCCCACAGTGGTGTATTTAGTTTGTTACCCCTCATCTTCACAAGCAGCATTTGCAGGTGCCCAGTCTAAATGTTATGTTGGTACCGTTGCTCTTTCTGCCTTTTAGGTTGACAAGATCCTGAAAGTGATTCCCCGAGATCGGAAGACATTTCTCTTCTCTGCTACGATGACCAAGAAGGTGAACTTTTCTAGGATTTCTCTTTTCTTCTTTATAAGAATTGATAAGTAGAAACAGTCACAGTGACAATAATAAAAATAGAGTATTTAGGAATCAGTGTACTACTCTAGGTTTTCTTTCTTCAGGTGCAAAAACTTCAGCGAGCAGCGCTGAAGAATCCTGTGAAATGTGCCGTTTCCTCTAAATACCAGACGGTTGAAAAGTTACAGCAATATTATCTTTTTATTCCTTCTAAGTTCAAGGTAAAGTGTTTGCTTTGATCATTTCTGCCTCTCCCTCTCCTTCTTCACCAAGACATCTGAAAATGTGTCAACTCTTGATTAGCTAAGAGCTGTGCTACAGATTGGAGTCCTTTCTGTTTGTTTTAGAGCTCATGCCGTGCTTTATTTTATCACTGATAAAGTCAAACATTCCGGGAATTCACAACATATTAAACCACAGTAATGAAGTCATGACACAGTCCCTTCCTAACCCCATCCTTGAGGTAGTTTTTCTTTTGCCTGCTTATTATGTGGCTTTTTTATGGACAAAGGACCTAGTTTTGTGCTTTGATGTCAGGGCTTTGCGTGCTTGCTGAGTACAGATCTCCTTGTGCTCGGCTTCAGGCTGTGTGCGAAACTCATGGTTCACAGAGATGATAATGATAATGCCAGTTAAGGAGTGCAAAGCTGGCGGCTGGGGGTCTGGATAACTGAGAAGCAGCTATGGGCTTAGTCTTTTACATAATTTGTATGCCCAGGACGCCAGCCTTCTTCCAGGTTCAGTTACATATATTATTTTGGCTTTGTGACTTAGGATACCTACCTGGTTTATATTCTAAATGAATTGGCTGGAAACTCCTTTATGATATTCTGCACCACCTGTAACAATACTCAGAGGACAGCTTTGCTACTCCGAAATCTTGGATTCACTGCCATTCCCCTCCATGGACAGATGAGTCAGGTAACTATTCTTTGGAATCATTAGTGGTGAACTGGGGGCATGAGAAAGCTAAATCTTGTAGCAGGAGATTTCTGCAATAGCAACACATGACATTCATGCATCTTCCCATAGTTGTCCTGATTTTATGGGCATTAAAGTGTTGCTTTGGATGCTACTTCCTCCTTTCAGGATAGCAAGAGGCTCAAATTAAAATATTCCACAGGTAGTTGTCTGGGATGGAAGCTACTGAGTTGATTTATTCAGCCCTCATGGTAATAGTGACTCTCTCGTCTCTAAAGACTTTCAGTAGATTATTTCTCAGTTATCCTTCTGTCATGTTTAACAAACTCTGTTTCATGTTAGTATTTTCTAGCTTTAGTCTTAAATATCTTTTTATTGCTTCCATGTTTCCTTTTGACCTGTGAAGCCTAGTTCAGACTAAGGGGGAAACATCCTTTTAAAAATTTCTCTCTTGGTTCTTGTATTTATTTAGTATGTCTAGTTTGTGTGTCTTGGATTCCAAGTTTTTCAAGATTAAAATTCTTTCCATTTCTTCTTTTCATCGTCTCAGAGCAAGCGCCTAGGATCCCTTAATAAATTTAAGGCAAAAGCTCGTTCCATTCTTTTAGCAACTGATGTTGCAAGCCGTGGTTTGGACATACCTCATGTGGATGTAGTTGTTAACTTTGACATTCCTACCCATTCCAAGGTGAGTCCTGTTGCTGACCTGACTTTCTAGCCCCAAAGTGCTTTTCTTTTCTCTTTTCTTTTCCCCTTCTCTTCCCTTTCTTTCCTTTCCTGTCCTTTCTTTCACTTCCTCCTTTCCTCCCTCCCTCCGTCCCTCCCTCCCTCCCTTCCTCTTTCTCTCTCTCTCCCCCACCTCCTTCTTCCTCCTTTTCTTTTCTTTTTTTTAAAATTGAGATGTAATTGACATATTAGTTTCAGGTGTAAAATATAATGATTTAATATTCGTATATATTGCAGATTGGTCATAGTAAGTCTAGTTAACATCTGTCACCATTCATAATTACGCATGTCTTTCCTTATGATGAGCATTTTCCCTTAGCAACTTTTAAATATGCAGTACAGTATTATTACCTCTAGTCAGCATGTTGTACATTACATCCCCATGACTTATTTATTTTATAACTGAAATTTGTACCTTTTGCCCCCTTCACCCATTTCACACACACCCATCCCTGCCTCTGGCAACCACCAAATCTGTTCTCTGTATCTGTGAGCTCAGTTTTTTTTGTTTTTGTTTTAGATTCCACATATAAGTGAGATCTCAGTATTTGTCTCTGTCTAACTTATTTCACTTAGCTGAATACCCTCAAGGTCTATCCATGTTGTCACAAATAGAAAGATGTCATTCTTTTTTTATGAACGAATACTATTCCATCGTATCCAAAGTGTATTTCTTAATGGAATGTTTTCTGTCTTTCCTTAGTTACAGTATTGGAGTTTTTTTGGTGTGTGTGTGTCCTTGATTAGTTAAGTGTCAAAAATAGGGAAAGCTCTAGATCTTTTCATGCTCCTCATCTTGCACATGCCTGTGGATGTGATATTAATGAATGTGAATGAAGGAGCCCAGGAGAGGGGTTAGAGGCTCACCGTCGGAGGCGCAGACGCACCGCGTGCTCACCTCTGTTGGTCTATCTGATGAGAAATGGCAGCCTGTGGTCCTCAGTGTATCCCAGGGTTTCTCAGCCTCGGCACTGTTAACATCTTGGTCTGGGAATTCTTCCTTGCGGGGCTGTCCTTTGTATTGTAGGATGCTTAGCAGAATTCCTGGCTTCTACTCACAGGTGACATTGTGACAACCAGATATATTTCCAGACATTTCCAAATGCCCGCTGGGGAGGATGAAACTGACCCCAGTTGTGAACAACTAGTGTGTCTCGACTTCGTATTAAACTGCTGTAGACAGGGTCCTGTCTCACGATTTTCACAGTAACTCTGTGTGAGTTTGGCCATGTATTTGTGTTCCTGTTTTATAGATACAAACCAGGATTCAGAGAAGTTCTGGACTTGTAGACAGTTGTGTCGCTTGTCGGTGGGAAAAGCAGATCTGTGGCCCAGGGCTGCCTCTAGATCTAGTGCCATTTTCCTCTGCCTGTGCTCTGTCCATGGGGATTTGCTTTGGAGATTTGTCTTTATATAAAAGAAAGGAAAAAGGGGGTCAGTTTTGTGCTGTGAGGAGAATAAGAAAAGTGAAGTAGATTTATCTCTGTAACAGATTGCCAGTTCATCTCTCCACATTCCAACACAAATCTGTTTTCTTTCAAAGGTTTGCAGGAAGAATTTACATACAGTTTTAAATTTATCTTCCAGCTAACTCAAAGTGACTTACCGTTTTCGTTTCAGGATTACATCCATCGAGTAGGTCGAACAGCTCGAGCAGGGCGCTCTGGAAAGTCTATTACTTTTGTCACACAGTAAGTGACCCGACTTTGGGGCAGAGCAATGTAGAGAAAAGAGCAGAACTGTGGGGCAGACAGACTTGCAACCTGACTTCACGACTTACTGTAACAGTCACTTAACCTCCCTCATCCCGCCTTCACTGTTTGTAAAATAGAAATAATAATACCGATCTAGCAGGGTTTTAATGAAGACTGGAGATGTATATGTAAAGAGCGTATACTATACTGCATATGTGTAGCATAGTACTTGGCATATAGAAGCACACACACAAAAAACCCTGTTATTTCTTTTAAATGCTGGAGCCAGAGAACAGTGACCATTCCCTCAACTCACAGTATTACAATAACTATTTCTGATTTTGTTTTCTAGGGAACAAATTGTTATGTACCCAGGGCTTTTCTGGGAGTAAGGGGTATGTTGGGTGGTTTTCTGCTGGGCTGTGCACAGAAGATTGCAATTAGTTAGTATTCTGAAAAGGAATAATAGGTTCGATATTGTTGAAAACTGTGGCCCCTGTTGCGTCATAGTTTTGGAATGGACAGACACGTGCATTGTCAGCCAGCCAGAGCCATGGCAGTTTTCCTTTTTCAGATACGACGTGGAACTCTTCCAGCGCATAGAACACTTAATTGGGAAGAAATTGCCTGTCTTTCCAACCCAGGATGACGAGGTTATGATGCTGACAGAACGTGTGTCTGAGGCCCAAAGATTTGCCCGAATGGTATGCAATGCATTTTCTCACCAGCAAATGAAATTAACTTACATGCAAGACACTTTATTGTGTTAACCCTCAACTTGGAATATTTGATTCCAAATTTAAGATGAGCATACTAAAGTGCAGATGTAGGTAATTTGCTTTCGACTGTACAACTAAATGGTTGAATCAGGGTTTGGACTCAGTCTGACCACAGTGACCACGTTCCCAGCCACTGTTCATGTTTCACATGAGGCAAGAAAAAAACCTTTGGACTTGAGATCAGATCAGGAGGTGCAGCTGTGAACTGTGAGCTTGGACAAGGTGTCTAACCTCTCAGAGTCAGTTCCTCATTTGTAGATTGGGAATAATAGTTACCTTGAATACAGGGTATTTATGAGCGTTGATCAAGCTGATGTAAACAGCGTAGTTACTGATAGTAGCGGTGGCGGTAGGAGTGGCGATGAGAAGGTTCTAAAGGAGCCCCTTCCAAGTGCCGTCTGCTCTCTGGGGTGCTGGTCTGAGGGGTGAAGAAACTTCGCCCGTGGGGTGCTTTCTGAGTAGCTGAGGTGTGGACTTGTTTTTGTTTTTCTCCCCACATGGAATTCTTTGTTTGGTATCTTTGTTTATAAAAATATTGCATGTGCGTTGGGAAACATTTTTAGAAAATACACAAAGGATTAAAATAGTAAGTGAAACACGTAAGCCACCCCCTGCAGAAAACCTGATAACAGTTGGCTATTTTTCTTTCCTTAGCCATAATTAGACTTTATCTAATTGTATATGACTTTATCTAAATTTATATCATTTTCCTATTTGAACTAGCAGAGATTCATGCGATCACTTCTTTTTTTTTTTTTCACATTTTAAACTTTATTCAAAAAATGTCATCTAGGCTGTGTCTTAGCCCTGAATCGATTCAGTTACCAAACTTTCCTAAACACCAGTGGCAGGAGTAATCTCTTGGAGTTGTTGCAAGGTCCTTAACTGCCTTCTGACTCGTCAAGGGAAACCAAATTGGGTCTTCTAGACTTTGCATTAGGTATATTTTATTACTTTCCAGTGTTTTGAAAATTGGTAATCTGAGGGGAGAGAATTAAGTTTTTTAAAAATAGCACTGCTTGCAAGTTTAGAAACTGATATCTTAGATGCTAGCATCTTAGAATTCTCATGGGATCATTTCTTAATGGCTACAGAGAATTCTGTCATGAATATATAACGTGATTTACACTGATGTGTGTTTATGCTTTTCCCGGTTTTTTGTATTTTAACTGGAACTCTGTTGAACATCCTGATACGTACAGCTTTGCACACTTGTCTTGTTTCCTTAGAATAAATTCCTAGAAGTAGAATCAATTGTTGGGTGGAGGAGAATACACAGTTAAAATTCGAATTCATACATAATGTCAAACTGCCCCCCTAGAAAAGCTAAAGCACTTTTACACGATGAGCGACAGTGTATGTGACTGTCCGCACACCTGACCAGGTCTAGGTATTACCATTCTCTTAAATCTTTGCCAGAATAATAATAATAGCTTATTGTTTTAATCTTCCTGTCTTTGATTACTAATAAGATTAACATTTTTGTATCTTGGGATTTTGGTCTTATTCCTTTGCTAATGTGAGGTGTTAGGGAGTTACTTAGTGTTTGATTTTAAGGAGCAGAGACTAGGATGTGTCACTCTCAGTGACAGCCATTCATTTTCAATCCCATCCTTTCCGTTTCTTGCAGGAGTTAAGGGAGCATGGAGAGAAGAAGAAGCGCTCGTGGGAGGCTGCTGGGGATGGTGACGATAGGGAGGGTGCAATCGGTGTCAGGAACAAGGTGGCTGGAGGAAAAATGAAGAAACGGAAAGGCCATTAATCTCTTTTATAAAGACTTGACTTCTGCTTTCTGTTCTGTAAAGAGGATTGAAGGAGAGAATGGGACCTCTCCCTCCAGAGTGCTGCAGGCCGAAATCCATCAGAATTGTGTCAGAATCTGCCCAGCTCACTCAGTGCTCATCCCCCTTTCCGTGTGTCAGAACATCGTTGCCTGCAGAATATTTTTGAAGTGCTGATGTCAAGACTCGGACTGTTCTTCAGCTTTGGTTCCTTGCTCCTGACACTAGTAAGATATGTTCTCCTATCCCTTCACACAGACCTGTGCTTTTTTCAGCTGCAAGTCAAGGACTGGGCTAATGAAGCCCTTGACCTGTGATTGTAAAGGAAAGGAGCTTCTAGATCTAAAAACAGTGATACTTCCGCAGTCTCAGCTTGTGTTTCGTGAGACCAAATGGGAAATAATAAATTTAAATATTATTAAAAAAAAATTCAAACTCCTTGAGGACCTTTTTGGGTTACAGACTTTATAGATTTAGTAAGATCTTCCTAATAGGTAAGAAACTGACAGTGGTGATTCCATGGCAGATTCATTGGTTGTCCTTAATTTGAGGTAAACATTATTTATGACTTTAAAGAAATCAACAAAGAAACAAGAGGATGGATGGCTTTGAAAGGGAAGTCCTGCTTGAAAGGAGGTTGTGTTTTTCTTGGGGATGGAGCAGAGTCTCTTAGATCCCTGAATAGATTCACATCCCTGGTTCCTTGGATTAAAATCTCTGTGGGGGGCTTCCCTGGTGGCACAGTGGTTAAGAATCCGCCTGCCAATGCAGGGGTTATGGGTTCGAGCCCTGGTCCAGGAAGATCCCACGTGCCGCGGAGCAACTAAGCCCGTGCACCACAACTACTGAGCCTGTGCTCTAGAGCCCGCGAGCCACAACTACTGAGCCCACGTGCCACAACCACTGAAGCCCACGTGCCTAGAGCCCATGCTCTGCAACAAGAAAAGCCACTGCAATGAGAAGCCCACGCACTGCAACATAGAGTAGCCCCCGCTTGCCGCAACTAGAGAAAGCCTGCGCGCAGCAACGAAGACCCAACACAGCCAAAAATAAATAAATTAAAAAAATATATTCTCTGTGGGAGTCAAGTGTGGATGTTGATTGCAGGAAGATCTTTATAAAAATAGGGGGTGGGGTGCCTACCTCTGGGGGGCTAATTCTCCATTTGTTTCCTGATGGGACTCTCCAGAGTGGGTTAGCTAACAGCAGCTCTCTCTCCCTCTGGGCTGGTGGGTAAAAAGCCAGTGGATGGGTGCTGTTTCAGCTCAGTGGAAGACTTCAGAAGCAAGCTGAATTTGAATCGGGTTATGGGTGGTGGGTAAGAAGGGATTGGAATTATCCTGAAGGAGTCTGAACTTCTAAATGGGCAGGATCTCTAACTTAGGGTCTGTGGACCCCTGAGGTATATGCATATTTCTGGGGAGACTAAAAAGGTTAAAAACCTCTTCTAAAGCTTATCTATTGTTTCTGAAGTATATACGTATTATGCTTTGCTAGGATGGGAAGATAGGACTCTAAGGGGAGAAAGGTGGATGATGTGTCTTCAGGCATATTAGTAGGCCCAGACCATAAACTAGAGTCCCAAGCAGAACAGGTAAAATGCCATTGTGAAGGGCAGGAGGCACAGAAATAAACGAATGCGATCTAGTAGTAAAGGAGGGCAAAGCTGCTGGTTTGTATCACTAATCTGAACTGTTCTCATGCTCCCTGTCTGCAAAGGCAAGATTGCAGAAGTCTTGAGGCTGAAACCCTAATCGAGGTGTCTGTGAGTTTCCTGGGGCTGCTGAAACAAAGTACCAGAAACCGGGGGACTTAAAACAGCAATTTGTTGGATCACAGTTCCGGAGTCTAGATGTCCAAGACCAAGTTATCAGCAGGGTTCCATCTGAAACGTCTCGGGAAGGGTCTGTCCTTGCTGCCTCCTAGCGTCTGGTGGTGGCCAGGGGTCCTTGGCTTGTGGCAACGTAGCTCCAGTCTCTGCCTCCATGTCTTCACGTAACCTTCTTCCCTGTGTGTCTGCCTTCACACGGCCTTCTTATAAGGATGCTTTCATTGGATTTAGGGCACATCCTAATCCAGTATGACCTCGTCTTGACTCATTATCTCCACAAAGACCCTATTTCCAAATAAGGTCACATTCTGGGATTCCACGTGGACATGAATTTTGGGGGGGACACCATTCAGCCCAGTACAAACCGTCTTTCTGGACTGTTGTGTTTTGGGGGGTTTAAGATTGTGTTGTGGAATACAAGTGGTAGATAGAGTTAATTACAAAGAAAGTGGAGAAAAGACAGGAGACAGGTCTTCAGAAACAGGATGGGTAGAAGTAGAGAAATTTACAATGACATCCTCTGAAATGAAATGTAAATTGTTTTGTAGTCAAGGTCCCAAAGGGTCTCGTTTTAGAAATGGAGAAGGTTTCCGGCCTTTCTTCTTGTCCCGTTTTAGTGTAATTCCTTAGTTCTGCTTGCCTGATTTAAGAAACTGAGGGCTTCAAAACAACCAACCAACCTCTCCCCCTCCCTCAATTGCAAACGATTCCCACACCTAACTTTTATGACTTAAAGGGAGTATCTTGCAATAGTCATTAATAATGCTGGCCCAGAGAAAATTCTCCCTTATTTCTCATCCGAATCATAAAACCACTTTATGCAGTATTCATTGTATCATGGCTTATACTAGCTAACATGGTTTTACTTCCTCTGTCCAGAGCTAAAGTGAGATGAGGAAAATGTCTCTACCTTGTGAAGGGGTCTTAGGATCCCAGTGATGGGGTTTCAGCTGAGCAGGCTATTCTAGGCTTAAAAGCAGGCCCAGAATTCCAGGCTCTCGAATTTAAGGGCACTCGGGATTCTAGTAGTTGCCCAGAGGGATCTAGACTCAACTAGATCTTGATGATTCTTTTCTTAGTCCCTCAAAAATGTGATGAATATCCTAGAACTTGGCTGACTCTATAAAGACATCTGGCTTACAGCCAGAGTGTTTTCCAGGTAGCTTCCTACCTGCAGATACATCCAAAAATCCAAATCAAAGACTCTGTGTACCCCAGGTCCCTCAAAGCCCTGGGAAATGAGACCAGAAAGAACCACAGGCTGTGGTATTGGTTACAGAAAATGAAGGCGTCCAAGTTATCAAAAGCAGGTAACAAAATAACATCAAGCAAGTATGCTCCAAAGACTTGAATGCAGAATTAGAGAGTATACGAGAAGTTTTAATCCACATAGTTCTCAAGGTGAAATCTAGCCTCAGGGCTGATAATAAATCAGGGTGTGAGTCACCCCTCTTCAGTAGGAATGACGAGAGACCCAGACCCTGGCACTAGAGACTCAAGGGCGACCCACACCCACATTCTTTTTCATGCCTCACCTGTCCCAGGTATGCACTAAAAATAACTGCAGAAACTTGAACTCTGGGAAATCACACTGAACAGTCTCACCTAGAAGAAAGAGTTGATTTGTGCCCAGTGGAAGAGAGATGGGGAAAAATGGGCTCATGTAGAGACTGTGTAATCTCTAGTTGCTGGGCCCTGATGTCTTCATATTCTTGAAGTTTTTATCTGTTTGTAGTCCACCCAATACCTTCCAAAACTATAATTCTTCATTAACCTGTGGATGCCATCTAGGGACTGGAAGAAACTGGAGGGATGCGGAACACAGCGAAGTGTGGGGAAAGTGTTAAGAGACTTGCTCACGCTGTAGCTCTGTGACCTCGTGAGAGTTACTGAACCTCGATTTCTCTCACTTGTTAATACGGAAATAAGAGCATCTCGCCAATCTGCCTCAGAGTCTTGAAGCTGGTTTTATTGATTTTTAAATTCTGTTCCCTCCCTCTCTCCCTTCCAGTGTCTGCTCTGTCCCAGCCACTGTGCCAGGTACCAGGAAGACCACACTGAAGAGAAAGGTCAGACGCTGTCTTGGATGAACTCAGTCTTAGCCTGGTATTGTGGTCGTGCTTGCCCAGGGAGCAGGGCCTCTTCGTGGGTGTGACTCTGACATCTTGCAGGGCCCAGCACACAGTGAAGGTTCAATATCTGTCCTTTTCTGCAACTGTGTATTGGCATCTTCACACGTGTCTTTAGTTCCCTTCAATCCTGAAAGGTGGATGTTACTGTTCCCATTATAAGCTAAGGAGCCGGACTATCCAGTCTGCTTCTTACCAGCTGTGAGACCTTGGGCAAAGTAGTCAACCTTTTCTTGTTTCAATCTCCTTATCTGAAGAAACACAGATAGTAATAAACCTACCTTGTGAGGTTTAAATGAACTGTACTGCGGCTGTCCTCATGATCAGTAAGTGTTAGCCATTGTGATTGTCATTATTCTTACTATTATTACAGATGAAGAGTGGCTAAGTAGCTCGCCCATACAGCTTGTCATACAGCGTGTAATGGACCAAATTTGATTTCAAGCCTCTACTCTTTATGCTAAATACACTATGTGTGTGGTAAGTGTGTGCGTATAATTTCATATTATTCATTCAGCAAGTGCTTATTGCATGAAGACTGAGCCATCATTTGTAATTTCTTCCTTTGGAAAAATGTATTCCACATAACAAACAAGTATGACACAAATGAGCTTTCGGACTCCAGCCTATTCAATATTTGCAGATTGGAACGGCCAGGTGGGAGAATATGACATTTTCATTTCCACCAGTAGATGGCAGAAGGGAGAAAAGATACCCCTAAATGGGAGGAGTTTTCACAGTGGCTGATTAAAAGAGCTCTTTGTCTAATGTTTGGCCCACAGTGACTAAGGGCCCGGGGGTCAGGGTGGGTATGAGAACTACCTTCAGGTATTTGAAGGTGTCAGCCTTCAAGAAGGTCTACTAGGTCGACCCAGCAGATGGGGACTGGGGATAGAAGTAAACTGAGGCTCAGATGTAGTAAGAAGAAGAAGTTGCATTCCACTATTATCTCTTCCTCACATTCCCAGCCTGCATTCCCTACTGTTCAGCCTGCAAGCAGCTTTGTTCTTTTGAAAAGTCTGCCCTTCCCTCCTGGGATTTTAAGTCCCTTGTCCTCCGTTTATGCCCCCTCCAGCTCCCACCCCAGTCTGTAACCTCAGAGTACCGTTATTCTCCCCCAACATCACTGCCTACTCCCACTACATGTTCGTGTTTCTGAGTGTAAATTTGCCGAGCCATGAACCCCCCTTCTGTTGTACCTTCTCTTTTACTGCACATCCATCTAGTAAGCTTTGTCCATAGCCCTCACTCCTCTGTCAGATAAGCCTGGTGCCGGTGAACTGGAGAGCCACTTGTTCCTTCACTCTGTCCTAAAGACATATCTTTCAGCTCCAAGTGATGGGCCATTGTCCCTCTGGTTCCAGAAGAGTGGTAGCAGCCTTCAGGTGTGGTGGTCAGAAATAACGGAGCTAACTCCACCGTCACTGATTTCTGTGCTGGCTCGCTCTTCACACATTCCTTTTGGGGGAGGAGTCCACTGGTGACTCCTGCCCAATACCTGACCTCTTAGAAACTCTCCAACCCGAGCTGTTCTATCCTGTGCCGACTTCAAACCAACGTCCTTATTGTGTTTTCTGGGTCGGTCAAAACAGCAGGGACCAGGAGAAGGCTTCTTATCTGACATATTTCCACTTGTATATTTGTAATGGATTGTTTGCTGCTCTTTACATAAGGATGTGGAGAGCCTGCTGTGTGCTAGGCATTTGCTAGGTGCTTGGCATATACTGTTCCATTCACTGGAGATAATGAGTCATTTCTTGAGGAAACAGAAAAGCTTGTTTGTGATATTTTAAAATCACAACCTGGTCACTCCTTATTCTTTGTCTTCCGTGATTTCTTAAATTCATCCAAAGCTGTTCAGGAAATTAGCATGGTGAGCTGATGCTGACAAAATGAAATAGAGATTTGATCGCATCAGAGATAATCTGTGACTTCTCTGTCCATTTCGTTGATCTGGGTAGAATCCAAAGGCCTGAGGGTGAGGGGGGAGTGGAAGAGATGCCTCTCTTCACCATAGTTTTATATTTTCACCAAGTCTCTATAAAATGAATAAATTTGATGTTTGGACTCTGTCATAATATTCATGTGAAACCTCACCCCAAACCAGAATTTTAGGGTTGAGAGGACCTTGGTGGTCAACCAGATCGTTCATTTTTCCTTTGAGGATACTTAAAGGCAGTATGTGTATCTTTGTAAGTTTGTATATGTTTTACAATGTGTAAGTTTGTGTTTGTTTTATAACATGCTCACAAGGTTATAACAATTTAAAGGGAGACACTATTCTTCAAAAAAGTTCTACTCACTGCTGAGGTCCTGGGTTTGACCCACCGTTTCGGGAACTAAGATCCCACCAGCCGTGCAGCACAGCCAAAAAAAAAAGCTCTGATGGAATTTTGTTCATAATACCTGCCTAAAGGGAAAAAACGCTTGCTTTTCACAGTAACAGCTTAAGACTGAAGTCTCCTTTTTGAGAAACGTGGTGGAAGATGTTGAGGCACAAATACGTGTTTTAGATGGCCCTGGTTAGCCTAATTTTCCTAACGAACGCCAGTGTTGTCCCCAGCCAGGTTCCAGGTGCTATCTTGGGAGGAGTACGGGTAAGTCATATTTCATAGCTCACCTCTTTAACATCTTTGCCCAGGTGAACTCCAGTTGATGTGATCACCAAGAGCGGCCTGGAAGGAGGCCAAAAGCCCCAAAAGGACAAGGTTCAGGCCAGCAGTTTACGTGGGAAAGAGAGAAGAGCCACCTCTGGGCTGATCACCTGGGTAGGGTGTGGGGAGGGAGAGAAAAGAAGGAGTGAGTGTATCTCCTGAGATTGACAGCCTGACGTAGGCTGCGGAGTTTATGGTACTGGCAGGAGTACCGTCATTTCCTGCCTCTTCTCCTCCACTCTGCAGACTCCCTGAGTCACTCACTGGTCAGTGGCCCGTGGCCAGGGCTCGTTTCTTTTTCCTCTGACCTCGAGGAGCAGTGGCCACAGTGGGGCACAGACATCCAGGGGAGTGCATGACAGTTTATCGGAGTATGAGAAGAAGACACTAGAATTTTTACTTATATTTAGCTCATCCTTTTTGAATTTCTATTCTTGTATATTTTTTATAATGCACGTAAAATATTATTTTAATGACAACATATACAAGTATGGAAGTATCTTAAAAATGTTAAATAGGGGTGCACTATTGGGAAAGTTGGAGACTAAAGCCCTAGGAAATTATTCTGACAACAGTCCTTTAGAAGAATTACGTTTCATTCTGAAATTAATTTTCAAACAAAACTCTGATATATCTTTACAGTTAAAAAAGTTGTTTTTTAAAGAGCAGTTTTAGGTTCACAGCAAAATTGAGAGGAAGGTACGGAGATTTCCCATACACCCTGCTGTCTCCATGCTTGTATAGCTTCCCGCATTATCAACATCCCCTACCAGAGTGGTACATTTAACCACAGTACAGTTAACAATCACTGAACCCACACTGACGCATCATAATCACCTGAAGTACATAATTTACCTTAGGGTTCACTCTCGGTGTTGTACCTTCTATGGGTTTGGACAAATGTATAATGATGTGTATCTACCATTGTAGTATCATAGAGTATTTTCACTGCCCTGTAAATCCTCTGTGCTCCACCTGTTTGTCCCTCCCTGTGCCCTGAAACCCTGGCAACCACTGATATTTTTACGGTCTCCATAGTTTTGCCTTTTCCAGGATGTCACATCGTTGGAATCATACAGTATACATATAGCCTTTCCGGTTAGCTTCCATCGCATTATAGCTCATTTCTTTTAAGCGCTGAATAATATTCCATTGCCTGGATGTATCATCGTTTATCCCTTCACCTACTGAAGGACATCTTGGTTGCTTTCAAGTTTTGGCAATTATGAATAAAGTTGCTATAAACATTCCTGTGCAGGTTTTTCCTCCCCCTACTTCTCTTTTAATGTGGTAAAATACACATAACATAAAATTTACCATCTTAACCATTTGAAAGTATACAGTTCAGTGGTATTAAATACATTCACATTGTTGTGCAGCCACTACCGCCATCCATCCCCATGGCTCTTTTCATCTTGCAGAATTGAAACTCTACCCATTAAACAATAACCCCCCTTTCTCCCCTCCCCTCAACTCCTGGCAACCACCATTATACTATCCATCCTTATGATTTTGACTAAGTACCTCATGTAAGTAGAATCATACCGTGTTTGTCTTTTTGTGACTGGTTTATTTCACTCAGCATACTATGCTCAAGGTTCATCCATGTTACAGCATATTGCAGAATTGCCTTCCTTTAAAGAAGGCAATAAAGAGTTGTATGTATAGACCACTTGTACGTATAGCCACATTTTGCTTATGCATTCGTCTGTTAAGTGTGCACTTGGATTGCTTTCATGTTTTAGCTATTGTGAATAAGGCTGCTATGAATGTGGGTGTACAAATATCTCTTTGAGACCCTGCTTGCAATTCTTTTGGGTATATATACCCAGAAGGGAAATTGTTGGGTCATAGGTAATTCTATTTTTAATTTTTTGAGGAAGCACCAAACTATTTTCCACAGAAGCTGTACCATTTTACATTTCCACAAACAGTGCACAAGGGTTCCAATTTCTACATCCTCACCAAAAGCTGTTTTTTTCTGCTTTTTGTTTGTTTCTTGTTAGCTGCCATCCTAATTTGTGTGAGGTGGAATCTCATTGTAGTTTTGATTTGAATTTCCCTAGGTGATGTTGAATATCTTTTCATGTGCTTACTGGCCATTTGTATATCTTCTTTGGAGAAAAGTATTCAAGTCCTTTGCTCAGTTTTGAATCAGCTGCAAACAGAGATAATGTATTCCTTTCCAATTTGGGTGTCTTTTACTTCTTTTTTCTTGCCTAATTGTTCAGGCTAGCACTTCTAGTACTATGTTAAATAGACAGGGTGAAAGCGGACATCTTTACCTTGTTCCCAGTCTTAGAGGAAAAGCTTTCAGTCTTTTATCATTGCATATGAGGTTTGCTATGGCTTTTTAATATATGGCTTTTATTATGTTGAAGTAGTTTCCTCTACTCCTAGTTTGCTGAATGTTTTTATCATGAAAGGGTATCAGATTCTTTTTCTGCATTAATTATATGATCACGTGTCTTTTCCCCTTCGTTCTGTTGATTATATCCATCAATTTTCCCACGTTGTACCATTCCTGCATTCCAGGAATGGTTATATCCATCAATTTTCCCACGTTGTACCATTATATCCATCACGCATTATATCCATCAATTATATCCATCAATTTTCCCACGTTGTACCATTCCTGCATTCCAGGAGTAAATCCCAGCTGGTCACTTGTAATCCTTTTAATATGCTGCTGAATTCTGTTTCCTACTATTTTGTTGAGGATTTTTGCATAAATGTTCATGAGGAATATTGTTTTGTGGTTTTCTTGTAGTGTTTTTGTCTGGCTTTGGTATCAGGGTAATCCGGGCCTCAGATAATCACTTAGAAAGTATTCCTTCCTGGGAATTCCCTGGCAGTCCAGTGGTTAGGACTTGGTGCTTTCACTGCTGTGGCCCGGGTTCAATACCTGGTTGGGGAACTAAGATCCCGCAAGCTGCACAGCATGGCCAAAAAAAAAAAAAAAAAAGTATTCCTTCCTTTTCAGTTTTTTGAAAAAGTTTGAGAAGGATTGGTATCAGTTCTTTAAAGAGGTTTAAAGTCATTTAAAGAATATTTGGTAGAATTCATAAGTGAAACCATCAGGTCCAGGGCTTTTCTTTGTTGAGAGATTTTTATTACTGGTTTACTTTCCTTGCTAGTTATAGATCTGTTTAGATTTTCTATTTCTTCATGATTTAGTCTTCGTAAGGTCTTGTGTTTCTAGGAATTTGTCCATTTCATTGAGGTTATCCAATTTGTTGACATACAGTTGTTCATAGTACCTCTTACAACCCTTCTTATCTCTGAAGAATCAGGAGTAATGTTTCCACTTTCATTTCTTTTTACTTTTAATTTTTGGCTGCATTGGGTGTTCATTGCTGCATGCAGGCTTTCTCTAGTTGCAGTAAGCAGGGGCTACTCTTTGTCACTGTGTGTGGGCTTCTCATTGCTGTGACTTCTCTTGTTGCAGAGCACAGGCTCTAGGTGCACAGGCTTCAGTAGTGGCAGCACACAGGCTCAGTAGTTGCAGCATGAAGGCCCTAGAGCTTGTGGGCTTCAGTAGTTGTGGTGTGTAGGCTCAGAAATTGTGGCTCGTGGGCTCTAGAGCACAGGCTCAGTAGTTGTGGTGCAACGGCTTAGTTGCTCCACAGCATGTGGGATCTTCCCGGACCAGGGATCGAACTTGTGTCCCTTGCATTGGCAGGCGGATTCTTAACCACTGGGCCATCAGGGAAGTCCCTCTACTTTCATTTCTGATTTTAGTAATTTGAGCCTTCTTTTTTCTTAGTCCATCTAGCTAAAAGTTTGTCAATTTTGTTGATCTTTTTAAAGCAACAATTTTTGGTTTCATTGATTTTCTCTATTGTTTTCTATTCTATATTTGGTTCTCTCTGCTCTAATCTTTATTATTTCCTTCCTCCTGCTAGCTTTGAGTTTAGTTTCTTCTTTTTCTAGTTTCTTAAGTTGTAAAATTAGGTTGTTGATTTGAGGTCTTTGTTGGTTTTATTTTTCCTTTCTTTTTTATTTTATTTTATTTTTTTTATTTTTCCTTTCTTTATCACTTTTCTTTTAATCTACCTGTGTCTTTATATTTAAAGTGGATTTCTTGTAGACAACATATTACTAGGTCTTGTTTTTTGGTCCACTCTGGCATTCTCTGTCTTTTAATTGGTATGTTTAGACCATTCACATTTAAAGTGATTATTAATACAGCTAGATGAACATTTACCATGTGTAACTATTTTCTTATCATTGCATATGTTTTTTGATCCTATTTTTATCTTCCTCTTTCCTTCCTTTTTGTTTTTGTTTTTTGATGTGTTTATAGCTGTACAGTTTCCCCATAGCACCACTTTTGCCACATTCCATAAGTTTTGGTAAGTTGTATTTTCATTTTCACTACCCTGTAAGTATTTTCTACTTTTCCTTGTGACTTCTTCCTTGATCCATTGGTTGTTTAAAAATGTGTTGTTTAGTTTCTCCACAATTTTGTCAATTTCCAGCTTTCCTTTTGTTATTGATTTGTAACTTCATCTGGTTATGGTCAGAGATCATACTTTGTATGATATCTGTTTTTAAAAGTCTACTGAGACTTAATTTGTGGACTATCCTGGACAATGTCCCACATGCACTTGAGAAGAATGTGTATGTTGCTGTTGTTGGGTAGGGTGTTCTGTGTTTGTCTGCTAGAGCTAGTTGGATTATTTTGTTGTTTAAGTCCTCTATTTCCTTACCTCTCTCTCATTGTTCTATCCATTATTGTGAGTGGGGTATTGAAATCTCCAACTATTATTGTAGAAGTTTTTCTCCCTTCAATTCTGCCAGTTTTTGCTTCATATATTTTGATGGTCTATCATTAGGTACGTGAATGTTTATAGTTGTTACATCATCTTGCTGTATTAAACATTTTATAATATATAACGCTTTTCTTTGTCTCTTGTAAACTTACTTGATTTAAAGTTGGAACTTCCCAGGTGGTCCAGTGGGTAAGACTCCACACTCCCAATGCAGTGGGCCTGGGTTCAATCCCTGGTCGGGGAACTAGATCCCACATGCATGCTGCAACTAAAAGTTCACATGGGGCTTCCCTGGTGGCACAGTGGTTGAGAGTCCGCCTGCCAATGCGGGGAGCGTGGGTTCGTGCCCCGGTCTGGGAGGATCCCACGTGCCGTGGAGCGGCTGGGCCCGTGAGCCATGGCCGCTGAGGCTGTGCGTCCAGAGCCTGTGCTCCACAACGGGAAAGGCCACAACAGTGAGAGGCCTGCGTAATGCAAAAAAAAAAAAAAAAAAGTTCACATGTCACAACTAAGAAGCCCACATGCCACAACTAAGAAGCCCACATGCTGCAACTAAAAAGCCCACATGCCACAACTAAGAGTCCGCATGTTGTAACTAAAGATCCCACATGCCACAACAAAGATCCTGCATGCCACAACTAAGACCCGGTTCAGCCTAAATAAATAAATAAAGTCTATTTTGTCTGATATTAGTATAGCATCTCTGCTCTCTTTTGGTTACTATTTTCATGAAATATCTTTTCCATCCTTTTACTTTCAATCTGTTTGTGTCTCTGGAGCTGAAGTGTGTCTCTTGTAGACAGTCTATGATTGGATCATGTGTTTTTATCCATTCTGCCAATCTCTGTCATGTGATTGGAGGGTTTAACTCATTTACATTTAAAGTAATTACTGATAAGGAGGGACTTCTGTCATTTTGCTGTTTGTTTTCTATATGCTTTATGTCTTTTTTTGGTCCCTCATTTCTGCATTGCTGTCTTCTTTTGTGTTTAGTTGATTTTTTGTAATGAAGTGTTTACCTTTCCTTTTTCATTTCCTTTTAGCTGTTGTCTTTGTGGTTACCATGAGGATTACATTTAAAATCCTAAAGTTATAACACTCTAATTTGAATTTATGCCAGCTTAATTTCAATAACATACAAAAACTCTGCTTCTTTACAGTTCTGTCCCCAGTCATTTCTGCTGTTGATGCCACAAAACTGGACTTTTATACATTGTGTGCCCCAAAACATGAGCTAATAATTCTTTTAAATGCATTTGTTTCTTAAGTTATGTAGAAAGCAAGATTTGGAGTTGCAAACCAAAGTTATAGTAATAATAGCTTTTACACAAATAATTTTTTTCCTTTAAATGTATTAGTCTCTTAAATCATGTAGAAAACAAAAAGTACAGTTACAAAACATTGTTATAATAATACTAGCTTTTATAATTGCCCATGTATTTACCTTTATTGAGGTCCTTATTTCTTCATATGGCTTCTAGCTACTATCTAGTGTCCTTTCATTTCACCTTGCAGGAGTCTGTTGAGCATTTCTTGCAGGGCAGGTCTAGTGGCCACAATGTCCCTTAGCTTTTGTTTATCTGGGAATGTCTTAATTTATCCCTCACTTTTGAAGAACAGTTGCCACTTAGGATTCATAGTTGACAGCTTTTCTGTTGTTGTCATTTTAGCATTTTGAGTATATCTATCAGCCCACTGGCTTCTGGCCTCCAAGTTTCTGATGAGAACTATGCTGATAATCTTATTTTATTGAGGATCAATAATATTAATACTCTTATTGTATGTGATGATTCACTTCTCTCGCTGCTTTCAATATTCTCTCTTTGTCTATGCCTTTTGAAAGTTTGGTTATAATGTGTCTCAGTGAGGATCTCTTTGAGTTTATCTTACTTGGAGTTCATTAAGCTTCTTAGATGTTTATACTCATGTCTTTCATCAAATTTGGGAAGTTTTTCAGCTGTTATTTCTTCAACTATTCTCTCTGCCCTCTTTTCTCTCTCTTCTCCTTCTGGGACTCTTCCTATGTGTATGCAGGTCTTCTTGATGGTGTCTCACAGGTCCCTTAGGCTCTGTTTACTTTTCATCGATCTTTTTTCTTTCTTTTCCTCAGATTTGATAATTTCCATTTTCCTTTCTTCAAATTCACTAACTCTTTCTTCTGCCTGCTCAAATCTGCCTTTGAATTCCTCTAGTGAATTTTTTCGTTTCAGTTATTGAACTTTTCAGTTCTAGAATTTGTTTTTGGTTTCTTTTTAGGTTTTCTCTCTTTATTAATATTTTCCCCAAATTAATGTCAGACACCAAACCATAGATGCAAGGAGTTCAGAAAACACCAAGCAGATAAATGCCAAAAATCATACACCTAGGCGTATCATATTCAAATTACAGAAGTTCAAAAATAAAGAAAAAATCCTGAAAGAAGCTAGAGGAAAAAAATACCTCACCTATAGAAGAACAAAGATAAGAATTTCATCCAACTTTTCTTCAGAAACCATGCAAGCAAGAAGAAAGTGGAGAGAAATATTTAAAGCATTAAGAGAAAAAAAATCCCACCAACCTAGAATTCTGTACCCTATGAGATTATCCTTCAAAAATGAAGGAGAAACAAAGACTCTCTCAGACAACGTGGAGGAAATTTGTTGCCAGTAGATCTGGGGTTGCTGAGGAAGGGAAAATCATCATATATGCCCCTAAGTAACTTGAGTTTTGAACAATGTGAATATGTATCAAGAACAAATAAAAATAAGTAACATGTAAATATAACTTATTGAATGAATATCCTCAATTAGCTAGGCACTGTGGAGTTCATAAACAGTTAATCCCAGTGCCTACACTTAAGGGGATTATAACCTAGTGGGAGTGAAAAGATAAGTATGCAAATTACTATAATGTAATTGATGCAGTGATAATTGCTATATCAAAGGGAGGTGAAAAACTATAGAAGCCAATGTCTCACAAATGGTTTATTGTTAGTTATATGACCCATGTCCTAATGGTTTGGGACATTTAACTTTTGTTGATTAGCAGATTCAGGATCCTAGGCTGAGCTTGGCTCTGCTCCAGACACCCCTTCCCTTCCCGTACACATACCATCCTACCTCACCCTTACCCTTTCTGGTCTGGTAATTTGTGCAACCATCACCATAATTCAGTTTTAGAACACTTATAACCCCCGAAGTTTTCCTAATGCTCATTTGTTTTCTGTTCCTACTGTTTTGCCATTCCTTGTATATTTTTTTCAAGAGGAAAAAATCATGAATTTGTACTGTTATTTTCAACTCAGGTTGCCCTGTAGGCAGCATCTTCTTTTGCCACACCTTGTGAATCAGAGACAGGTTTGGTTGGTGTTGAACCTAAACCTAGGATTGCCGCCATGTTAAATGGTGCATGACTCTCCCACTTTCCTTTGGAAGAGCTACCTAAGTGGGTGATAAAAATACTCATTCATCTCTGCTTTCAGCTCTCTGTCAATTCAACTTGGAGTGGCTTGGCTCATTTTCCCCTTCATCACCTGAGTTTGGAAAAATAACATGAGGATCTCTTCTGCAAGTTAGAAGCCAAAATAGGGTTTCTCTGGTGGTGCAGTGGTTAAGAATCCACCTGCCAATGCAGGGAACACAGGTTCGAGCCCTGGTCCAGGAAGATCCCACATGCCGCGGAGCAACTAAGCCATTGCACCACAACTACTGAGCCTGTGCTCTACAGCCCACGAGCCACAACTTCTGAGCCTACACACCACAACTACGGAAGCCCACAAGCTCCAGGGCCTGCGTGCTGCAACTACTGAGCCTGTGTGCTGCAACTACTGAAGCCTGCGCACCTAGAGACCGTGCTCCGCAACAAGAGAAGCCACTGCAATGAGAAGCCCGTGCACCACAACGAAGACTAGCCTCCGCTCGCCACAACTAGAGAAAGCCCGCGTGCAGCAATGAAGACCAAATCCAGCCAAAAATAAATAAATAAACTTTTAAAAATAAATAATTAATTTTAAAAAAAGTCAAAATAAATGCGGTGATGCCACATAAGGTTTTCTAATTTAACTTTTATCAGATGCCAAAATGCACAAAGTACTGTACAAAGCACAGCATTAAACCAAGTTACTAGCTACAGGGGCTGCAGTGGGATTACAGAGGCCAGGAAAATGTATGGCACAGAAGCGTGTCTGACCTTATCCCAACGGTTGAGAGGTAAATGTGGAGAACAGCTACAGCTCACTTCTACGCTGTTGAAATGTGGATTTCCGATGAGAGTCCCTTCTTTTCACCTCTTGCCTTTCAAATTAGGAAACGGCAAATGGAGAACTCAGGTGATTTGCCTTAAACCTCTAACTAGGTGGAGCAGAACACAACCAGGATTGACCTGGGCAGCACCCTGCTGCCTGCGGTGCAAGCCCGATGCAGCAGAGACTGTGAAGGAATAGGGAAGGCAAAGGGAGTCCTGCAGAGACCCAAGGTGGTGGCAGAAACCTCGAGTCCTCTATACTTCCGTGACATGGCTGTGCTACGTGTGGGCTGTAACACACTGGGTGTTTAAGCTCTCTGCACTGCTGTACCTTCCTTCTTGTATAATGGGGGTAGCAGTAATGATACCACCCTCGCAGGGTTATTGTGAGGATTAAAAGAATTAATTCATGTACTAATAGACACTCAGTAAATATTAATGATGATGGTAATCATCATGATGATGATGATTTCTGTTTCTGGGTCCTGAGCAGTTTCTAAGTGCACCCTGGCATGTGCACTTTGGACCACTCAACTCTGAAGATCAATGCTCATGATCAGAACCAAATTCCCTTCTCCGACCTCTTTTCACCTGCCCACATCATTCTTCCACTTTCCTATGCTGCCTCCGTCATTCAAAATAAATGGGAGTGGCTATTCGGGGTCTTTTGTGTTTCCATACAAATTGTGAAATTTTTTGTTCTAGTTCTGTGAAAAATGCCATTGGTAGTTTGATAGGGATTGCATTGAATCTGTAGCTGGCTTTGGGTAGTAGAGTCATCTTCACAATGTTGATTCTTCCAAACCAAGAACGTTGCAGTGAGGTGGATGGACCTGGAGACTGTCATACAGAGTGAAGTAAGTCAGAAAGAGAAAAACAAATACCGTATGCCAACACATATATATGGAATCTAAACAAAACCAAAAATGGTTCTGAAGAACCTAGGAGCAGGACAGGAATAAAGACGCAAACAGAGAGAATGGACTTGAGGACACAGGGAGGGGGAAGGGTAAGCTGGGACGATGTGAGAGAGTAGCATTGACATATACACACTACCAAAATGTAAAATAGCTAGTGGGAAGCAGCTGCATAGCTCAGGGAGATCAGATCAGCTTGGTGCTTTGTGACCACCTAGAGGGGTGGGATAGCGAGGGTGGGAGGGAGGGAGACACAAGAGGGAAGAGATATGGGGATAAATGTATATGTATAGCTGATTCACTTTATTATACAGCAGAAACTAACACACCATTGTAAAGCAATTATACTCCAATTAAGATGTTAAAAAAAATTTAAAAATAAGTAAATGGGAGTAGATGCAAATCAAACTCTGAAAAACTAATCAATCAACAAATATTTAGGTCAGCAGCATGTCAGATGATGAGAGAGCTAATAGTTTTTACCTCTAAGGAGCTTTCAGTCTTAAATTGTATACTTAAAATTAAGTATGCAATTAAAGGATGATTCAAGAAAATTCAAATGGAGTGCTGGTTATATGGCATATAATTAAAGAATGGATCAATAAATAATATAATGCTTACAATGTAATAGTGAAATAACAACAGCTAATATTTCTGAGCCCATGCTATTATCAGATGCTTTTCTAAGTGCTTTAATCTAATTTACACAACAATTCTCAAAGGTAGCTACTATCAGTATCTTTCTTTTCAGAAGAGGAAGTTAAAGCTCAAACAAATAACTTGCTCAAGGTTGCACAGGGAAGGGGGCACAAAAACAACACAGAGTAGATGAGTCCAGAGGAGGCAGACAATGTCAGCCCAAGTAGAGGTTTGTCACTAATTCTGGTCTTTTCCCAGAGTTCTTTGCTAGGTGAAGCAATACTTGTCAACCCTCAAAAAGACAAACCAACAACTAACCCACCCACCCATCTACGCTTCATTGTCTTTCCATTGCTCTTTGGAGAAAGAATAAATACAAAGCCACTTAGCATGGCCTACAAGGCTCTACATGGCCCCACTGACCTCTCCAGCAACTCTTTCACTTGTCCTTCCTCCCCAAGGGCCTTGTTTCAGTCCCAAAGCTCTTGCCTGCCACAGGGCCTTTGCACATGCTGTTTTCTCTACCTGCTCTCTCTTCTGCTCTCTTCACCTATGCAACTTCTACTCATCCTTCAGATCCCAGCTCAGTCATACCCTTCCTCAGGAAAGTCTTGCTTGACAACACTGACTAGGTTAAATCCTCCTAGTATCATCTCTTGGTAACTTGGTAACTAACACTCGTCATGTATTATATTTGCCTGGTTATTTGAGTGGTATCTATTTCTCTCACTACTTTATAAGCACAATGAGAGGTAAGACTGAATATGTTTTTACCCATCATTGTACTTTCAGCACCAGGTAACATGCCTAGCACATAATGGGCACTCAATGAATATTTGTGGAATGAGTTGAAGGTTAAGTTAAGGAAGACTCCACATTGCAGCTAGAACATGGAGGGGCCTAATGATAGAAAAGAGTTGCAGAGGTGAGAGGAAGCATTCAAGGCAGAGGACAAGTAGCTCCCAAGAATACATACAGTGAAAAAACTCTGTGTCAAAATATAGCTAATATTTACTGAGTGATTATTGTATGCCAAATCTTTTGCATGTATTATCTAATCAAATCCCTTTTTTGATAATCCTTGTGACAGAGACAGCTAATTGTACTCTAATATTTGTTCCATCCATTCTTTCTTGGTACTAAATCCTCTAATTTTTAGCTGGACAAATAAAAACTACATTTCCTTTTTTTTTTTTTTTTTTCTGGCCACGCCATGTGGCATGCGGGATCTTAGTTCCCCAACCAGGAATCGAACCCGGGCTCTTGGCAGTAAGAGCCCTGAGTCCTAACCGCTGGTCTGCCAGGGAATTCCCTAAAGTACCCTTTAGAGTTCTCTTTACATCTTATAGTTACGCTCCTATCTTAGCCTCATAATTCTTTGTTTGGTTTTGTTTTGTTTTTTTGCGGTACGCGGGCCTCTCACTGTTGTGTCCTCTCCTGTTGCGGAGCGCAGGCTCCGGACGCGCAGGCTCAGCGGCCATGGCTCACGGGCCCAGCCGCTCCGCGGCACGTGGGATCTTCCCGGACCGGGGCACGAACCCGCGTCCCCCGCATCGGCAGGCGGGCTCTCAATCACTGCGCCACCAGGGAAGCCCAGCCTCATAATTCTTTATGTTAAACTTCCCCTGTTAAATTACTGTGTAGTTTTTGCCTCCTGGTTGGACCCAGACTGATATAGGTACATCCCCTCTTTGACCGGAAGCTAAAATGCAGAGCCTTCTGTTTTACTAAAGAGGTTCTTTGTCTCCTGATAACTTGTTTGATCTCCCAGACTGGGATTCCTTTCATCCATGAATTGCAATTTTCAGTTATGATTCTGAGGGTATCTACATGCCTGGCCCTCATTCTGCTCCAGTTATCGGACAGTTGTCTCAGCTAGATTGCCTTCACCAACTTATCTTACCTTTCAAAGGTTATTTACATATTTATGTAATGATTTGAAGATAAACTCTCTGTGGCAGTGAAAGTGCTCTCTAGCTAGTTAAGTCAAGCCACACTTTTCCTTTCTGAAAAAGGTCATCCCTGGGGACTTCCCTGGCGGTCCAGTGGTTGACTCTGCGCTTCCAATGTAGGGGTTGAGGGTTTGATCCCTGGTTGGGGAACTAAGATCCCACATGCCACGTGGCACAGCCAAAAAAAATAGATGAAAAACGTCATCCCTGAATCCATGGTACAAGTAATATAAAGCAAGGTGTTGAATGCTGGAGAGCGGTTTCAATCAGAAGCAGCTATATAACCTATATCATAGGGTGGTTATGGGAAGTAGGTGAGATATGCTAGGTAAAATTCTCAGCCTAGATCTTGCACTTCATATTGTGAGTTCTCCTTCTCCTTTGTTCATTCATTCACTCATTCATTCATTCAACTTACCCTTAGTAAGCAGCTACCACGTACCAGATGCCGTTATCAGCATGGAGAAACGAGGATGAACAAGATTCAGTTCTCTCCCTGAAACAGTGACCAGTCCAGTCTCCCGTTTAATATGCACCAAAGTCTAAGGAATAAGCCCCCTCTTCATGCTCTTCCCAAAGATATGGGTTTTCCAGTAAATGGAATAGAATGAATGATTTAGTCATAAAATGTACAGCCTGGAGATGAGGTCATATGTCTAGAGGGAATTTTCCGCTGTGTTAGTTTGATGTGAACTTTGACAAGCCCGGATTATTGTTGGGCCATATTCTTTTTCTGTAATTAACTTTATATTTAATCACATGTGATATATATGTAATATAGTCACTCCAAAAGCAAGTACGGGGCCAGGATTCAAAGGCCTCCTTTTGACTCAAAAGCCCGTGTTTTTATCACCCACACCATTCTGCTTTCTTTTGTTGGTTTTCAGCTTGGTGGCGCTAAGGACTGGACAGTCATCCCCTTGCTCTTACCCGCCACTCAAACTCATCACACTGTGTTGTACTTGCATCTTGTACTTGCCTGTTTGCTTGATTTTGCCATTAGACTAAGACTTCCTTGAGGGTAGACACAATCTACTGTTCACCACTGTATCCCCATCATTCTGGTTATCTATTACTGCTTAAAAAACCACCCCAAAGATGAGTGGCTTAAAATAACAAGTCACAGTTCAGTGGGTTGACTGGACTTGCTATGTGGCTCCCTCTTGGGGTCTTTTATACAGTTGTAGTCAGTGGGTGGCTGAGGATGGTGTCATCTGAAGGCTCAACCAAGCTGGATGTCCAAGACACTTGCTCTATCACCCACCTGGTGCATGGCCTTGGATGGCTGGAACAGCTGAGAATTGGCTGGGTGTCTCTCTATCTCCATGTGGCTACCTTGGCTTCCCCACAGCATGAGGTACTTCTTACATAGTGTCTGATTTATCTCACAGTGAGTGATCCAGAAGATTTTGGTGGAAGTTGCCAGGCTTCTTACGACCTAGGCCCAGAAGTTAGCATCACGTCTACCATATTCTGTTGTGAGTCACAGGGCCAGCTGAGATTAAATATTAAACATTATTAAATATTAAACATCATTCGTGGGGGGCCATCTTTGGGGAGAGGGCAGTCTGGGGAGGGAAAGCTCAGAGGAGGAGATACATACATGGGGAATCTCAGACGAAGGGTAGGAGTTAGCCAAGTGGTGAAAGGCTGGGGAAGAGAAAGGGTGGGAAGAGAAAGGGTAGGAAGTCTTCCAGGTGAAAGGGACCCCATGTACAACGACTTGGAGATAAGAAGAGGGGACGAGGGGACGGTAAGTACGGTGCACTCACGTTCTACCACTTACTTGCCGGGTGACTTTGGATAATTATTTAACCTTTCTGCATCCCGGTTTCCTCAACTGTGAAATGGAGGTGGATCACAGCATTATCCAGGAGTGTTATAAAGATTAAGTTAGTTCATGCACAAAGAGTTGTTTAGAACAATATCTGGTACATAGAAAACACTCAATACATTGGTTATTGTTAGTACCATACAGGGGAACGTGGGAGGTGAAACACGGCTGGAACATAGGACTCCAAAAGGGGAAGGGGGAGATAGGAGTCTGGAATGATAAGCAGAGGCCGGAGCTCGGCTTTGTAAGTTGTGCAGAGGTGTGTGAATTTTATCCAAGAGTAAATGAAGAGATTTTAAGGAGGGGGGACTTGATGAGATTTGGGATTTAGGAAGATCTCTATCCTAAAGATCTCCAGAGTGGGAAAGACTAGGGGGAGGAGAAAAACTAGAGACAGAGATCAGTAGGAAGCTGTGTGGTCCAGGAGAGGGACAAAGTGGCCTGGCCTAAGGTGATGATTACAGGGCTGGAGAGAGGTGGCCCTGCTAAAGGTCACAGTGCTGGTTAGTGACACAGCAGGAACTGGAGCTGCTGACTAATTACACAGGAATTTCCTGCCAGGAAATTAACATTTTCCCCTTGTTTATTTAGGCACCAGTTTAATGTGTATAATTTGATGAGACGGATAAGTAGCTACAAGTAAATGGGAAGAGATGGTTTAGCTGGGAGGTACGGGTCCCATTTCCATTGTTTACGCCTGCAGTTGCTAACAATAAATAGCTTGCTGCAGGTGCCACTGCCCTGAAGGGAGACTGAGCAAGGTGAGTGAATCTCTTTGAAGGAGCAGCTTTTTCCCAGCTGTATTGGAAGGGTCACACCCCATCTTTCATAACTGCCTCACCTGTTCTCCTTTGGGTCAGACTGGCCGTGTTTATTTGCTTTTTCTGGTTTATTTGGTGTGTAAAACATTAGGAAGGTCTGATTGGCTACTCTGCCGGGGTATCCT
Source organism: Stenella coeruleoalba (assembly GCF_951394435.1). Classification (NCBI taxonomy): domain Eukaryota; kingdom Metazoa; phylum Chordata; class Mammalia; order Artiodactyla; family Delphinidae; genus Stenella; species Stenella coeruleoalba. The sequence goes on along the minus strand of NC_137157.1, from coordinate 92,165,504 downwards.
TGGCCTTTCAAGCTGTGATTCTCAAATATTCTTTGTAGACACAAGTTGGTTGTGGAGCCCACAGTTCTTAGAAGGTCTGAGAACAGCTGGGAACAGGGGACCCCAGTGGCAGCAAAGGGGACCTTGGGCAACGAATGAGCCTCATGGTGTCTCATCCACTGAACTAGGGGACCCTGAAGGTCTAAGATTATGTTTTAAATAACTTCTGACAGGGACTTCCCTGGCGGTCCAGCGGTTAAGACTCCATGCTTCCACTGCAGGGGGCACGTGTTCCATCTCTGGCTGGGAAACTAAGATCCCGCATGCTGCGTGGTGTCGCAAAATAAAATAAAATAAAATGGCTAGGTGTCTATTTAAAAAATAAATAAATAAAATAAGTAACTAGCCTCTGACAGGAGCCACAAGAACACCCCATGCTCGCTCCTGATTCCACATGGGGCCTACACATCCTTCAAGGCACAGCTCAGGTCCCACGTCTGTGGGAACCTCTCTTCGCTCTCTTAGCCCCTGTGGGTCACTGCCCCACACCTGTGTCCCGCCCCCAACATTTAAAGAACCCCAGAGGAAGTGTAGGCGCCATATAACTCCGTCCTTACTCACATGCTGTGTATGTTCTTCCTCCAACAGGACGCTACTCCGAGCATCTCCCAGCTTTACTGGAAGCCCTCTGAGGGTTGATGGTTTTCCCTCCATTGTGGCCACAACACGTCTCAGAGTTTTCAGGCAACCTCTGCTGAGGGACAGATCTAGAAGTTTGGAGGATGTGTTAGCTCTAACTTACAGATTGGGAAGCTGAGGAGGAAAGGGTTCAGTCACCTGCCCAAGCTTGTGAAGGCTGGCCTTTGTTCAGGAGGCAAGTGGGAAGGTCCCCAGTAACAGTTCCCTTACATTTGTTTTCAATCTTTCCGACAACCCTAAGAGGTAGGTCCTAGTAGCCACGTTTTACCGCTGAGGAAACAGAAACGCACAGGTGTTCAAAAAGGCCCACCGCACTCGTGTGCCGAACACACCCAGAACTAAAACCCAGCTGGTCTGGCTCCCAGCTGCTTCCTGTGTCATCACTTCCTGCCTCGTAGACCTGTGTACCTACCTGTCCCCTCTACAGGTGAGACTATGACCTTTTCTGAGGGCAGGGCCTATGCTTTTGTTTTCATTTAAATCTCGGTGACCCCAGGGCCTAGCACAGAAGGTGAGGCCTAGTTGATGTCCAGTAAGAGATTGTTCAGTAAATGCTGAGCAAGGGCCTATGCGGAAGCTTACTCTGTCCGGCCCCTTCAGAGTAGGACCTCACGGGAGCCGCTACTCCCCTCCAGGTGGCGCCGTCAGAAACCTCTTCCTTCCTGGTTTCCTCTGAAGGCCCCATGGCGGGAGGCTGGGACTGAGGTGCACAGGAAGCTCCCTTGGGGACAGCAGGAGCCTTCAGACCTGCTGGGTTGGGCCTCCCTTCCAGGGTTAGGGGTCTAGTTTCAATCCACAGAAATGCTTGGAGAGAGTGACCACTCACCTCAACGGTGGGGCTGAAAAGCCCTGTCTCTGGTCAGGGCGACTTGGGGTGGGTCCTGGTTCTCCTCCTGGCCGGGTTTGTGGTCACTGAACCTTAGGAAGCCTCCATTTTGTCCCTGTAAAGTGGGGAGACACGTAACGCCTGCCTCCTGGGGTCGTGGTGAGGATTAAATGAGAAAACGTGCGCATGGGCCTCCTCCCGGCATGCAGTGGACGGCAGCCACGGTTGTGGGCTGTTTAAAGGCCTGAGACAGGAACGTGAATGAGGACCAGTAACAACGCTGGTGGACTTCCCCGGTGGCCTAGTGGTTAGGATTCGGAGCTTTCACCGCCACGGCCCGGGTTCAATCCCTGGTCAGGGAAGATCCTGCAAGCTGCGTGGAGTGACCAAAAAAAATTTTTAATTAATATCAAATAAATAAAGGAAACAACAGAACTCGAAAAGGTGAATTAAAATATACAGGGCAAACAAAAAGAAAAGTTTAAAAAACCAAAACAACATGGGTCCCTGGGATACTTTGCCCATCACTTTTTTTTTTTTTTTTTTTTTTTTTGGCTGCACGGCGCGGCTGGTGGGATATTAGTTCCCCCACCGGGGATTGAACCTGCACCCTCAGCAGTGAAAGTGCGGCGCCCTAACCACTGGACCACCAGGGAAGCCCCTGCCCATGACTCTGCACAGACGGTGTCTCAGTCCCCTGTGTTCCCTCTCAGAGGGCCTCCCCAGGAAACACCGTCAACAGCGGGAATGTATTTTCCAGGCCTTTCCGTCTTCCCTCTTCAGCTCCTTGGTACAGCTACCTGAGGGCAGGATCCCTAAGGAAGTGCTCTCAGGGGGGATGGGGGACAGCACACGGGGCAAAGGAAGGCTCCAGGCAAGGTGGGGCCCTGCCAGTCTGCCTGGGAGTGAGGGGTGAGGAGACTGGACCGACCCGGACTTTCAAACTCCCGTTCCAGCAGACAGCCGGGCCTGGGTTCAGGGCCATGGAGAGGAGGCATCAGAGCCCAGATTCTGCTGCCTCTTCACAGGTGCAGGCAGAGTGGGCTCCAAAGGCGGATGATATCTAGCAACTATGAGGAGAGGAGAGGACTTCCCTGGCGGTCCAGTGCTTAAGACTCTGCCCTTCCAATGCAGGGGGCATGGGTTCCATCCCTGGTTGGGGAACTAAGATTCCACGTTGCCATGCCGTGAGGCCAAAAAATTTTAAAAATTAAAAAAAAAGGAGAGGAGAATTGAATTATAATTTACACACAAGGTATGAAAAATAATCATCTAATGACCAGATTAATATACCGATGTTTCATCAGACGCAGAGAACGGACTTGGGGACACAGAGGGGGAAGGGGAAGCTGGGACGAAGTGAGAGAGCAGCATTGGCATGTATACACAGCTAAATGTAAATGGATGGCTAGTGGGAAGCAGCAGCATAGCACAGGGAGATCAGCTGGATGCTTTGTGATGACATGGGGGGTGGGATAGGGAGGGTGGGAGGGAGGCTCAAGAGGGAGGAGATATGGGGACATATGTACATATAGCTGATTCACTTTGTTGTAGAGCAGAAGCTAACACAGCACTGTAAAGCAATTATACTCCAATAAAGACATTAAAAAATAAAAAAATGAAAAATGAAAAAAAAATACTGGTGTTTCATGGCACCTTGGCATTTCAAAGTAAGACTCTTGAGAACAAACGTATGGACACCAAGGGGGGAAAGCAGTGGGGGGATGGGGGTGGTGGGGTGATGAATTGGGCGATTGTATAAAAAATAAGTAAAATAAAATTCAAAAATTAAAAACCCCCAAAAATCAAAGTAAGACTCTTACTAAAAAATGGTCACGGTCCACCTTTAGGCAGATGACAAGGTTCTTTCTGGCAGGAGATTTGGGGGGTAGATGGGCCTTCCTGACACAGCTTATGTCAAAGTCTGGCTTTCACTTAGCCAGAAATGGGAGTAGGCTTGAATTGGACTTATAAAGCGCCTGGGCTCACCAACCCCTGCTGTAAAGTGTCCGCCACCCCAGCCTAGATGTTTGCAATGCAAATAGTTTTGCTCACTCCGTGGGGAAAGGGGAAAGGGGGAGAGGCCGTGGGTGCTTTGACTGTGTGTTGTTGCCGTTGCAGAGTTGAAGGCTGTATGGTTAGTGCATAGCGTGCATGGGTGTTGGATCAGTGTGTGTCGGGTCAGTGCTTTGCAGGAATGAGGTGGCCCCCTGGAGGGGCAGCAGGCACTGTGTCTTTTTTATTAGTCTGGTCTTCACTTATTCGTCAGCTCATAAGTCACTTTTCCTGTGAAACCTTTCCTGCTTTCTTTATCCTTCCAGGAGAAATTGCTCTCTCTTTCGAATTTCCAATTATTTACTTCTTTGCGTTTAACTCACTGTCTTGTAATCAAGTGCTTAGATGTCTGTCTCTCATTAGACTGTGAGAGCCTTAAGTATGGAACCTACTTTACTTCTGTCCTTAACTCCAGAGCCTGGTTCCAGGTAGGACGATAAATGTTGATTATTTAATGAATGAATGAATGAACCGGTTGGCTAAGCAGGGTGTCTGTTGACTTAAATTACAATATAAATATGTACACGGGTGTCTGTGTGTGTGTTTGTGTGCATGAACTTAAAAAATTGCTTTTCTCGATGACTCCCTTCACTCAGGGCAAATCTAGCCAAGAAAACACACTAAACAGTAGATTTATAAGGAGTAACAGTACCAAATGGATGAGGTGAAAGAAGAGATTGGTCAGTTCATGGGCCTTTCCGACTCAGTCAAGTGTCTTATTTTGTTTGAGTCCAGATTGATGTTCCGTGGGCAGAGGAGAGAGTGCAAGTGAGGAGAAGGTCCTTCTGTTCCCGAAGGTCACAGCATGCCTCCATGACAGATGGTAACAGAGAGAGGGGACTTCATTTTTCTATGTGTTTATGTATTAGTTCTGCTTTCACGTTCATTCTTTTTACAAAGTATCTTAACACCTGGGGGCTTATAACTGAAATCTGTAAAGCAGTCGTTCTGAACCACAAGTGACTTGAAGGTCCTTGAAAATCTCAGAAAGATATGAAACTTCTTCCTTGAGAGGTGTAAAGAGACAGTCATGAGCTTTCTGTAGTTTCAAGAGTTTGGCAAGGGGGCACAGTGGTTAAGAATCTGCCTGCCAATGCAGGGGACACGCGTTCGATCCCTAGTCTGGGAAGATTCCACATGCTGTGGAGCAACGAAGCCCGTGTGCCACAACTACTGAGCCTGTGCTCTAGAGCCCTCGAGCCACAACTACTGAAGCCCGCGCGCCTGGAGCCCATGCTCTGCAACAAGAGAAGCCACTGCCATGAGAAGCCCGCACACAGCAACGAAGAGGAGCCCCCGCTCGCTGCAACTAGAGAAAGCCTGAGGCAGCAATGAAGACCCCACGCAGCCAAAAATAAAATTAAGTAAAAGAAAAAGAGTTCAGCAGCCTCCTTTGTGTTACCAGAGTAATATAATCCCCTCACACCGCAGGTGCTTAGTAAGTACCATTGTGTTGAATCTACTGAGTAATGATACACGCCAAGGAAACAGCCTTGCAAAAGAGGCTACAAGTGACTGAGCACCTGGTAACATGATGCAAGTTCTTAAAGGAAGGTACCTCCTATCAAACTAAATCAAACCATGCACCGCCTTCCTTAACTGTAAATACTTTTGTATTTACAGCGGACAGACAGCTTTGGTGGAAGTTCTGTTTTTCCGCTGAAGTGTCCCAGGGTTAACGCATTAAACCTTATCTGTCCTATATTCCTTGTCGTAAAGGTGTTTATCAGCTTCTTCCTGGGAGGGGGAAAGGATTGAGATAATGGATGTAAAGGACTGAGATAACGCTGTGTCTGGCATAAGAAGGTTCCCAACAGATGTAAGCTGAAAACAGAAAACAGAACAGAAGAGCAGATTAGACGGGGCAGGTGCTCTGGCTCACGGAAGAGCTATGGGGAGGGATATGGAATCAGTGGGGGGTAGGGGGGCGGGGACAGGAGACCCAGGACAGGGAGCCTCCCCTTCCTAGCTTGTTTGGGAAGCCCTGAAGATTCCAGGTGAGCTGCAACCAGGAAATGAGGTAAAGTCCCTGACTAATGCCCAGGGATGTATCTCAGAACGTGTAGAAATACAGCAGCAGCACCAAATCCGAGTCACGGAAAACAAGTGGTGAATGGAGGTGTTTGCTCAGAGATGTCAGCCTGGCCCCAGCGAAGTCAGTTTGTCAGCTCTTTTCACTTGGGAAAGAGAAACGAAGGGAGGAGCCGCGGTTCCTGCCAAACCTAAACTGTGGAAAAGCAGGCTGTTGAAGGCCGCAGGGCAACACCAGCTGCAAATGAGCTCAGAAGGGCGAGACCAGCAGGGAGACCGCCAGAGCTCCAGGGAAAACACAGCAGAGACACAGCCCTGAGGTCCCTGCAGAGTCAGCCGCAGGGGGACCAGGAGGCCAAGGGCAGAGGGAGGCCCCAAAGACGGCCTGACTCTGGAGTGAGGAGGGCCCAGCTGCGTGGACGTGGCATCACATTCTGAAGGTTGAACCATGCGCAGGTCGCTTGCCTCTCTGAGCCTCGATTTCCTCATCTGTAAATTGAGGATGATAACACCCGCGTTGGAGAGTTTCTGGGAAGATGGAACATGAGACAGAAAACACAAGTGCTGCGACAACTGAAAATTCTGGATAGCAGGTGTCCTGATCATGAAAAAGAAAGTAAACTGGTTGTCTGAGTCTGCTCGGGCGGCCTTAACAAAATACCATGCCCAGGGAGACTTAAACAACAGAGATTTATTTTCTCATTCTTCTGGAGGCTGCAAGTCCAAGATCAAGGTGCCGGCAAGGTCATTTCATCCCGAGGCTGCTTCTCTTGGCCCGCAGGTGACTACCATCTCGTTGTGTGCTCACATGTTTTTTTTTGCTCTCACCGTGTGGCATGTGGGATCTTAGTATCTTAGTTCCCTGACCAGGGATGGAACCCCCCATGCCCCCTGTAGTGGAAGTGCGGAGTCCTAGCCCCTGGACCGCCAGGGAAGTTCCTCTGGTGTCTCTTTTTATAAGGGCACTATTCCCACCATGAAGGCCCCACTCTCATGACCCTAACCCTAATTACTCCTCAAAGGCTCCACCTCCAAATACCATCACTGAGTGTTAGGGCTTCAACATAGGGATCTGGGGGGGGACACAAACATCAAGTCCATTACACTGGTTAAAAAGAAACCATTCCGGGCTTCCCTGGTGGCGCAGTGGTTGAGAGTCCACCTGCCAATGCAGGGAACGCGGGTTCGTGCCCCGGTCCAGAAAGATCCCACATGCCGCGGAGTGGCTGGGCCTGTGAGCCATGGCCGCTGGGCCTGTGCGTCCGGAGCCTGTGCTCTGCAACGGGAGAGGCCACAACAGTGAGAGGCCCACGTACCGCAAAAAAAAAAGAAACCATTCCTTCTTATGGATATTCTGTGATGTTATGTATATTCCGTGATGTTATTTATATTCCATGATGTTATGTGTTTTAGTGACAAGATCCTGGGTAGTCTTGTTGGTATATCACTACCGTACTCTTTTTGTTTTTTAATTTTTGGCTGTGCTGCTCGGCATGCCCGGGATCTTAGTTCCCTGACCAGGAATTGACCCCGTGCCACCTGCAGTGGAAGCATGGAGTCTTAATCTTAGTTCCCAGACCAGGGATCGAACCCGCACCCTAGGCAGTGAAAGCACGAAGTCCTAACCACTGGACCACCAGGGAATTCCCTGTGGCACTTTCTCAAGGAAAATGCACATGTATTTCTGACAGTGGAGAGGGGTTCTCAACTTGAAATCCACCTTTGGATCCCTGGTGTGTGTCTGTGTGTCTATGGTCCATGGACCATGAACCCCTGTGCTACTGAAAATAGGGAATGTTGGTGGTCCTTGAGAATATCAAGGAATTTCTTCCATTTTTTTTTGGCGGATGGGAGTAAAGATGCAAGATTTAAAAAAATGCAAGATGCAAACGGGTTTGCTATGTAAGTTGTTATCCTTAAATAAGTCATGAGAGGGGAATTAGGGTGATACAACCGCTGGACGCCTGGAACAGGAGTCTGGTGACCTAGGTTCTAGTTCTGACTCCCCAGTTCACTAGATTTGGGACTTAAGATATGTCTCTCATTCTCTGAACTTCAGTCCTATTATTGGTCAAGCTTATTCCCACCTAGAGCTGCTAATTACTGATGCTATATCATGGGCCAGACACATTATGCTAAGTGTTCCCCTCACCCCCAAATATTATTAACTAACAGTTCAACATTGCAAAACCTGCGTATATATATGTATATCACATACACACAGTATGGTTATTATTCTGTTGGAGGAGAGCCAAATTTCTTTACAATGGGAAAATAATATTTCCTTAGGTCTCAATTCAGAAGTTCTTTCTCAAGGGATCCAAGACAAGCCTTGGTTCTGGGAAACTGAGTAGTCATACCCAGAAATGCCTTTACCAAGTTGAAGGCAGCTTGGTCTTCCACTTTCCGTTAAAATCGTCTTCTTTCCTCAGTACTCACCTTTGTAGGTACCTATTTACACGGTTCCCTCCCAGGGTCACACCCATCATTTTCTTGAAGAGACGTTTCAAGCAGTCACGGTTTGGCACAACACCAGAGAAATAAGGAAGTGACTGGCACGTAGGTGGCAGCCCAACAGCACCCTTGGTTTGCTCTGCACCTGCCGTGGGCCAGGGTGGTGCCACGGCAGTGTGTCTCTGCTGGTGGGGGCCCCGGGGTGTTGCCCAAGTGCCAGCCCAGAATCTTTCCACAGGAGTTTCACTCCGGTTTGGGTTTGTGTTGTCCTGGGAATTAGCCATTGCCCATCTCTGGGATGAGGTCAGAACCAGAGGGGGATGTGGCCTAGGGGCTGGAAAGCAGACTGGGGACCCCTCTCATTCCAGCCCCGTGGGACATTAGCCCTTTGGGCCATATTCCTTGCAGTCCCCCTCCGACACACTGAATACACTTAGCAACCAAAGGACAGGCAACACAAGGTGATAATCTGCTAATTTTCCAACCCATAAGGACATTTTGATGTAGAGGTGATTTATTGATCTGGGTGAAGCCTTCTTACTCATTGATTCCATTTCATCTGAAACACTATACATTCCTGGCACATAGTAGGTGTTTTGTACAAGTTTATACAGAGGATACATGGATAGTTCAGCTTAGTCCTTTTGCACTGAAAAAAGAGCTGGCACAAAATAGGCCTTCGATCAATAGCTGGTTCTTATCTCTTTCTCCCCTCAGGTACTTCATTCTTCTCCTGATAACTCAGGAAATCATGATGGAGGCTGCAGTAAAGAACATACGTATATTTAAAAACTTCAGGCCAGTCTGCATTGGAAAGCCAAATATTTCCTCTGCACTCAAGGGAGAATTAATTTCATTTACTGACCTTCTTATCTTGCTAGGGATATTTTTCCCGTGTTCCATTGTCTCGTCAAGTAAATTTTGGACAAGTCACCTTTCTTCTATGGGTCTTAGCCAAGCCTTTAGGGACAAAGGTAAATCTGGGCATTTGGGGAGTTAGTTTATTTGAAAACAGTTTTAGAAGTGAAGGCCTTCTGTGTCTGTCCAGGTAGAAACTCTGGAGTGCCTCAATCGATGTCAGTAGAAATGATTTCATTCTTCTCATCTTATTTAATTTGCTGGGAGATAAATGTTATGGATTGAAGGCAGAGGAAGAAATTTGTGGTTCCATGAGGATCTAAATGAATCAACACTGTGAACAACTGTGAAAAAAAACCCTAAGATGGTAAACATTTGGAAAATGGTACCAAAGAGGATAAAAACAAGATGGGAAAAGTTATCATTTATGCTCCTCTGATATTTTCCCCCTTTGGCTAAATGATGAATGACTTATTCTAAACCACTCTAGGGACTGACAAAGTTTATGTTAATTTCTAAATCCTGGGACTTCCCTCGTGGTCTAGTGGGTAAAACTCCACGCTCTCAATGCAGGGAGCCCAGGTTTGATCCCTGGTTGGGGAACTAGATCCTACATGCCACAACCTAAGAGTTCGCATACCTCAGCTAAGAAGTCCGCATGCCACAACTACAGATCCCCCACCTCAATACATAAGGCAAATGCTAACAGCCATAAAAGGGGAAATTGACAGTAACACAATAATAGTAGGGGACTTTAACACCCCACTTTCACCCATGGACAGATCATCCAAATTGAAAATAAATAAAACAAAACACAAGCTTTAAATGACACACTAAACAAGATGGACTTAATTGACATTTATAGGACATTCCATCCAAAAACAACAGAATACACTTTCTTCTCAAGTGCTCAGGAACATTCACCAGGATAGACCATATCTGGGTCACAAATCAAGCCTTGGTAAATGTAAGAAAATTGAAATCGCAACAAGTATCTTTTCTGACCACAACGCTATGAGACTAGATATCAATTACAGGAAAAAAACTGTAAAAAATACAAACACATGGAGGCTAAACAATACACTACTAAAAAACCAAGAGATCACTGAAGAAATCAAAGAGGAAATCAAAAAATACCTAGAAACAAATGACAATGAAAACATGACGACCCAAAACCTATGGGATGCAGCAAAAGCAGTTCTAAGAGGGAAGTTTATAGCAATACAATCTCACCTCAAGAAATAAAAAAAATCTCAAATAAACAACCTAACCTTACACCTAAAGCAATTAGAGAAAGAAGAACAAAAAAACTCCAAAGTTAGCAGAAGGAAAGAAATCATAAAGATCAGAGCAGAAATAAATGAAGGAAACAATACCAAAGATCAATAAAACTAAAAGCTGGTTCTTTGAGAAGATAAACAAAATTGATAAACCATTAGCCAGACGCATCAAGAAAAAAAGGAAGAAGATTCAAATCAACAGAATTAGAAGTGAAAAAGGAGAACAACTGACACTGCAGAAATACCAAGGACTATGAGAGATTACTACAAGCAACTCTATGCCAATAAAATGGACAACCTCAAAGAAATGGACGAATTCTTAGAAAAGCACTACCTTCCAAACTGAACCAGGAAGAAATAGAAAATATAAACAGACCAATCATAACTACTGAAATTGAGACTGTGATTAAAAATCTTCCAACAAACAAAAGCCCAGGACCAGATGGCTTCACAGGCAAATTCTATCAAACATTTAGATAGCTAACACCTATCCTTCTCAAACTCTTCCAAAATATAGCACAGGGAGGAACCCTCCCAAACTCATTCTATGAGGCCATCTTCACCCTGATACCACAACCAGACAAAGATGTCACAAAAAAAGAAAACTGCAGGCCAATATCCCTGATGAACATAGATGCAAAAATCGTCAACAAAATACTAGCAAACAGAATCCAAGGATCATACACTATGATCAAGTGGGGTTTATCCCAGGAATGCAAGGATCTTTAATATATGCAAATCCATCAATGTGATACACCATATTAACAAATTGAAGGAGAAAAACCATACGGTCATCTCAATAGATGCAGAAAAAGCTTCTGACAAAATTCAACATTCATTTATGATAAAAACCCTCCAGAAAGTAGGTGTAAAGGGAACTTACCTCAACATAATAAAGGCCATATATGACAAACCCACAGCCAACATCATTCTCAATGGTGAAAAACTGAAACCATTTCCTCTAAGATCAGGAATAAGACAAGGTTGTCCACTCTCACCACTATTATTCAACATAGTTTTGGAAGTTTTAGCCACAGCAATTAGAGAAGATAAAGAAATAAAAGGAATCCAAATTGGAAGAGAAAAGTAAAGCTGTCACTGTTTGCAGATGACATGATACTATACATAGAGAATCCTAAAGATGCTACCAGAAAACTACTAGAGATAATCAATGAATTTGGTAGAGTAGCAGGATACAAAATTAATGCACAGAAATCTCTTGCATTCCTATACACTAATGATGAAAAATCTGAAAGAGAAATTAAGGAAACACTCCCATTCACCACTGCAACAAAGGAATAAAATACCTAGGAATAAACCTACCTAAGGAGACAAAAGACCTGTATGCAGAAAACCATAAGACACTGATGAAAGAAATTAAAGATGATTTAACAAACAGATGGAGAGATATACTATATTCTTGGACTGGAAGAATCAACCTTGTGAAAATGACTATACTACCCAAAGCAATCTATAAATTCAATGCAATCCCTATCAAAACTACTAATGGCATTTTTCACAGAACTGGAATAAAAAATTTCACAATTTGTATAGAAACACAAAAGACCCCGAATAGCCAAAGCAATCTTGAGAAATAAAAATGGAGTTGGAGGAATCAGGCTCCTGGACTTCAGACTATACTACAAAGCTACAGTAATCAAGACAGTATGGTACTGGCACAAAACCAGAAATATAGATCAATGGAACAGGATAGAAAGCCCAGAGATAAACCCACACACATATGGTCACCTTATCTTTGATAAAGGAGGCCAGAATATAATGCAGAAATGACAGCCTCTTCAATAAGTGGTGCTGGGAAAACTGGACAGCTACATGTAAAAGAATGAAATTAGAACACTCCCTAACACCATACACAAAGATAAGCTCAAAATGGATTAAAAACCTAAATGTAAGGCCAGACACTATCAAACTCTTAGAGGAAAACATAGGCAGAACACTCTATGACAAAAATCACAGCAAGATCCTTTTTGCTCCACCTCCTAGAGAAATGGAAATAAAAACAAAAATAAACAAATGGGACCTAATGAAACTTCAAAACTTTTGCACAGCAAAGGAAACCATAAACAAGATGAAAAGACACTCCTCAGAATGGGAGAAAATATTTGCAAATGAAGCAACTGATAACGGATTAATCTCCAAAATACACAAGCAGCTCCTGCAGCTCAATATCAAAAAAAAAACCAAACAACCCAATCCAAAAATGGGCAGAAGACCTAAATAGACATTTCTCCAAGGAAGATATACAGATTGCCAACAAACACACGAAAGAATGCTCAACATCATTAATCATTAGAGAAATGCAAATCAAAACTACAATGAGGTATCACCTCACACCTGTCAGAATGACCATCCATCAAAAACTCTACAAACAATAAGTGCTGGAGAGGGTGTGGAGAAACGGGAACCCTCTTGCACTGTTGGTGGGAATGTAAATAGATACACCCACTATGGAGAACAGTATGGAGGTTCTTTAAATAACTAAAAATAGAACTACCACATGACCCAGCAATCCCACTACTGGGCATATACCCTGAGAAAACCATAACTCAAGAAGAGTCTGACTTCCCTGGTGGCACAGTGGTTGAGGGTCCGCCTGCCAATGCAGGGGACACGGGTTCATGCCCCGGTCCGGGAAGATCCCACATGCCGTGGAGCGGCTGGGCCCGTGAGCCATGGCCGCTGGGCCTGCGCGTCCAGAGCCTGTGCTCCACAACGGGAGAGGCCGCAACAGTGAGAGGCCTGCGTACCACAAAAAAAAAAAAAAAAAGAGTCATGTACCACAGTGTTCATTACAGCTCTGTTTACAATAGCCAGGACATGGAAACAACCTAAGTGTCCATTGACAGATGAATAGCTAAAGAAGATGTGGCATGTATATACAATGGAATATTACTCAGCCATAAAAAGAAACTAAATTGAGTTTTTTGTAGTGAGGTGGATGGACATAGACTCTGTCATAGAGAGTGAAATAAGTCAGAAAGAGAAAAACAAATACCGTATGCTAACACATATATATGGAATCCAAAAAAAAAAAAAATGGTTCTGATGAACCTAGGGGCAGGACAGGAATAAAGACGCAGATGTAGAGAATGGACTTGCGGACACAGGGAGGGGGAAGGGTAAGCTGGGATGAAGTGAGAGAGTGGCATGGACATATATACACTACCAAATGTAAAATAGATAGCTAGTGGGAAGCAGCTGCATAGCACAGGGAGATCAGCTTGGTGCTTTGCGACCACCTAGAGGAATGGGATAGGGAGGGTGGGAGGGAGACGCAAGAGGGAGGGGATACGGGGATATACGTATGCATATAGCTGATTCACTTTGTTTTACAGCAGAAACGAACACAACACTGTAAAGCAATTACACTCCAATAAAGATGTTAAAAGAAATAGAAGAGAAATAGGAAAAAACCCCACAAAACATTCGGTTGTCTGCATTGTTCCATTTCTTATTTTGAAAAGATGGTCCTTTAAAGAAGAATTTAGTAATAAGTGTCCTAGTTGTTTCTTGATAACACATAGAACAAAAGGAATTTCTTTTCAATTATATCCAAAGCTTCAAACCTTGGAATCATTCTTTTTTTTTTTTGCGATACGCGGGCCCCTCACTGCGGTGGCCTCTACCGCCGCGCAGCACAGACTCCAGACGCGCAGGCCCAACGGCCATGGCTCACGGGCCCAGCCGCTTCGCGGCATGTGGGATCTTCCCGGACTGGGGCACGAACCCGCGTCCCCCGCATCGACAGGCGGACTCTCAACCACTGCGCCACCAGGGAAGCCCTCGAATCATTCTTGATTCCTTTTCTTTCTTTCACATCCCACATTCAATTCACCAGCAAGTCCTGTTGGCTTTATCCTCAGAATGTATCCAGGATCTGGCCACTTCTTACTACTCCCACTGCTACGCCTGCTCCCAGCAGCCTCCTTGCCTCGCAGTGGCCTCGCACTGTCCAGCCCTGCCCCCAGCACCGCCCCCCCCATGCACATGCTCAGCACAGAGAGGGTGACCCTCGTAAAATGTCCCTCCTCACTGCCACCGGCTTCCCGTCTCATTCAGAGTGAAAGCCAGAGACCTCACAGTGATTCCGAGGCTGGACTTGATCTGCACCTTCTTCCTGCCCCACTCTCTCCCTTGCACCTTTCTCAGCCTCCTTACTGTTCCATGAACATGCCAAGCTCAGGGCCCTGCCCAGCTCTTCCCTCTGCCTGGGATGCTTTCCCAGAGATCCGCAAGGCTCACTCCCTGACTGCATTCAGGTCTCTGCCTAAATGTTGCCTTCTCCCAGAGGGCTGTCCTGGCCCCCTGTGTATAACAGCATCTATTCCCTCCAACCCTACCTCCCCACTTTGCTGAACATAACATATTCACTTGATTATTGTTTTCTTCCCTCTGCTAAAATGTCAGCTCCATGAGCACAGAGATTTTGTCTTGTTCAGGATGGAATCCCCACCTTCTGGAACGGTTCCTGGCACGTAGTATTTTTTGAATGATTCAATATCCTAGCCTCAAGCCAGGGAGTGAAGAACGAACAGGTAGGAGTCTGGGTGATCATTGCATCCTAAATATTCAGTGTCTTAACCACATTCCCAAAATAGCTTCTTTTGCCTGGAAGGGACACCAAATAATTTTGTCTCACCAAAACGTTCTCCTGAAATGCCCTCTTCGGCCTGGCTCTGTCATCCTTCACTTTCCTTAAAATTCTGTTCTGAGGGATTCATTCTTTTTAGTGTTAAGATCAACCTCTCAACTAAGGAGCCCGCCTGCTGCAGCTAAGACCTGGTACAACCAAATAAAGAAAGAAAGAAATATTAAAAAAAAAAAAAAGATCAACCTCTTTAACAGACTCCTTTTTTTCTTTTAAAATCATTTTCATAGCTGTATAATTTACATATATGCATCCATGTTTAAGGTATGGTTTGTTGGGTTTTGACAAATGCACACTGCTGTGTAACAACCATTACAATGAAGATCTAGAACATTCCCATCACCCCAAAAAAGTGGGCAGGAAATCCTCAGCCCTCACCCTTGGCCCTGGACAGTCAGTGATCTGCTTTCTGTCATCACAGATCAATTCTGCCTGTTCTAGAATTCTATAGAACTGGAAGCATAGAGTCTGTACTCTTTCCTCCTCTTCCTTGGTATGTTTTTCTTGAGATTCATCCGTGTTGTGGTATGTACCAGTGGTTCGTTTCTCTTTACTGCTGAATGGAATGGGTAAGCCTTTCTTTTAATAGAAAATACTCCCAGGAGGGGCAAAAGGCAATCCTTTTAGTCCTTGGATACTGTGGTTCGAATGAGTTTTTTTGATTGAGCAGCCGATGGAAAATATAAGGGCGTTCGGGTAACTGGACATGAGGGAGAGGACTGACAAGGGCAAGATACTGAAGGACAATTTTGCCAGCTTCACCGTTTTACTTGTCTTTCATGTACAGACTCAGGAAGCTACCTTCCTGCCTTCAGTGCCGGAAATCCATGAGTGAGTGGATGCATATTACTGAACGTCTCCTACGCGCCTTGCATAACTCTAAATGATGCTTGTGAACGCTGTGAATTCAATGTAATGAACTTCCTTCTTTTGGATGAGGAAATAGACCTTGGAGCTGTTTGTAGGATTCAGAACAGATCTTCCTGACCCAAAGGGTCGCCATTCAAATTCATTGCAATGTGAACCCCCCTGGACACTGCCTCCCTGCCCTGGACTGAGTACAACCAGAGAGAGCGCAAGCGCGAGCGCGAGAGAGTGAGAGAGAGAGAAAGGGAGGGAGGGAGGGGGGGAGAGAGAGAGAGAGGAGAGGTCAGGGCAGATCCACTGGGCAGGTGCGAGGGAGCTGAAAGAGGAGACCGCCAGCTGCATTGGGTTTCTCAGTCACCGAACCCGTCTGGGCACTGAATGGGATTCTCTGCTCCAGCCTTGGGGTCACTGGTAGCACCTCTCTGGTGCGCATGGCAGCTTCAGCTCATAACTCTCCTTGGAATCAAGACCCTGAGTATGAGTACAGTCTTAAAGCCAGTCCCAGAACAGGTGGGCAAGTGTGAGCTGTAACCCCAGCATTTTTAATGGCCCGACCACACGAGGCAGAGGACAGGCAGGGACAGGCAGGGCTGGTGTTCGGCCAGCGTGCTGACTGCAAGCTCAGGTTCCCCACAGGCTGCACGCCAGGGCCTCAAGTGTTGTGTCTCCCGTGCTACACGTGTTTACCCTCTGTGTGTTCCACTTCTTTGCTTCCACCTCCTGGAGGCGGGAGGATGGAACCAAGGCCACGTCAAGATGAAGGCCTGGGACTCCTGCTGCGCTAGGCGGGCTCTTCTCAGCAGCTCCCAGGACCTGCTGGTTGATGCAAAATCATCTCCACTTCAGAGTGTTTTACCTTCCCAGGGCTGTGTAATGAAGTATGTCAGACCAGAACAACAGAAGTTTACTCTCTCAGGGTTCTGGAAGCTGGAACTCTGGAGCCCAGATGTGGGCAGGGCTGGTTCCTTCTGGAGCTCTGAGGGAGAAGATTCTGGTGGCTGTCTTCCATCCTTGGTGCTCCTTGGCTGGTGGCAGCATAACTCCAATCTCAGCCTCTGCCTTCCTGTGGCCTCCTCCTCTGTGTCTCTGCCTCATCTGTGCCTGTGCATCTCTCCGTGTCCTCTTTTTATAAGGACACCGGTTGCTGGGACTTCCCTGGCGGTCCGTTGGATAAGAATCCATGCATCCATTGCAGAGGGTGCAGGTTCGATCCCTGGTCGGGGAACTAAGCTCCCACATGCCGCATGCCAGGCAGAGCGGCCAAGAAATAAAAAAAGACACCGGTCGCCGGAGGGGCTGCCCGTCTCACACATTCTCAAAGGGCAGGTGGGCCACCTGCTTCCTGCTGCAGTGCCCTTCTGCTTCCGGGATGAGTCTGGGACTCCACACTCCAGCTGGCCACTGTCTACTTGTCCGGTTTCATCTCCCGCTGTCCACGCTCGGTGTCCACGCTGTACTGATGGGCAGGGCTGTCACAACCTCTGTGCCTTTGCAAAGTCTGTCCTCTCAGCCTGGAAGGCCCTCCAGGCTGTCACTCGCCCTCCTGCTGTTCCAGCTGAAAAACTTACTCTTCCTGGAAGCCTCACCCCCCGGGGGAGGGCTACCCTGAATGATGCGGCCTTTCATGCCCAGCTGTGGCCCCGTGTGTTCCTTCCTTCAGCATAACATGTAACACAATGCATACATTTGTTTCGTTACAACCATCTCTCCTCCAGACTGAGCTCCTTCAAGGCGGTTTTCTTATGAGTCCCTAGCATGTTATATAGAAGTTCATCCGCAGCTGCTAAATGGCTGTAAAAGACATTGAGATTCCTTTCAGGCGTAGAGACAGAGTAGCATCTTTCTCATACATGTGTTACATTCCCTGCAATGCTTGGTGTGTAGTTGGCTCTTAGCTGCTTCCGGTTCAGTTTAGTAATTGGGTGGAGAAGCCACGATTAGCAGGAAGCTGGCCGGAGCTGAGGTTCTGTGATCCCCTCCATTCCATGAGTGTAATGACCTGAGGACATAAAATTACCCTGTGTTTTTCTCCTCCAACTCAGATGCTTCTTTTTTTTTGGCTGTGCCTCGCGGCATGGCATGTGGGATTCCCTGACCAGGGATCCGCCCATGCCCTCTGCAGTGGAAAATCGGAGTCCTAGCTGCTGGACCGCCAGGGAATTCTTCCTCAGATGCTTCCTTTTTTGTTTGTTTTAAAAGGCCACTTCAACCTCACCTGGCGTTTCCACAAGGGTCCACTTGCTTACAGGTTTCCCAAGGGAGCAGACTTATTTATTTTTTAAAAAATATTTATTTATTTATTTGGTTGCACTGGGTCTTAGTTGTGGCTTGCCGGCTCCTTAGTTGTAGCACATGAGCTCCTTAGTTGTGGCATGAGAACTCTCAGTTGTGGCATGCATGTGGGATCTAGTTCCCTGACCAGGGATCGAACCTGGGCCCCCTGCATTGGGAGCTCAGTCTTATCCACTGCACCACCAGGGAAGTCCACTGCGCTTCTTAAATGGGATTTCATGGAGGGCGGGGGGCGGGCTGCGGGCAGGTGGCACCTTCCATCTTGCTGGTGAGGAAGTGTGGGGAGAGAAAGGGGCAGCCCCTGCCCTGAGGTTCTACAGACCCAGATGCTGAGGTGGCCTTGGTGAAGGAGTCAGAGCACCAGCGCACTGGGAGAGCCACCGCATTCCCGGTTCAGTCCTGCAATCAACGATGGGGTCCTGGTGGCGACGGTTGGGCGGGAGAGGGACGCGTCAGCGAGGACTGGTTCTGGGGCTCCCAGAGGGAGGCAGACCCAGGCCCCTCCTCATGGAAAGTGACCTCTGCCGGCCTTGCAGCTGAATGAAGGTGCTCTCCAGCCTCTGGAACAAGCGCCCTTATTGTGAGCCTCTCTCTTCTCATTTCCAGTCACTTGAGCTTCCCTTCTGTGTCCCTCAACAATGCCACCTGTCACTCGAAGCCAGGTAACACTCAGAGGAGGAGAACTTGAGTTGGATCGTACCTGGGTCTCCAGACTCCCCTTATGGTCTTTCTCTCACTGATTTCCAAGGGCCTCAACCTTGTTCTCTGGACCATCAGCAAATGAATTATTTCAGCTACTGGGTCCCTCCCTGTCTTCCTTGGGGGCGTCTCACAATTACTCAGCTACCCCGCCCTCCTCAGTCTACCTCCCAGCCCTACCCCACCTCTCAGACAGCTGGACCCGCAAGGATTCTGGGGCAGCGCAAGGCACCCAGGGATCAGATTTTAAGAGGGCGCCCACTCTCAGGGCTGTGTTAGTGTCACCTTAAATGTTGTGCCCTGAGTGCCTCACCCCAGTCCTGGCTTGGCGCTGGGCTGGCTACTGATAAAGGGATGGCAGGAGGAAAGGAGGTTAAAAGGAGGGTAGAAGGGAGAGTGCTAAGAGGACAAGGTGGGAAATCTGAAGTCAACAGAAGGGCGGACACTCATGGGCACAGGCGACCAAGGGCCGGGCTTCAAAACGCAACCCCATAAAGCTGTCCTGCACGCAGCCCTGGACCCACCAGCCCGCCCGCCAGCCGGCACTAGGGAAGGGGCAGCAACAGGAGAAACAAAACACATGCACCCCTTTCTCACTAGGTTTCCCCGAGTTTCTTGTAGACGTCGGAGGTAGGGGGATGTGGGGCAGATCCCCACAGTGATGAGCCCTCTGCTTTCACTACCTCCTCCAATTTGACATTTTTTTTTTTTTTTTTTTTTTTTTTTTTTGCTACGCGGGCCTCTCACCGCTGTGACCTCTCCTGTTGCGGAGCACAGGCTCCGGACGCGCAGGCTCAGCGGCCATGGCTCACGGGCCCAGCTGCTCCGCGGCATGTGGGATCTTCCCGGACCGGGGCACGAACACGTGTCCCCTGCATCGGCAGGCGGACTCTCAACCACTGCGCCACCAGGAAAGCCCTGATATTTTTTTCTTGATGTCATGAACCTCACCCTAGCCTTGGTGATCCAGACCCCTAAAATGCCAGTGCCCGAAGAGCCCTTAGAAACGGCTGGTCCAGGGCTTCTGAGCACTTGATCTGTGGCTGGTCCAATCTGGTCAGGGCTGGAAGCATAAGACACATACTGGGCCTTTGAGGATGTAGTTTGAAAAAAAAAAGAATGTAAAGTAGCTCATTAATAGTTTTAAAAATATTGATTACATGTTGAAATGATAATGTCTGGGGTCTCTTGGGTTATGTAAAATACATCATGAAAATTAATTCCTCGTGTTTCTTTTTATTTCTTTTAATGTGGCTGCTAGAAAGTTTAAATTACACGTGTGGCTGACCGTCGTGCCTTGAATGACATATCTATGGGACAAGGCTGAATTAGTTCAACTTCCTCATTCAACAGATGAGAAAACTGGTCACGAGAGGAGACCTGATTCAGCAGATGACACGCACTAAAAGGCACCGTCATTTCCAGTCCCTGACAATCACACACACACGCACACGCACACGCACACGCACACGCACATGCACGCCTAGGAGCCTGGGAGAGGAGCCTGTGGACTTGAGCTGCAGGCCTCAAGGGAAGTGTTCCAGGACTCAAGACATTGGCTGTGGTTTCTTGAGAGAGAGAAATAAAAACCTAACAAAGGTGGAGGCACTGTCTCCAAAAAGTCACCTTTAAAAAGACTGGAAACTTGGGGTGTGAGGAGACGTGAGGAGAAAGCCGGGGAGCCCTAGGCCTCCCCGTTCACTATATGCATAGTATCCCAGGTAGCTGACCAGTGCGATAACTAAACAGCACCTCAAAAGCACACAGCGCCCTCCTGCCAGGCAGTGGGGTAGGGCCTTGCCTGAGGCCAGCACCCGGGAGGCAGCCACTCAGGGACTGTCTGACAAGTCAATAAAGACAGGTTTCAGTGGCACTGGCTTGATCATGGCCAAGGAGTGGGCAGCGGAGGGAGAGGGAACCAGACACCAAAGGCAAATTCCTTTATTTCATAGTTTTATCTGGCATCCACATTCTCCCCCACCTGCATCATCAAGGCTTTAAGAGAGGTAGGAAAGTAGACAGGGAAACATCTCCCCGTCTCTCCGCACTGGGGCAGCCTTCACGGTGCCCGTCTGGGGACAGCTCCGACGGCGGAACTGCAGAGCTGACTCTGGGCCCAGGAAGGAGGCTTTCCTTGGCTTCACCTGCCTTGGCTGGGGAGATCCGAGAGGGTGGCCAGCTCCTCCTGTCCCGGGCCTAGCTTCCCAGGGGCCCCAGGCACTGCAAGCTGTCTATCCCTTGCCCTGGGCGCACAGGAGTGCCCGGAGCAAGGGCAGGTGTGGCTCCCTCCTGGAGGTGACAGCAGGCAGGACGGATACTGAGCGGTCCCCTCTGACTCCTTTCTTTACCCCCCCGCACCCCCCACCCGCCGCCCTGGGACGTCCTGAGCTGCTGATGCGCCGGGTGGGGCGGGTTGGGTGCCTTGGGTGGCCCCTCCCATCACCACCACCACCTATTTCAAGGGTGGCTGTGCTGCTGACGTCAGGCGGCTTTTGGCTCATTCCCTGGCACGGGGACTTTATTTTCATAACAGCAAGCGGTGCAGTGGAACTGGAATAGGCGTGTCCTCTACCCCACCCCACCCTGACCCTCCCCCGCCCCTTGTGCCTCTGCTCACCCCTTCTCTCCCTCCTCCCGCCGGCGACAGCCGCCTTTATAACTGCTCCGCGCCGGGAGGGCGGGATTGCTGCCCGCGGGCTCCGCTAGCACCCAGGGGCTCCTGTGCTGCCTCTGCGCGCGGGAAGCAGCGCCAAGTTCACTCGCCAAAGCCAAGGTACCAGGGTAAGTGAGGCGCACTGAGCACGGAACGCGCCCGGCCTCGGGATTGCAATCCTCCGGGGCGGGGGGGACGCGCGGTGGGGGTGGGAGAGCGGCGCTGGGAGGGGGGATACAAGAGGAAAGAAACCCTGATAATGGACTGCAGCTGGCTCGGAGCAAAAAACAATCCCAGGAAAGGAATTCCTGTAGTTTAATTCAATTCAGATCCCACACCCCCATCCCATTCCCAGGCTAAGAGGCAGAGAGCAAAAAGATAATCAGGATAAATAGTTTCTGCTCAGACACATTGAACAAACTGAGTAGGTGGAATCCTGGCCCGGCAGGTGAGCAGTTCTGGGGTCAGTCTAGGGGAAGAGAAAAGTAGGAGGAAGATCTTAGAGGAATGGCAGGGAATTGCGTGGGTGGGCAGGAAGCAGGAGATGGTGACCACTGCTACTTTCCCCAGGTACTGTAAAGTGTCCATTTATTCTGTCCTTCCACGACAAGTGTGCCCTTCTGAATTTGGGGAAGTAGATTCTGGAAGCCGTCCCTTCTCTTGACGTGAGTGCGGCCCTCAGCTCTGCAGCATTCCCTCCTCTGCTGTCCCTTGAATTGCTCTGGATCCCCTGGGTTGAATGTCCAGTAATAGCCCACTTTCAGGCACCAACCAGATGGGACTCGGCAATGGGCCCAAACTGTCCAAGATGGTCCCTTAAACATCAATGGGGGAAGGAAGGGGAAGCAGCTCCGGTTCAAGGAACTTGAAGGACTTTCCATTCCTGACTTCTTTCCAGGCTGAGTTTTGCCTCTGAGGGTTTTGTAAACGCCACACCTGTTGAAGGGTTTGGTTGAATCGGCCAGGCCTGTGGGCTCATTCCTGAAGGGGAATACTTGAGCCACTTCAGATAGGAGGGGCCTGGGGAGGGGTGAGGATAGGGGGTCAGAACTCCGCCCTCCGGTCTGTGTGCTGGCTTCTCCTAGGAGAGGGAAGAAATGGGGGGGGGGGCGGGGAAGGAGGGCCAGCAGAGGTGTCACCCAGGAAAGAGGCTGCTCTGGGGTGTGGAGAGGTAGGTGGGTGCTCCAAGGACAGATGGGAATGAGCGGAACTCAGAACGAGCTAACATTCCAGGGAAGCGCTCTGAGCCTTGAGTCAGGAAGCCTGATTTCTCATCCCAGCTCTGCAGGCCATGTAGCTGTGAGGAGGCCTGGGCTGGGCCTTGAGTTCCTCCTAAGGGGTCTTGGAAAGGCCCCCAGCTCCTTCCCGGGGCGAGATTCTAGCCCTTCTCTATCTGTGTGTGTCTCTTTGGGCGTCCTCATTGGAGTCTGCTTCTTTGTATTCCACTCCTTGGTGGGCATTGAAGGTAAGAGGGCGTGAAGAAGAGTTTTGACTGTGATTTTTATTCTCATTCTGGGGGTTTGTCTTCAGGTCCACTGCTATTTAAAACTCCACAGACTGAGCTGAGGAAATGGGTAGGAAATGATGTGTTGGTATGACAGGGCCTTTAAAAACAATGAATCGAATAATAATTTTCCTTGAGGAGTCTCAAATTTTCTGAGTAGTTTGGTGTTTTTGCTTCTACTTATATTCCTATTTTTATTGCCTGTGGTCAGATTATATACATTTCTGTGCATTATTCCTGTACATTTCTTATTTCAGGCTTTTTTTTTTTGGTGTGATCTAGAATATGCTGTTTTTATAAACATTCCATGACCACTTCTATAAAAGAAATCATATAGAGAGGGCTGGTAAACTACATTCCTGGCAAAACACTTCCCACAGTCTGTTTTTGTAAATAAAGTTTTACTGGAACTCAGTTATGCTCATTGTCTGTGTATCATCTATGACTGCTCTCAGCTGCAAACAAATGGCCTGCAAAGCCATTTTCTAAGTTCCTTATTATCTGGTCCTTTGCTGATCACAGATATAGAGGATCTGAATTACATGATTAATAGTAGAGACCTAATAAAATATGAAGATAGGGCATATTGAAGGATCCATAGAACATTTATAAAAATTTACCATATTACTGTTTGCTTTTTCTATTTCATCTGCTGAAGACTGATAAAGAAGTATTAAAGTTTCTGTAACTATAGTATTTCTTTTGATTTCTCCTTGTATTTCTGGTAGCTTTTGTTTTAGGTATTTTGGTGCTGTATTATTCAGTGCATAAAAGTTTATGATGGTTGTATCTTCAATGTGGAGTATTCTTAATTACTATTAAAAAAGCTTTTAGGTCAATATAATAGCTTTTTGTCTTGACTAAACTTTGTGTGATATTAATAACTCAACTCTTACTTAATTTTCTTACCTTGAGCAAGCTATTATTTAACTTTGTACCTGATACATGATACTTGCTAAATAAACATATGTTATTGTTCCTTTTTTTTGCACTTATTTTCATTTTTTCCTTTCTTTTGCTTTCAACTTTTCTGACTCTTGTTGTTTTAGGTGAGGTTCTTATAGGTATAATATGGTTTAATTTAGTCTTTTCAAAATAAAAAATTACCATTTACATTTATTGTAATAAGAGTTGCTTGCTATTGTCATCTAATTTTTGGCCATATGGTCTGCTCTCTCTATCTTCCCCCACATTAGATAGTCTATATTGTATTTTTAGATACACTGAGTGTATGGTAGTACCATTCTCAGGGTTTAGAAACAAAGGCTTGTAAGGAGAGGTAAGTTTAGCTTGGGAACATAAATATGTTACCTTCATATGCTGAAATAAAATACTTGAAAGAAGGTGTCTTTGAGGGCTTTGAGGTGGTATACCAGTAGAGGCCTTCACTTTATCCACCTATTTCCTGGAAATTTCATATCTTAAAATTCTGGGCCTAAGAGATTTAGTAGTTTCACTCAAAATCTTAAGTTAAAAAAGGGGATTTCAAGTATTTTATTTTATATTTCAGTAATTTATCTAAAGTTTAGAACAGAGGAAGATGGTAATACCTCCAAAAGTGAATAAATTGGGATGAACACTGTTGTTATACTTGTTTATATCTGCCTGTGGTGGAATGATGATTTATTTTCTCCCAGTTACTAATAGAAATTCAACTCAGTGATATTCAGATGTTATTCATAAGCTGTTGCCATGATGCATCACTTTTATGTCATCAGAATACGGATGGCTTACCCAGAAGAGGGGATCCTGGACATTTCCCTGTAGACATTTTCCATTTACAGCTAATCCTTCACACTAGGGCAGAGAAATTTCTGTGGGACTCCAGCCTCATCTTAGAGCTCAGCCTAGATAAAAATATAAGGGTTAGCATCAGCACATTTTCAGCTCCCCAAATTCTTCCTCCCCATTACTCATACTTGCTCATGAATAACTTGCTTTGAGTTCTATTCACGCTCAGTTTTAGTCCAGAACGTTTGCTCAACAACCACTGTGCAGAGCACATAGGGAGATACCAACACATAGAAGACTTGCTCTATTTCCGTAAGAAGCTTGTTATCTGATAGGCGAGTTAGCACTGATATTAATTTATAATATATGACATATATATGGAAAAACTTGAGCACCGAGAAATACTTAATTGTAAAAACTATGAAGAGATCTACAAATTTAGAATGAGATGGGACTAATAATTAAAAAACCCTCACGGTAGAGGTAAGTTTGGGGTCAAGTTTATACGAAACATGGTACATGAATTGTGACTAGGAGAAGGGTCTTTCTGGCAAGGAGAAGAATGCATGGGATGAGGCAAAGAGCAACTTTGTAGAGAGGGTCTTGGATGAGCCCCAGTTCCCTTCCAGATAGAAAAGACTCTTGGAAGTTTTGCTTACCTTGCACAGATGTGGGGAGGGGAGTGAGGAAACCAGGAAAAAGTGGATGGGAGGACCAGTTGGAGAAAAGCCTTGAAGCTCACATTGAGGCTGAATCTGTTATAACAGACAAAAAGGCGCTGATATGCTTTTAATTAATATGCTTTTAATTATGCATTTAATTAATATGCTTTTAATGATTTATTTATTTTTCTTTTGCTATGCTTTTAAATTGCTAAACCCAAAGATTCCTTCCCACGCCTTCTCTTCTTTGCTGCCCTTGTATCATTTAACTCCATCGACCACTCTTTGGGAAACTGCTCCTGGACTTCTAGGAAACCAGCCGGGCTTGTTTCTTGTACTAACCCTGGCAATTTCCTTTGAACAACCTTTGCTGACTCCTGCTTCCATGAGACGGTGTCCCGGGGTTCTGTCTTTGGCTCTCTTGCTGCCGTGCAGGCTCCCTGTGTGATCTGGTCTCCTCCAAAGCCTTCCGACACCTGCTATGAGCCCGTGACCCCCCATCTGTGCTCATAGCCCAAACCTCTCCTGAGCCTCAGACTCACATGTTCAAGCACGCAGGCTCAGCACAATCTGGTGTCGTGGAGCCTGGCTTTTATTTAAAATTTTTTTTGGCCGTGCCACTCGGCTTGTGGGATCTCAGTTCCCTGACCAGGGATTGAACCCGGGCTGTGGCGGTGAAAGTGCTGAGTCCTAACCACTGAGTCACCAGGGAACTCCCAGGAGCCTGGCTTCTAAGAGCCAGGTGATCTTGGGCAAGTTATTTAATGTCTCTGTTCCTCTGTTTCCTCCACTGTAAAAAGAGGGCATAATCTGGCATGAACGCACACACACCCCTCACTATATATGAGACAGAAAACCAACAAGGACCTACTGTATAGCACAGGGAATTCTACTCAATACTCTGTGATAACCTATATGAGAAAAGAATCTAAAAAAGAATGAATATATTTATAACTGAATCACCTAGCTGTACACATGAAACTAACCCAACATTGTAAATCAACTATACTTCAATTAAAAAAAAGATCTTAGTTCCCCGACCAGGGATCGAACCCGTGCCCCCTGTGGTGGAAGCGTGGAGTCTTAACCACTGAACTGCCAGGGAAGTCCCCCCAATTCATCTTAGATTTAACAAAGTTAAACTGGATCTCTCTCCTCACGAGCCTGTATTTCTAAGCTCCATTTGGTTCTCCCTTCTTAAAATCTCCCACCATTCCCTGCCCATCTTTCAGGCCTCATCTCCCCCTGGTCTCCTCTCTAAAGTCTTTTTTTTTTTTTAACACTTTAGGTAGAGTGGGTCCCTGTTTTCCGTGTGCCCTCAGCATTCCTGCACACTCTGCAAGCCTTATTTGTATGTCAGTGTGACTCTGTTGGTGCTCCTAGGGGCAGCGGCCACACCTTCTGTCTGCGGGTCTGCATGATTTGTACACTTACCACAGCAAATGCAGGGAGATTGACCAAATGCAGGATTGCTTATTTTGGAGACTTCTTGGATGTGGTTTAAATAGAGAGAGGCTTGAACAGACTTGTGGTTGCCAAGGGGAGGGGTGTAAGGGAGGGATGGATTGGGAGTTTGGGGTTAGCAGATGCAAACTATTATACAGAGAATGGATAAACAACAGGGTCCTATTGTATAGCACAGGGAACTATATTCCATATCCTGTAATAAACCATAATGGAAAAGAATACGAAAAAGAATATATACATATGTATAACTGAATCACTTTGCTGTACACCAGGACCTAACACAGCATTGTAAATCAACTATACTTCAATTTCAAAAAAAAAAAAAAATAGAGTGAAGCTGGAGTCAGGGAGAAAAGCTTCAGAGAGCGTAATAGTGTTTTAGAGATGAAACAAAAGATTAAATTCTAATTAAGACTACTCATAAAGGGATATTCTTCCTAACTAATTCACACTGGATGTGTAACTTCATCTCTCCAAGAGTCAGTCTTATCACCTGTAAAATGGGTTGTAGGAATATTAAATAAGAAAATAGATGTAAAAGCATGTCAATGAGTGAACACACATAGAGAAACAAACACTCAGCATCGAGCCTGGCTCATAAGAGGACTCAGTATGTGACAGTAGTTGTCATTAGTTTTAATCATACTTGTATTGTGACTATTGTTATTACTACTGATTGAATGTGGCAATTCCAAGAATAGAGAGAAAATTAAAATGCTAGAAAATTGCCAATTTGCCTGGCTTGGGATGGTGTGAAGGCCCAGCTTTAACAAACACTTGAGTTATTTGGTATCATTCCCCAGGCAGTTGTCTTAAGAGGTCAGTATCGTCCTCTTCTTTATTTCTTTTTATTAAAAATATTTTTTTATTGGATATAGTTGATTTACAGTGTTGTGTTAGTTTCAGGTGTGCAGCAAAGTGAATCAGTTATACATGTATCGTCTTCTTCTTTTTAGATGACAGAAGGAGACAGATCTCATAAGGAGGAACATAAGATCAGCTCTGGGCAAGATTCAGGGTCGCGGGTAATTCCTGCTCAGGTAATCTGGGGTGGGCCGCATACAGTCAGTTCGAAAACCTACTAGGTCTGGACGTAAGTAACTCCAGACACCTCCCCACCTCTCTGGGGAAAGAGGAGTCTCAGAGGTTGCAAAGGAGAAGCTGAGAGACCCTTCACATGCTGGAATTTGTCCCTGCATCCCAGTCAATGCTGTGTGTCAAGGCCAATCTAGGGCCAGTCCTGCTCTAGCACCCCTGTGGCTCTGTCTGGCAGGTGAGCGTTCACCTTGTGTCTTGAGCCCAGCCCCTACTCAGACCCTTCAAGCTCACCTCCAGCCCTGGTCTGGGGTTTGGTTAGGAGTTTGCAACACGTATTCTTTTAATGACAGGAAATGGGGCAGGAAGGAGGATGAGGGGGAGGGAGAAAGTGATTTGGAAATTGTCTACAAGGAGTTGCCCGGAGGGGTGAACAGAGGAACTGGACATGGGCTCAGACCCCCTCGTTCAGCACCCAGCCCCGCTTTGGAGAGGCTGGAGGTTCCAGGAGACGGTGTCCGCACACAGAGGCCGCTGAAACCCCTCTTTCCTAAAGGGGCGGAGTCACAGGGCTGGGAATTGAGCGCAGCGACTCCCTCCTTCCCTGTCCTCCCCTCCCCCTCAGCCCCGGTTTCTGGTTCTTCTTTCTCCTTTCCCTCTCCCTTTCCTCCCTCCTTCGTTTTTGTTTTTTTAACCTTTCTGTCATGCCTTGGCTCACCTGAAAAGGGCTAAAGGCAGTGCTGAGGGATGTCAGCGTCTTGGTTGTGGGTGTTGGTGGATTATTGGACGGCGGTAGTTGGCTCAGCTGCTGTAATAAGTGAAGAGGGTCTCACCCTCATGACTCAAAGTCCTTTCTCGTGTCTCAGGCCAGAGGGTGCACACGCTGAAACCTCACCATCTCCCTCCAGAGTGCAGGGTTTAGTCAATCAGGGAAGTGAGTGGGAGTGAATGACTGGATTCCAGTAAATCCCTCTGCTTACTGTCTCTGCTTGCTCAGAATCCACGCTAGAGAAGACACCTGGGGTCACTTAGACAGGAGCCCAGCCGCGGCCAGGGCTGCCCCCTGTTTGGTCTTTGTAGGAGCAAGTCCTTTCTTGGTTGGACCCTAGGTCTCTCTGCCCTTTTTTGTCTTTGCTGTGTCTCGCAACTCGTGGGATCTTAGTTCCTCGACCAGGGATTGAACCCGGGCCACGGCAGTGAGGGCGCAGAGTCCTAAGCATTGGACCACCAGGGAATTCCCATAGGTCTGTCTGCCCTTGACTCTGGTTATGAGCAGACATAACCAGACCAGAATCTGGTTATGACTCTGGTCATACGATGTCCATATGACCACCAGTTCCATTTCATTTTCTCCTTCTGCTCCAGCCCTTAGGTTCTTCTCTGAGGCTGTTGCTTTAGCTCCTGGCGGTTTCTAATCCTAAATTCTGATGCTTCCCTTTTCTTCCTCAAACCCTGCTTGCTAGAAGACCTCAGCTTCTCAGAACCCTGTCCTTCGTCCCCAGCCACCTTCCTGGTGGCTCATCTGGGCCATTCCCTATGTGACCCAGCGCCTCCTTAGTGCAGACCTGCTTGTGAGTGCGTTTGGTGAGTTTGATTTCTCTCTGACAGAATTCAAAGTGCTTAGGACACTTCAGACCCGTTGCGAAATCGCTGTCATGCTGGGGAAGGGGTGGAGGAGGGTGAATTAGGTGGAAGAGGGTGGAGGAGAGGTGAAGTAGGAAGGATAATTCCAAAAAAATTAGTCACTCAGATAAAAGATTACTTTCTCAGAAGTTTAAAAAAAAAACCGTTTGAGAGAACTGAGAACTATGAACCCTAACTGGATATTTGATAGTAAAGGGTCATCGTTAATTTTTAATTTATTTTTTTATTTATTTTGCGGTACACGGGCCTCTCACTGCTGTGGCCTCTCCCGTTGCGGCGCACAGGCTCCGGACGCGCAGGCTCAGCGGCCATGGCTCACGGGCCCAGCCGCTCCGCGGCATGTGGGATCCTCCCGGACCGGGGCACGAACCCGTGTCCCCTGCATCGGCAGGCGGACTCTCAACCGCTGCGCCACCAGGGAAGCCCCATCGTTAATTTTTAAAGTGGGGTTAAGTTTAAAAGGGTTTTATCTTTTACAGACACATACTGTAGCATATATGAATAGAATGATGTCTGGGATTTCTCACTAGATTAAGAACGATCTAGTGAGTGGGATGAGGATGTAGATGAAGGAAAACTGGCCAAATAGTGGTAAGTTTTGAAGCCAAATGATGGGCCTTCATTATACTATTCTCTTTGTTTTTGAGTATGCTTGAAATTTTCTATAATAAAAACAAACATTAAAAAAAGTGTTTTTTAAACATCTTCTTTTTTCATGTTTTATTTTTTTATCTTTATCTTGGTAAAATTTATTCTTTTTTTTTAACATCTTTATTGGAGTATAATTGCTTTACAATGGTGTGTTAGTTTCTGCTTTATAACAAAGTGAGTCAGCTATACGTCTACATATATCCCCATGTCCCCTCCCTCTTGCGTCTCCCTCCCACTCTCCCTATCCCACCCCTCTAGGTGGTCACAAAGCACCGAGCTGATCTCCCTGTGCTATGCGGCTGCTTCCCACTAGCTGTCTATTTTGCATTTGGTAGCGTATATATGTCCATGCCACTCTCTCGCTTTGTCCCAGCTTACCCTTCCCCCTCCCCATGTCCTCAAGTCCTTTCTCTACGTCTGCGTCTTTATTCCTGTCCTGCCCCTAGGTTCTTCATAAGCATTTTTTTCTTTTTTTTAGATTCCATATATATGTGTTAGCATATGGTATTTGTTTTTCTCTTTCTGACTTACTTCACTCTCTATGACAGACTAATCCATCCACCTCACTACAAATAACTCAATTTCATTTCTTTTTATGACTGAGTAATATTCCATTGTATACATGTGCCTCATCTTCTTTACCCGTTCATCTGTTGATGGACACTTAGGTTGCTTCCATCTCCGGGCTATTGTAAATAGTGCTGCAATGAACATAGTGGTACATGACTCTTTCTGAATTATGGTTTTCTCAGGGTATATGCCCAGTATCGGGACTGCTGGGTCATATGGTATTTCTATTTTTAGTTTAAAAAAAAGCATTTTAAAGGTAATTCAGGGACTGTTTCTCCATCTCCCTTGCACGATTGGGGGTGGGAGGTGGAGGTGAAATTGGGGGAAGTGGGGTTCTTCTCTACATACCCACTGTCAATTGCTCGTGGTGTTACTTGGAAAACTGGATTCACTTCTTAGTGAGTGTTGAACCAAAAGGCACAACCAAGCCAACGATCTGGAGAAGGAAGGATTTATTATTACTTGTAGCAGGTAAGGAGAGCACCGGCGATCTTGCCCAAAGCAGTGTCTCCCCAAATGGCAAAATTGGGGACGTTTCAAGCTAAGGCCCCATGCGTATTCATGAAGGGGCTCAGGCATCCACAGAGTCCAAGCTTTTGCTGACTGACGTCATGAGGGTCAGGAAAGGTCAACACCATCACCCCTCAGACTCCAGTTGATCTGGTGGTTGAGCACTTCAGGCTAATCTTTGAGCAGAGCTGGGAGTCTTTACAACTGATCTATTATCTTTGCTGTTGGTACTTCTCTTGCCTGAGCACGGTTGCTTATTTCTGCATTCTTTTGTTCCCTTAAGATCATTAATTGCTGGGACTTCCCTGCTGGTCCAGTGGTTAAGACTTCGTCTTCCAATGCAGTGGGTGCGGGTTTGATCCCTGGTCGGGGAGCTAAGATCCCACATGCCTCCTGGCCAGAAAACCAAAACATAAAACAGAAGCAATATGGTAACAAATTCAATAAAGACTTTAAAAAAATGGTCCACATCCAAAAGAAACAATCTTAAAAAAAAAAAAGATCATTAATTTCTGAAACCTGTTCATGGGCAAGCACTGTGACTAGGCTTAGATCACAAAACAACTTAGGCCAAAAATGGCTTCTCTTACGTCAAGAAAGCCACGCCTGGTTCTCTTTCTCCAGGGAGCCCTTACCTTATGTGCTTACAGTGTCGGACCCTGGTCTGTGGGCACCAGGAGGCCTCAGGACACAAACCCTTCCTGCACAGCTGCACAGATGGGAAGGGGCTAGAGGTCCAAGTTGGGAGCAGGAAGTCTCTGCCCTACCATCCCTCTGTGCAGCACCAGGACCTTCCTTTAGGTGAAAACCTCATCAGTCTCTCAAGACTGACAGTCATCAAGTTCAGATTCCTTTATAATTATCAGGTAATTATGATAACAACTACCTGTCAACAAACAGCACTGCCCTGAGGGGTGGGGAAGGAGAGTTTCTGGGGAAGGGTAGGGAGGTGAGAGAAATACCTTTCCAGCTGGACACTGCCCTTATGATTAATCTGAGAGGGAGTGAGGTGGGGAGGTGGGGAGTGAAGAGGATGCTGGATCCTGGTCCCTTCCCCTGTGACGCTGCCCTTGAATTAGACCCAGCTCTTCCTCTTCTGCATCCTCAGCATAGACAAGGGGACATGTCCCCTCTCCCTGTCCGGTTCCACCCAGGGCCAAGTGTATCAGACTTTGGGGGGCCTTGTATTTCAGGGGTTGCCTGTATCTGAAGTGCATTTGCCTTTCTTTTTCCTCCTGTGTCTCATTCTGCACTGCCCTGGGGAGGTGGAACGTAACCCACTCTTTGCTCTGTGCTCTGCATGCAGTCGGGATGACCAGGGTGTCATTTTCCTGGAGTGGACTGCAGGTGACAGACCCCTGGCCAGGGAAGGCCACAGGAAGGTCGTGGCAGTAGTGGCAGATTACGTCCATCTGTCCATTTCTTCTACTACAGCAACGATCATGTCTGATGTCTGTTTTCCCCTTTACCATTGAGCATCTAGAAGAGTGATTGACATGATTGACACATAGTGGTGCTGGTTGAATGAATGGCTATATTGCAAAGTGAAGCTTGCAGGGACTTCCCTGGAGGTCCAGTGGTTAAGACTTCGCGCTTCCCCTCCAGGGTACACGAGTTCGATCCCTGGTCGGGGAACTAAGATCCTGCATGCCACCCAGCGTGGCCAAAAAAAAAAAAAAAAAGTTAAGCTTGGAGAGGCAAATTTCATTACAAAGTATGGAAGATGGATTTAAGCCATCAATTATTTAAGTTATTTATTTTATTCGAACACACCACACATATACAATTCTTGCATCTACATAATAGTCATTCATATATGTCTGTACGTGTTACATGGCATATACATATACATCATTTTTTCGTAATGGCTATGGGAATAAAAAAATGCTGGGACACAGCTATCTCATTGAACTGAAGAGATGATTCTGCCTCTTTATTTATTATTATTATTTTAGAATTTATTTATTTATGTTGGCTGAGCTGGGTCTTAGTTGCAGCACGTGGGATCTTCGTTGGTGGCATGGGAACTCTTAGTTGCTGCATGTGGGCTCTTAGTTGTGGCATGTAGGATCCAGTTCCTCGACCAGGGATTGAACCCTGGAGTCCTGCATTGGGAGAGTGGAGTCTTACCCACTGGACCACCGGGGAAGTCCGTATTTTGCATCTTTAGGGGAAGCAGGTGTTTGAATTCTGTCTACGTGGAGGAGGATGCTCGTTTGCTCTGCAGAGTCAGCCAGCAATTGCTCATTATGTGTCCCACCTCGCTGCGCTCCGTCTTGTGATTTGATCTTTTTTTTTTTTAAATAAATTTATTTATTTATTTTTGACCGCGTTGGGTCTTCGTTGCAGTGCACGGGCTTCTCTTGTTGCGGACCACGGGCTCTAGGCGCACGGGTTTCAGTAGCTGTGGCTTCTGGGCTCTAGAACGCAGGCTCAGTAGTTGTGGCGCATGGGATTAGTTGCTCCGCGGCATGTGGGATCTTCCCGGACCGGGGATCGAACCCATGTCCCCTGCATTGGCAGGCAGATTCTTAACCACTGTGCCAACAGGGAAATCCTTGATCTTTTTAAAGAGAATTCTTTTCCATTGTGATTTATTACAGGATATTGAATATAGTTCCCTGTGTTATGCAGTAGGACCTTGTTTATCCATTTTACATATAATAGTTTACATCAGCTAACCCAAACTCCCAATCCATCCCTCCCCCACCCCCTCCCTCTTGGCAACCACAAGTCTGTTCTTTACGTCTGTGAGTCTGTTTCTGTCTCATGGATAAGTTCATTTGTGTCATATTTTGTGATTTGGTTTTGAAGAGACAGGATGGAAGGGGAGGGGAGGGCGTTCTTTTTCGTCTTGGGTTGATCACAGCACCCCTACAGTGCTGTGAAGGGCCCGAGAAATCTTGTTTATAAGCATTTATGGGTATATGGTGCACAAATTCTGAGCTGTTTTTTCTGCTATAAGGAAAGAGGCAGGACTCTGGGTATTTTTTGCTTTTTCCTGCTTCTCAATCCTAGCTGTCTTCTTCTTGCTGATTTCTTTACGCACATTTTCTCCCAATTTGGCACTAGGAGAGGCCAAGAGCTCTCACGTGTGCTTTTCTATGGAGGGGGTCTCAATGAGCCTTCCCTTCCTCTAACTCTGCCCCCGCTCCCCATCCCCCCAATATTTGTCTTCTAGTCAATTCAAAAGATTTCTCTGTTGAGTGAGCAATCCTATCAGAAAAAGAAACACTAGAAAACAAAAAAGATTACATGCATAAATAGTATACAACAAATCAAAAAGAATCGTGCCATAGAAACTTATAAACAGTAATATAATTCAGAAAAAAATTATAGTTTTGTTGAGAAGCTGTTAAAACCACAGCGGTCCTGAATTTCAACATCTTATCTGACACTGGCTTTGGAATTTGAGAATCATCCATTTTGAGGAAATATACAAACTCCTTTCCCTTCCCATTTCCCAACTCATCTTCCGACGTGTGCCCTGAATCCCTAGGAATTTGATTTCATGGGGTTTGGGAAATCAGCTGGGTCTAAAATTGACATGGAGCTTGTGGAAGGAAAAAAGGCAGCAGATCTGGGAGATTAAGGACAGATGTATAGGAAGTAAACTGCTCTACCTCAAGTCGATTTCTCATTGTCCCTGAGTGGGTGAGTAGATTACCTGCTTTGTGGGTCATCTATCACCTGGAAGCGCCTATCCTTCATGGGGCTGAACTAAGAGAGTAGAATTAGGACCACAAATAGCTGGTTTATGGGGCATCTGATGAGGGAAGGAAGGGGGAGGGAATATCTCAGATTGCATTCTAAGGCCAGTTAGAACTCCCTGGAGAGGTAGCACCTATAGTCGTTAAGACCAGGGATCCTCACCTAGAGCCAGGTAACCTGGATTCAAATCCTGCGTCTGCCATTTCCTGGCTGTGTGATGTTGGGCAAGTAACTTGATCTCTCCCTGCCTCAGTTTCCTCATCTGTCAAATAGGGATAATCATTTTTACCTTATAGGATTGCTATCAAATTAAACTAATAAATATATATATGAGAAGTGATTAGAAGGGTTTCTGATTCATAGTAAAAATGAGCATTAGCTATTGGTAATATTTTTTGTTGGGTCACCCACTGTTTTTGTGTCATCCAGGCCATCCCTCCTTACAGGTAGCTAATTAAGAGCTCACTCTGGGGAATTCCCTGGCGGTCCAGTGGTTAGGACTCCACACTTTCATTGCCGAGGGCATGGGTTCGATCCCTAGCTGGGGAATTAAGATCAAACAAGCCGCAACGCGTGGCCAACCCTATGACAGGGAAGGCCCCTTCCATTGCTTTTCTGGATTAGCAGAGCCATCCTTACAAACCTTAATTAAGAAGGGAAAATAATATGTGACAGCAGAGCTGAAGAAGAGGACCCAGTGGCCGAGAGGGGAAGGCTGGCCTTCCGCAGAGAAATCTACAGTTCAGATAACTCCTCTTGTCCATGAGAGAATGGAACGCTTGCAAATAATATCTGAGGCTGGGCCCAAGGTGGCAAAAAACTGGAGACTGACAAATTATGTTTAAAGTGTTTACTTTTAAAATTTTTTGGCCACACTGCCCTGCTTGTGGGATCTTAGCTGCCTGACCAGGGATCTAACCCAGACCCCACCAGTGAGAGCACTGAGTGCTAACCACTGGACCGCCAGGGAATTCCCAAAGTGTTAACTTTACGGTTACATATTTCCACGTTCACCAATTCCTAAGGAAACACTAGCCAAACATATCAGGAACCCTGGCAAGTTATTTGTGACGTATTTTTTGAGATGTGACTTTGAAACACCTCATCAGAGCCCTGGGCCCTCTGGCTTCAGGGTAAATGTTAATATAGTTAAATTGCGGGGAGGAAGGTATGAGATTGTTTCTTCCCTTCATCAGCCTTTAGAATTTGCCATGAGAGGTGGAGAACAGCTAGTAGCTTGACCTAACGTTGTAAGTTCAGGGGCAAAACCCTGGCTAAATATACAAGATAGTTTCCGAATCGTTTTTGGCCCTCTGTGCCTGAGTTGGTGGGGAGATTCACCCCCACCTGCAACTTTGCTTTCTTGCAGGACGAGAATGGCCCCAGATGTCCCCGATGGTTGCCGCTCGAACCTGGACCCCAGGTACTACAGGCTCTGCGATAAAAAGGCAGCCTGGGGTATCGTCTTAGAGGCCTTGGCGTCGGTGGGCGTCGTGACCTCGGTGGCCTTCATGATCGCCCTCCTGGTTTTCATCTGCAAGGCCCAGGACTCCAACAGGCGTAAAGTGCTCCCCACCCAGTTCCTCTTCCTCCTGGGTGTGCTGGGGGTCTTTGGCCTCCCCTTCGCCTTCATCATCCACCTGGATGGCAGCACGGGGCCCACACGCTTCTTCCTCTTCGGCATCCTCTTTGCCCTCTGCTTCTCTTGCCTCCTGGTTCACGCCTTCAACCTGACGAAGCTGGTCCAAGGGAGGCAGCCCCTCTCCATGCTGGCGATGCTGGGCCTGGCCCTGGGCTTCAGTCTGGTGCAGGATGTCATTGCCATCGAGTACGTGGTCCTCACCATGAACAGGACCAACGTCGACATCTTCTCCGAGCTTTCTCCTCCTCGGCGCAACGAGGACTTTGTCATGCTGCTCATCTACGTCTTCTTCCTGATGACGCTGACCTTCGTCACGGCCTCTTTCACCTTTCGGGGATCCTTCACTGGCTGGAAGAGACACGGGACCCACATCTACCTCACTATGCTCCTCTCCATCGCCATCTGGGTGGCGTGGGTCACCCTGCTCTTTGTTCCTACCCCCGGCCCCCAGTGGGATGACACCATCCTCAGTTCAGCCTTGGTGGCCAACGGCTGGGTTTTCCTGTTGGCTTATATCGCGCCCGAGCTGCAGCTGCTCACAAAGCAACGGAACCCCATGGATTACCCTGTGGAGGACGCTTTCTGTAAACCTCAGCTCATGAAACAGAACTATGGTGTGGAGAACATAGCTTATTCTCAAGAGGGAATCACTCAAGGTACGGAGCCGGGCTGGGTAGAGAATCCCTTGTGGGAAAACGGGGGAGAATCATAAGATATTATTACTGTAAGGAACATGCAAGATTATCAGGTCATACTCCCGATAGAACAGATAAGGTCCCCAAGGCTCAGATCTTACTTAAAATCATCCAGCTAGAGGGACCTCCCTGGTGGCGCAGTGGTTAAGAATCCACCTGCCCATGCAGGGGACAGGGGTTCGAGCCCTGGTCTGGGAAGATCCCACATGCCACGGAGCAACTAAGCCCGTGTGTCACAACTACTGAACCTGCGCTCTAGAGCCCGTGAGCCACAACTACAGAAGCCCATGCACCTAGAGCCCGTGCTCCGCAACAAGAGAAGCCACCACAATAAGTCCGCACACCACAACGAAGAGTAGCCCCTGCTCGCTGCAACTAGAGAAAGCCTGCGCGCAGCAGCAAAGACCCAATGCGGCCAAAAAATAAACAAATAAAAATTTAAAAAAGAAAACATCATCCAGCTAGTTAGAGACAAGTAGAACTAGAAGCTGGCCTTGGTGGTCTTTATCTAGTATGTTCTACCATGTAGATTTCTCTGAATCAAAACAAGATGGAGCAAAGGAATGGAAAAAGATTGATTAGATAAATTCCCAGAGACAAGTGGGCGAGATGGTGTTCTTTACACATGTCAACTAGGCAATCCTTCCAGAAATGTGCAGTGACCACAGAGCACAGAGTGGGGAGAAAGCTCTTTTATCATAAACCAGTGGGAATCTCCATAAATTTACGGAGGATTTCGATGTAGCCTGAAGAGATACATTTTGTCGCCCATCCATGGCCCACAGGAGGGAGTTTTGCTCTTGTCTGGAGTCCTGAGCAGCCAGCCTGCACTGATAGCCAGAAACTATAGATCTCTTGGGTTTACATCAGCCTCTGGGTCTAATCGGGGGAGGGGAGTGGGTGTGGGACAGGAGTGAGGGACCTCCAAGGCCAGGTTCGTAGCTCCAGCTAGTAAATTTCTTTGCTCTTGAAGCCTTCAGTGCAAAGCTTGCCGGTGTTTCTCTCTGCAGCCCTGGCCCCTCTCCTGCGCAGTGGAAAGAGTGAAGGGAGGGGGAGGGCCGGAGGGGAGATTGTACCACCCACCCCCTCCTGTGAATTCCCAATGGACACTCTCACTCTGTCACCTCATGCTTGGACTCTGTGTTATGGGTCCCTAACTAGTCTTCCTTCCCTTATTATTAATTCATTAATTTATTTAGGCTGTGCAGGGTCTTAGTTGCGGCACGTGGGATTTTTAGTTGCGGCATGCGGGATCTAGTTCCCCAACCAGGGATGGAACCTGGGCCCCCTGCATTGCGAGCTTGGGGTCTTACCCACTGGACCACCAGGGAAGTCCCTAGTCTTCCTTCCTTTAATCCTTCTTTCCCTTCATTCCATTGGCCATCGCCAGCCTCCCCTCCCTAAAATACTTCTCTGGCCACTGCCCCTTCCTGCCCACACGCCTCACTGGCGCCCCCGCACCCACTGCATTTCCTGAATCCTTGATGAGGCTTTTCACAGCCTGAACCCACCACCCCTGAAGCTGTGCTCTCAGTTCAAACAAACCAAGTCCCTGCAATTTCCTGCCTGCGTGTCTGGGCTCAAAGAGCGTCTGTCCTCCGCCTGATGCGTCCCTCCTTATTCTTGCCCTTTTGCAGAGTCCCTATTCCCCAGTCTCCCTCAGTCTTTGCTCCGCCCGCCTAACTCTAGACCTTTGAGATGACCTTAGCAGAGTCTGTCTCATCGCGTAGTTATTTGTGTAGCTGTCATATATTCCGGACACTCCAGCGGCACCCTCAGGGCAGGAATCATTCTGATTAATGCTTCTATTCCTCACAATATCTTACAGACAGAGGGTGTTTAGGTATTTATTGAGTAAACTGAACAGGTAAATTTGGTGGGAAATAAACGGATTGCTTTACGTTGTATTTATTTATTTATTTAGCCGTGCCCTGCGGCATGTGGGATCTTAGCTCCCCAACCAGGGATCGAACCCAGGCCATGACAGTGAAAGCGCCGAGTCCTAGCCACTGGACCTCCAGGGAATTCCCTAAATCATATTCATGATGAGCGTATGTGTTTAGTTCCTGAGTTTAAATCCCTCTGATTTTGGACTTCCCTGGTGGTCCAGTGGTTAGGACTCGGTACTTCCACTGCAAGGGGCATGGCTTCCATCGCTGGTCGGGGAACTAACATCCCGCATGCTGTGTGGTGCGGCGAAAAAAAAATCCCTCTGATTTCCCCTAAATACATAGAGAACAATTACTCACAGGTTCTATCCCTTCACAAAGAAAATCGTGACTTTTCCCCCCCCTGTTTGGGCAGGTAAGGAAGTGGGTAACTCTCCAGTGAGATTCTCTCTAGGTACACCTCCAGCCAGATCTGTGTCTGAAAAGACTGGTGTCAGATGTGCTTTTGGAGTGGTCCTAGGATGAGGAGGGCTCTGGAGAGGTTTTGGAAAGCATTTCCGTAGTGATTATACGCGGCTAGTTATTCATTTGTTCAACCAGTTTGGGGCTGCCTGTGCCTGGGCTTGAGGACGCAGGTTCCTCCACATGAAGCTGACCGTCTCCCAGGGAGACAGAAAATGAAAGGGATAAAGCATCATGCTTTATAAATAACTCAACGGGGGCGAGCACAGGTGGGGGCTGTCAAGGAGGGAACCCTGACATTTACCTAATCTGCATTGTCTGTTTCAGGTACTGAAGAGACAGGTGACACATTCTATGCCCCGTACTCCACCCATTTCCAGCTGCAGGTAAATGAGCTCTTTCTCTTTTTCTCATCAGCAGTGTTAGCACCCCAGGAGTATTTGTCCTTTGGGAATAGATGATGTTGCCACTCTGATGGCCCCTAGATGCCGCCTAGAAAGGATCGCGGGTCTACTTTCCTGTAATCTGCCTCGTGGGATTAGGACAGGAGACTGGAGTGCAGGGCAGGGGAGGGCTTAGAGGAAGGGAAGGAAAGTTAGACTCCTGCCCAGGTTGGAGTGCAGAGTGCCGTGGAAATGGCCGGGAAGTGGAGTGGGTTGAACAATATGAGTGTTTTCTTTTCAGAATCGGAGCTCCCCAAAGGACTTCTCCATTCCGCGGGCCCAGTCCCGGGTTAGCCCTTACAGTGACTATGAAGGAAGGAAAGATGTCAGTTAACATGTCCCGAAGGGTGGGATGAACACAGCACGTCAACAGAGCCAGCGGGGAGTTCATGGGATGAGGGCTGAGTCCTGAGTCTTCCCAGGAAGCTGTACAGAACATCACAGGAAGACCTCGCCTCCCTGCAGCCTTCAGCCATGATTCTTCTGTTCTGGGGTTAATGAGGGCCGACGGGACCGCAGATCTCAGCAGCACTGTAGTTGTTTCCTTTGTCCCATAGTTAGGCTCCTTCTCTCGAGTGGGAGTCTTGGGCAACTCAGGGTGGCCCTTAACCGTCCCTGCCATCTTACACATGACTCAGGCTCTGGTCATCTGACCACACACTGGCTCATTCAGCCTCAGAAGCCAACTTTTCCAACTGTGGGCTGATTCTGTGAGAATCGCTTGGCTCAGAGCAGAGCTCATATCTGAGCAGACCAGCAAAGGCCCGTCTCTCACATCACCCCGCCCACATCTACACTGGAAGCCAACTTACCCACACCTCCCTTCACCTCCCATCACCTCCCGGATGGCAGGCGCTAAAAGTCACCCGAAATTTGCTAACCTCTGTGATGCTGCCTAACCAGGGTCCCCAGCGCCAATTCACTCTCAGACTCACCGTTGGTCCACAGACTCACCTCCCTGCCCCCTGTGCTTCACCGGGAGATCTCCCTCCAGCCCTCACCAGCATGGACAAGCCCAGTTTCTCTCTGCCAGGAGAATGTGGGCACTGGGTTGCTCTAAGTTCTGCTCAGTGCTCTAAGCACTGATTCTTCTCCCATCCCCTCGCTCCTCAGACCGTGTTCACCCCCCGCGTTCTGGAAGTGGGTATTGTCCACTCACGGGGGAGCGTGCCTTGTAAAATAAGTTACTCACTGTTCTTCACTGGAGATGCAATAAAGGTGTGGTGGCAGCTCTTGGACTGTTGCTGTGGCAGTGTGAGCGGTGGACACCGGACACGGGAGAGTCGCAGGCTCGCTCTCGTCTTCATGTGGGAGCTGAAGTTCAAGGTTCAGTCCCACTGGGTGTGGACTTGACCTTTCTTTCCTCCTCCTTACGTCTACGACAAGTGTGTGTTCCCCAGTTTTGGGGGTGAGCGGCAAAGGTGAGGGGGAAGCTGGGAAGGGTCATGGACCTGAGGTTTTGCTCCAGGAGACAGAGGAGTGGCAACTTCAGAATGGGGTTTGGCAGCCCGGGTCAGACAGGGAGGAGACCTCAGAGGCAGTTTCTCGTTTCATCTGAAGTTTAATTGTAGGAGGGGATAAATCCAGATCCCTAATTTGACAGAACTGGTTCATAATATCGCTCGGAAAAGACAAGGGTACCTAACAATGATCATTTGCTTAATCCCAGAAACGGCTTTGTGGGGCGGGGCAATTGAAGCTCGCTTTTGGGTGAAGAAGAAAAAAAGAAATCCCCATGCACAGAAACTGAATGACCTTTACGAGATTATAGCTGAGTTAGGGAGTTACCACCTAAGAGCCTGACGCTTGCCTTCTCATCACAAAGAAAACCCAGTTTTCTGGGGAGAGGCTGGAGAGGAATTAATGGCTTGCCGAATTAGGGATATTGACATTCCACGGACATTTAGTTGACTGTTTCCCATATGATTTCGCACTCACGTTAGCCCAGCTTTGTCTTGAAAAGGGGAATTACAAACGATGATGTGGATCCTTCCAGACCATTCAAGGCTTCCCAAAGAGGCCATAACCCAGTGAGGTTTGTTGTGAAGAGAAAACAATATCGTTTCATGGATATTATCTATCGTAGTGTGGATACTCAAGAAACACGTATTTCCTTCCCTCCTTTCTCTCCTTCTCTGTCTCTGGCCTGTCAACCAGGCAAAGGGGGCTGAAGGAGAGGTAAAGCCACAAAGTACTCTGAATTTGCTTTCTTATTAAGGAAAGAACGTGCCAGGCCTTTGTAGCCCATGATGGCCATCCTCAAACCTCTTCAAAAACAGGAGAGGGGGGCTTCCCTGGTGGCGCAGTGGTTAAGAATCTGCCCGCCAATGCAAGGGACAGGGGTTCAAGCCCTGGCCCGGGAAGATCCCACATGCTGCGGAGCAACTAAGCCCGTGTGCCACAACTACTGAGCCTGCGCTCAAGAGCCCGCGAGCCACAACTACGGAGCCCACGTGTCACAAGTACTGAAGCCTGTGCGCCTAGAGCCTGTGTTCCACAAGAGAATCCACTGCAATGAGAAACCTGTGCACCACAACGAAAAGTAGCCCCTGCTCGCCGCAGCTAGAGAAAGCCTGCGCACAGCAGCGATGACCCAACACAGCCACAAAATAAATAAATAAATAAATTAAAAACAAACCATCAAACGACAGGAGAGGGCACGGCAGTGGCACCCATCGCTGGAGATTGGTTTCTCCTCCAAGAAATACAGTTTGGGGACTTCCCTGGCAGTCCCGTGGTTCAGCCTCCACGCTTCCACTGCAGGGGGTATGGGTTCGATCCCTGGTTGGGGAACTAAAATCCCATGTGCCACGTGGCATGGCCCAAAACATTAAAAAATTAAAAAACAGGCAAGAAGTACAGTTTGGACAAGTAGATCATCACCTCACTGAGTTCTTTTACTTTCCAGGTGGCAGAAGAATGCTGCCCATTCAAATAGCACTGTCCCCTCACCCATGCTAACCTGACTTCAGGTCTCTGTCTTCTGGACATAATGAAATGCTTTTATTAAAATAGGGACATCTCAGGGACTGGAGGTTTGGGAATCTGAGGGTCGCTATGCTACTGGAGAAGAGCGTCTCAAAGCCCTCCTGTGAGTGTCCGTCTCCACCTGGGCTGACGTAGAATGTGCATTTAGCCCAGCCTGGTCCTTGAGTGACGTCGGTTGATTGACGGCTGGAAACCAGAACGGCATCCCCTTGTAACTAAATGGATGATAATGAAATGAAGCTCAACAACCTTCCCCTCATCTTTCACTGTCCGTTGAGAAATAGACCGAGTGTCGTCTCTGCCTCTCACTTTAGGCTGAGGCCGTCCGCAGCGGCCATCCCCCCTGGTTCCACTGGATGGCGGTGACACCTCAGGTATCGGCCCTCAGGGACTCAGCCTAAGTCCACAGCTGCTCTTCTGTGAAGAGTACGAGGCAGGGCTGCAGCTACTCAGATGGCTTGAGGCAAACGTGTCCCATTTTAAAAGGCGTGAACGTGTGAGCCGTTTGCATTCTCCCTCCCACCTTCTTTAAAGAATCCACGCTCCGTCTCCTTTCCCGGAGCTTCATTGCCCCGTGTCTCGTTTTTGTGAAACTCTCCAAGGTATTTCCAGCTCATCTGCATGCAGCCGGGCATCTATTGGTCTCATAGGCTGTTGTTATTAACGTCGAAGAGTATTTATGCGGTGAGAACATTGGCTTTTGTCAGGGAAAGTTTGCCAAAACCAAGAGTACGGTCTGGCCCCGGAAATGCAGCGGTGAAATCCCCTCCCCACGCATTCTGGGTTTTCTGCCGTCATTTCTAGACTTGTCAGCATCCCTGAGAACCGAACTGAGCCCCGCCAATCTTTCCCTCCTTTTCCACTTCCTCCTGTTGCTACCGGGTTTGCAGGTTTGCCACTGTTCCAGCCCCACCCTGAAACACGGGATTACTTTAGAACTGGAGGTAGCAGCTTCAGAAAAATCTTTCTCAGGTGTCGACTGCTGAGACCCCGGATCTGGGAACTCGGCCTCCAGGGTATAGCCAGCTGCCTTTGGAAATTCTGTGGTCCACCTGTGGTCATTTTCTGGCATCCCTTCCATCGGGGCAGATAATGATTTGCCTCCTTGGCTTCAAGTTTTCCAGGTATGCAGAGGAGTCTGTGTGGCAGAGGCTGGGTGCCTGACCCCGATTTCTGCAACCTCCTGATTACCACCACTTCCCTGACCCTTCAGAGTGGGACACTCCACTGCCTAAAACGGTAGCGTTTGAGAAGGTCACAGAGCTTCCGTAGTTGGTAACCACAGCCCTCATTTTACAGAGGAGGGAATTCAGTCCTGAAGGACTTAATGCAACTGGGCTCAGAATTCTGGTACTGCGCTCCTTCTACTGTCAACACTTGTGTGGTCTGTTTTAGATACTTTTTTTCCCAAAGGGGGTGTTTGAGGAAAGAATCAGAAAAAATGACTGTGGTCAGCATATATTTTAAGCTCTCCTCTCATCTTCCTTTGCCTCCCCAGATGCCTTTCCTGACCCCCCCCCCCATTTCTCCTCCAGGCATCCCTCCCCCGGGGCATGGAAGCTGTGGGGAGAGGGTCCGGATGAGGACTGACATTTTCTGGGTCACCCCAGGTCACTCCTCTGCAACCTCCAAGCCACACGAGCCTCCTTCTGTCAAAGGAGGGGCTGCAAGGGAAGGCAAGAGTTCATCTTCCCAGTTGCTGTAATAATCCTTCCACTTCCTTGAGTCCCAGCCTGTGTCAAAAACCCATACCCAGCCCCTGTTCTTTTCCTTTGCCTGGAGCTATAGATCCCCTTGGCAATCTCTCACTCCCTATG
Organism: Stenella coeruleoalba; assembly: GCF_951394435.1. Classification (NCBI taxonomy): domain Eukaryota; kingdom Metazoa; phylum Chordata; class Mammalia; order Artiodactyla; family Delphinidae; genus Stenella; species Stenella coeruleoalba. The sequence continues at coordinate 92,120,721 of NC_137157.1, read as the reverse complement.
CGATTTCTTTTTCTGTTTTTCAGATGGAAGTATAATTGACTTACAATATATTCGTCTCAGGCGTGCGACCTAGTGATTCCATATTTATATTCATTACAAAATGATCACTACCCTATGCGGTTTCTGATGGCAGATTTCAGAGGCAGTCCTTAGGAAAACTTTGCAAGGAGCTGTTGTATGTGTAGTGGATCTCAAGCACCAGATCCAACCACGATCTTCAGCAGAAAAGAAGATGAAACTTGAATGAAATTTGGTTACCAGCTGCTTTGAGTCAGATCCCCTTCCACAATATGATCTACCAAACCTGCTGGATTTTTATCAACTCAATTTAAAAAGCTCTGAGGAACCCATGTAGCTATGCCCTGAGCTCTGGGACATGGTGGTAGAAGTTCGCACCATACCCTGTGATTATGTAAAGCTACTTCCTTTCTCTTAAGGAGGAATAATTCCAGATCAACTGTTTTTTTACCCACAAGAAATTGAAATAGTAAAAGCATACATTGTTTTAGCAGGTATCTTTAAACATTTTTTTTTTAATTGGAGTATAGTTGATTTACAATGCTGTGTTAATTTCTGCTGCACAGCAACATGATTCAATTATACATCTATATATTCATCTTCATACTCTTTTCCATTATGGTTTACCACAGGATACTGAATGTGGTTCCCGGTGCTATACAGTAGGACCTTGTTGTTTATATATTATTCTATATATAATAGTTTGCGTCTAGCATGATATCTTTATGAACAAGCTATCTTCATGATCATGATCATAGGTCTAATGATCATAGAGTTAGGTTGAGTCATAAGTCAAACATCCAAGAAAAGGTCATTTATTAGCTTGAGGTCTCCAGTGGTGTCCCACAGGGCTCTGTTTTTGGGTCTGTTTGGGTAACATGTTTATTGACCCCTTGGATAAAAATAAAGCATATTTCTCAAATTGTGCACATGACACAACATTAGGAAAGACTGAATAATGAAACCAGAATACAAATGTATTGCAGTAGACTGGAATAAAGATCCCAGACCAAGCATTTAGTTTAATACATGTAAATGTATTCATGCCTCCGGAATAAATGACATAAGTATAGGTTGGAAAGGCTTGGTTCGACCGCAATTTTTATGAAAAAAGCCTGGTAGTTTTAGGTGTTTATAAGACTGATAAGGACGAAGCAGACAAAAAGGCAACTCAATCGAAGGCAGCCCTGATACCACCGTGAAATCTGGGTCAAGGCAGGTGCTCTTCCCACTGAACTCGGGGCAGGTTATACCACATCAGAATATTAAATCCATACCTGTGCATCTCACCGTAATGGAGGAGCTTCTAACGGAGGAGCTATTTTTAGAAAGACATGAGATACAGCCTGGTTGATGGTATTGGAGATATTTCATCTGGAAAGGAGAAGGCTTTGCAGGGTGTATGACCATCATCACAGCTAACATTCATCGTGTGCTTCCCCTATGCCAGGCTCCATTTAAGTGCTTTACTTGTTTCATATAATTTAATACTTATAAAAAACATACGAGTTATGAGGATCATCATCTCTCTTTATTGAACAGCTGCAGAAATGGAAGCATTAAGAGGTTAACTAGTGTCCAAGGTGACACGGTTGCCAAGTGGGAGGGCTGGGAGTCAAAGCTGGAGGGCCATCTCTGGATCTCCTATGCACAGCTCCAGCCCGCCTCACCTACCTGTAATCACGACAGCACAGCAGACAGCTCCAGGGTTAGAAATTCGAGGGAGATGGATCCCAGAAGAGCTGCCTGCAAAGGGGTGGGTTACCTCTTGCTGGAAGTGTTCAAGGTCAAGGGTGCTCTGCTGAGGGTGATGTGGGGAATTGTGTGTTAGGAATGAGGCCGGACTAGATAACCTCTTGTGACCCTCTGGGCTCTGGACTTTTACTTGCCGCGTTGTTGTTCCTGGTGCCCTCACCTTTTAGTAAGTGTTATTATTGGGTGTCTTAATCCATCTTACAGAACCCTTCTTCAGAGCCTTGCTTTAGAATGGAAGGTGCCTTGTGGATAGAGTCTGTGCTATGTTTAATTTTGCATTACTGTGGACGTGATGATGACGATGTAGAATCCTCTGCAACGATACCTGAACTTTATAAAAACCAGTGTGCCCCTACCCCTTGCCTCGGGTACATGCACTCCATGCCCGAAATATTGCCTGATTTAGTTCTTTACTCAAAAGCTACCATGTCTTAAGTTCAAAAACTACTAGTCCATATTGTTCTTCAAGGGGGATTCATGGCCTGAGAGCGCTATGATTCGTATTGCTCAGCAAAATCAAAGAGGCTCGTGGGTTGCGCCTGTACAGCATGAGCATAGTCCTCTGAGTCATGAGCCCATGAAGTCTGTGAACACTTGGGAACCAGGATGAGGGTCAGAGGGAGCATCTGATTGTACTCAGCTAGTCGAGACAGAGAGACGGAGACAGAGACGGAGACAGAGACAGAGAGACAGGGAGAGAGAGAAGAAGAAGAAGAAGAAGAAGGGGAAGGGGAAGGGGAAGGGGAAGGGGAAGGGCAAGGGGAAGGAGAAGGAGAAGGAGAAGGAGAAGGAGAAGAAGAAGAAGAAGAAGAAGAAGAAGAAGAAGAGGAAGGGGGAGGAGAGGGGAGGGGGAGGATCAGGGCTGTGTTGGGGAGAAAGTGTGGGAGTGGGGTGAGGAGATGGGGAGAGAGGGTTGAAAGGCAGGAGGAAGGGTTGTAACATCAACCAAATAATGGCAAAATAATGAAGAAAAAAGCATTGTAAGGTGAAAAATGAAAGTTAAGGGCTTAAGAATCAGAAATTCAGGAAAACATTAAGTTCCAGTTCCCAGAGTGTCATGAGCTGTCTGTGATATTGGGCAGATGGGTTTGACCTCATCACAGAACCGCCTATGAAGAATGGCTACTTTTCCCTCTAAGTTCCCAGAAGTTCCCTGAATCATGAAAGAGGGGGACGGTGTGAGGTGAAGCAGCCTCTGAAGGCACAGACCCCGGCATGTGGTTCTTCCGATTGCACTGACCCTCCCTCCCCCCTCCCCTCCGCACCCCCTTCAAAGGCACTGGCTGGGGCCTCTGTCCCCTCGTTTTCCTGACACACCACACCTGGAGGCAGTGACACACCAAACCGGAACCCGTTTATTTTCCCCAGGTCACTGGGGTGTGTGCATGCGTATGTGTGTGTGTGTTGCATTTAATTTTAGGAGAAAACAAGAGGATGGGGGAAAAAGTGTTCTTGGGAATACCCTGGCGGTCCAGTGGTTAGGATGGTTAGCACTTTCACCAAGGCCTGGGTTTGATCCCTGGTCGGGGAAATAAGATCCCGCAAGCCACACGGCACGACCAAAAAAAAAAAAAAATGGCCTTGGTTTAAAAAGAAAAAAAATTGTTCTTTATCAAGTCCACATAAGGGATAAATGGAAGAGTTTTCATGCTCTCCAAATATATTTTCCAGCAGCCTATGGGAGTCTCTGAAACCCCAGTACATGTGTGAGGTGTCCGCCTGCGTAAGCACATGTGCACACCACCCCCCAGCCCTCCCCCCGGCAATACACATATCTACCCTTGCCTATAGCCACAGATCAGACGGAACTGTAAGGTACGGAGAGCCGTGCTCACAAGTGTGACGAAACGATTATCCTTGATCCCAGTCGCTGCCTGTATGCATACATATTATCACGCCAAAGAAAACATATTTCCATTCAAATCAGTAGCAGATCAGAAGGTTGCTGAGTGCGTAGCTGAGAAGGGATGCATGCCAACCGCTGTCCCTTACTCAGGGTGCATGACCCATCCCTGTGACCTTGGTCTCCACAATCTCACGTACCCTAAGGATTGGGTCACAGCCAGACGGCATTACCCCACTTCCTCCAGCTTCCCAGACCCCTGCTTTTCTCAGAGTGTCCCATCAGCCGGAAATGCATTCCAGTCTGAAAAAACCTTTCCATAGACAGTGAAGCAATTTGAGCATATAACCTAAATACCTAGTCAAGGTTAATCCCAAGTAGGTTTTCACGAGATGGTTCGGTTTGGGCCTAAAGCCTTAATTAAGTAGGGCCTTCAAATCAGTTCACCTATTGGGACACTTAGAAGTGGTACAAATAATTTAAGGCTCACAGGGGTAAATGGACACTGCTATACACTGTCCCACATAGCCAGTCTGGGTCTCTGGTCTCCCCAAACCCTGCCTGCTGCCCCAGTGCCCAGGGAATCAACATTTTGCCACCCTTGTCATCCGTTCCACTCAATGCCTCTCTCCTATCTGGTTCTGACCCTTCCGGGTAGAGTTCTTAATGTTCCCCCACCCCCACCCCCGGCCGTGCCGCGCAGCATGCGGGATCTTAGTTCCCCAACCAGGGATCGAACCCGTGTACCCTGCAGTGGAAGCGTGGAGTCTTAACCACTGGACCGCCTGGGAAGTCCCCGAGTTCCTAACGTTTCAGTCACTCATTTCTGAGACAAGTTTCTCCATCAGTTCTTCCCTCGAGGGGGCCCAGCTCTACACGCCTCTCACTGGAGTCTCCCTGCCCCCACCGCTGCAGCTCCTCCCCTTCACATTTGCATCTCAGCTCAAATGTCCTTCCTTAGTGAGGCCTCCCACCTCCATTCTATTAAATGCTGGTCTCCCCTAGCAGCTGGTCTTCTGAGTCATCAGTCTGTTTGCTTCAGAACGCTTATAATTTGCAATTATATTTCTGTGTTTTTACTTGTGTTTCTCCCACTATTCTGAATGTTTTAGAAGGACAGAAAATTGTTTTGTTTCCTCATGTAGCCCCAGGGCCTAGCACAGTGCCTGCACACATAGGAGAATTTGTTGTAGGAACCAATAAATTTTGGGGGAGAAAGGTAATTTTTTTGTTTGTCACAGGCCTATTAGGATTATGACCCCTCCCTCAGAGAGCACCGCTGTCAGATTCCCTCTAGTTTGCTCTGGTGTCTTCGGTGTCATTTATCTTTAAATAATTGTGATGAATTTCAGCTGATCAACCAGCCGATTTTTTTGTTTGTTTCTGTACAAGAACACTTAACTCCAATGTGATAAAAGCTATTCACAAGCCTGAGGCTTGGAGGAAAGAAAGGAAATTCTTTACTTTTTGGGCTGAGTGCATTTCATCACGTCCAAGTTTTATTTCCCTGAGGCTTTTCTTTGTCAAGCTTGGGAAAGCTGTTTCCTAGGAGAACTACTAAGAACAAACTTCAAATATGAGAAAAGAGAAAAGCAGCCCCCGAGGCAAAAATCAAAGAAGCATTTTAGATTGATTCCCCCTCTCCAGCCCCGCCAGGATCGATGGCAACCGTTGTTTTTTCAAGTGCATTCCTTTTCTAAACTGACTTGAACCCAATGGATGAACAAGGACCTTTCAGACTGTATAGACCCAGCTGGAAATAGATGAGAGTGTCAGCAAAGAGGCTCCGAAGGGATTTGTCTTCTTAAATTTCAAGGGAGTAAGGTGCTTCTGGCAACATTTTCTCTTAGGAAAACTGGGTGAGTGTGTCCTGGGTGGGGACTGGATGGGAGTAGGCGAGGGTCAGCAGGGATGCAGCAGGCGTGGGGTCGGCGTGAGCTGAACATTACACGGGACAAGGGGAGAGAAGAAGGTGCAAACTGGAAGCTGAATGTTCCTAGGGACAGGACTGACTCATAAAATCTTTCCATTGATTATGCCATATCAGGCCAATCACTTTCTGCCTTCTCGGGCCAAACTGGAAAAGCCCAGGCAGTCTTTGCTCCAAACCAGAGCAAAGAGGAAGCCTTCTCTCGTCAACGGAGCAGCACTTCCCAAACTCATACTATCTTAAGAGTCCCATGGGAACTTGTTAAAAAGGCAGAGTCCCAGGGCCCTCTCTGGAGGTTCTGATTTAGTAGGTCCGGATCCAGGTATGAGAAGTTATATTTGTAACAAGTATCCCGGATGATTCTTCTGATTGGGCAGGTTTGGGGAAAGGCGTTGGAGAGTTAGCCACATTTGTCCTCATTTTCTAATTCACCAATCTTCCAGGCAAGCCCCAGCAGCTGCCTTCCCCACCTTTGAACTCAAACCCAGAGGAAGACTCTCAGTCTGCTCTCTTGTTTTGGAGCTATAGTGTGATTCTGCAAACAGGACTCCGGTTCCGTCTCTGGAGGGATCTTGGTGGAGACCTCCCAGTGTTAAAGGTGGAAGTGGCTATGAAAGCAACGGCATCAGGAGAGAATCCACTTAGGGATGGAGCAAGTTTCTCCACCACTAAGCATTCTGGGGCCCTTTCCTCATGCTCCCCATAAAAGCACATCTCCTCTCACAACACCAACCTCCACCTCTAAGCTCATTCCCGAAACTCTCTCTCTGTTTCTGGTGGAACTCCACGGCCTTGTATTCATCTGCGCATTTCCACTTCCAGCTCAGCTGGTTCAAAACAACACATCTGCTGTCCTCTCCGTTTCCAGATCTGTTTCTCCTCCTGGACCCTCCAGCTGGGGTCACCTCTTTTACAAAGTGGAAGCATCATCCTCCGAGTTACCCAGGTCAGGATCCTGGCACCTTCCTCTTCCTCATTCTGTACCTTGAAGCCTAAATATCTGTTTAACTGCAGTGGTTTGCAAGCCTGGCTGCAAAACAGAATCATCTGGAAAGATTTAAACACATACCCATGCCTGGGCTCCACTCCCAGAAATTCTGATTTAAATTGGTCTGTGGTGAGTTCAGGCCGTGGAGAGCTCTTAAAACTTCCTAAGTAATTCTAACATCAGCCAGGGTTCCCTCTCCAGCCGCCGTCCCACCCTTTCCCACCAGGCAGATCTGATCCATCGGCAGGGCTGGGGCCAGGGTGGGGAGAGCGAAGCTCTTGCCTCCGGCACAAAATTCAAGGGAGCGCCAAAACCCTCAGTCATCAAGATAAATTACAATATTCTGAAAAACCAAAATTAGTGCAAAAAGTCCATGATCAACAACACAGAGACATTTTATAAAAAACAGGCTGTCACGGTTTGTTTGTTTCACGACCCTGCGTTATTTCGCAACAGGAACAATTTTTTCCGATCAGGCTGTGGTTCCCGGGGTTGGTGTGCCTGTCAGGTCCCTCCCAGGGGTTTTTGAGGGTTGACAAAGGCGTGTAAACAGATTGTGCTATGAAGGGCTCTAGATTTTTTTTTGACTGGAGAGCTTTTGTTAACTTTTTCCATTAGGTTCAAAATGTGGGAGGATTTGTTGATAAGTGTGCTCAGGGGTACACATGCCTCGGCCCCAGCTTCCAGGCTGATCGGCCGCTCCTTTCACGTCCTTCACACCCACATCCAGATTCCTGCTTTCGGGATATAAGCCCGGTGTGAGCCGAGGAAACCCAGTTCTCCAGCCTCATCTCTTACTGCTTTCCACTTTGTGTGTTTCTGCTCTGGCAATAATGAATGCCTTGCAGTTCTCCAATACGCCTTGGTTTTCTTTGCAGCTACGCCTTTGCACTGGCATGTTTTCTGCCCTGCAAATCTGGGTCATTGCAGTCAGTTGCATAGTCGTTGCTGCTTTCTGCACTGCGCCAAGACACCTGGCTGAGATGGTGAGTGGGGTTGGAATTCAGCCTTGCTCCGCTTACCAAGCTCCGTGCCCCTAGCATAGGCTGCATCCCTGGGGGCTGCGGGCATGTTTTCTGACTCATCCACCCAGAGGGGGCATGTGTTTCTAACTTAAACAAAGACGCCCTGTTAGCGGCTGCTCCAACTATCATTCCCTACGTTATCTGCCCCATGAATTCCTGCCTACCTCCCATGTAAGACAGAGCTCAAGCTTTGACCTCTACTGGGAAGTCTTTCTTGCCCTCGGTCTCTGAGACAGAGTGACTCTAAGTTACCACCTCGCCCTCTGCGTGCTTTTATGACGGCAGCTGTCCCAGTGAAGTGTAATTATGTGAACAGCTGTAAAGCCACACGCCTGGCAGAGAGGTCCGGCATATATCAGTTAACTTCAGGATGGTTTTTCTTTAATCTAAGGATGCCTTTGTAGAACACTGGAAGAACAAGCGGTAAAGTAAAACATTCAGACAAGTACCTCCTTGTTTTACGTTAAGGTACCAGACAATTTGTTCAGTGGCTACGACAGTCAGTCAGGCTGGGCTGGGCAGGCGGAGGTAACAACCCCGAATCTGGGCAGCTTACAATAGGAAAGTTCTATTTCTTGCTCACACCGTTATGTTCATCATGGACCCCAGATGGGTGCAGCAGCCACTGTTTGAAGCTCTGCTTGCCACACGGTGGAGGAAAAAAGTTCTTGACCTTGTTGGACCAAAAATTAGTTGCTTCTGCCTGGAATCAGCTTTGGAAATGACATCATTTCTGCTCCGACTTATTGGCCAGAATCAATGCGTGGTCCCACCCAACCTCAAGAGGGACAGAAAGTGTCATCCTATCATGGGCCTGGACGGCAGGAGAGTTTGGAAACATTTGACAACCAGCACTGCTGACGCCCGGAATTGACAGTTTCCATAAAATTGACTGACTTTTCTTATTTCCTAAATAAGCCATTTCTACCAGTTGCTTTGGCCTTCAGAAAAATGCATTGTCAACAGCAGGACATGGCAATAACAGCTATAGCTAAAGCACAGTCTGTTTTGGAAACCTTTCAGGGACATCTCTGTCCATAAATAAGGATTCTTTGGACGTATGTGTCTATTTTATTTTATAGTTCAGATTGTCTTGTACAAAACAGCCGAGTGATGGTGGCCCAAGGGCAGTTTTAGATTCTTAGTATCTTAAGAATAAATCAATAAATAAATGGTTGAATCCATCCAGTAGATCACATGAGATAGACAGTGGATGTGAAAACCATTTGCAAATTGTAAGATGCTAAACACTAAGTTCTATTTAAAAATGCATGATTATTAGTCCACTGCACCAGGCAACCCAAATCTTTATGTTCTAAGATCTCCTCCTGCTATAGGTATCTTCTCATTTCTTTTCCATAGATTTTCCTTTGCTTTTAAAACAAACCCCTAATAAGAACAGAACCACAGAAAACATTCTTTCAGTCTGAATCAGCTATATATTCCAAACAAAAGTTGGAAAGCTCAGTTTTTCCAGAAACAAATTGCCCTGGGAATGAGGCCACTGAATTAGACAGTCAGGAATTTAAAAATGAGCTGAAGATGAAGTCTATACAAGTTTCTTCCGCGTGCAAATAAAGTCCAGGTGGAAACTACAGCCAAACGTTCCCTTTGTGGCATATATTTTAAAAAGCCCAGCCCCCCTCCTATACGCAGGTGGAAGACTTACAAAGCCTTCGACTCTTAATAACAAAAATTAAGGGGTGAATTTCAAAAAGGAATTTTAAAAGCGCAACGTGCTCCCTTAGTGCATTTATATCATATAAAGAACATGTTACAGTTAAGAAGCGTCAGTTCTACAAATTGAAATATATATGCAATGCCCTAATTTGTATCTTTTCTTTGTCTGTGTTTTACACCTTTTAAAATGGATAGCTTCTTCTCTATCTGCTTCACAGCATAGACTCCATTATCCTACAGTTAGTGGACAGTAATGGATGGCAACTGAAATTCCTACCAGTTTAGTTTATCTTGAATCCTGTGATGACACAGAACTTGTGGCTCCACAATTTGTGACAGTAATCATGTGAAAATCCTGTTGAAATGAAAAATTACGTTAATCTCCAATTAAAGAATTCATGTGTAAAAATGTGAATAAATCTCAGATCAAATATCAAACGTTTAGATGGGAATGGGTTTCTCTAAGAACATAGAAAAGTCAATATAATCCTCTAAATTTTCACATTAAAAAAAAGTCTGCCCAGAGGATTCTTTTCCAAACCCAGACTTGATTTAACCACATCCTAAATATGGTTCAAGTTCTAATAGCGCCACTATCTTTAGAAAAATCCAGGGACTTCCCTGGCGGTCCAGTGATTAAGACTCCACGCTCCCAGTGCAGGGGGCCCGGGTTTGATCCCTGGTTGAGGAACTAGATCCCACATGCTGCGTGGCGTGGCCAGAATTGGGTTCTTACTATCTAAAACCTTGGTCAAGTGGCTTAATCTCCTTGATCCTCAATTTCTTCATCTGCAAAATAACAACATGCCTTGCAAGTGTGTACCTTGCCTGCACATAAGGATTAAACAAAAAAATCCAGAAAGATAGCAGATGGTATTTCCAAAGTGTATTTGGTAGTTCTTTGAGTGATTGATGAGATCAGCAGTAGGAATTCATTCCTGAACTCACCTCTCTGATCTGACAGTTTGGCCATTCTAGCAACCCAATCCCTCTGATTTTAATGAGACATTCTTTTTTTTTTTTTAATGAATTTATTTATTTAGTATTTATTTATTGGCTGCGTTGGGTCTTCGTTGGTGCACGCCGGCTTTCTCTAGTTGTGGCGAGCGGGGGCTACTCTTCGTTGCGGTGCGCGGGCTTCTCACTGTGGTGGCTTCTCTTGTTGCGGAGCACGGGCTCTAGGCGCACGGGCTTCAGTAATTGTGACTCACGGGCTCAGTAGTTGTGGCTCACGGGCTCTGGAGTCCAGGCTCAGTAGTTGTGGCGCACCGGCTTAGTTGCTCCGCAGCATGTGGGATCTTCCCGGACCAGGGCTCGAACCCATGTCCCCTGCATTGGCAGGTGGATTCTTAATCACTGCGCCAGCAGGGAAGCCCCCTGAGACATTCTTGAAGGCTGTCCAGGAAAGGCATTCTAATAATGCTTTAAGTAATGGTGATCTTTATGCCTCCTGAGGTAGTCACTTTGAAGTCCTTTGAATAAATAAGTTCTGATATAGGTTAAAATGCAAACATAATTCTAACTAATCTATCTTTGAAGAGTAGCAAACATGATCTCTCACTGGAGACCAGCAGCTCAAAACTGGTCTGAGCCATTAAGACATTTTAAACAACTCCGGGGACTTCCCTGGTGGTCCAGTGGTTGAGAATCTGTCTTGCAATGCAGGGGACGCTGGTCTGATCTCTGGTTGGGAAACTAGGATCCCGCATGCCACGGGGCAACTAAGCCTGAGTGCCACAAGTTGAAGCTTCTGTATCACAACAACGTGAAGAGCCCTCGCGCCACAACGAAAGATCCCGCGTGCTGCAACTAAGACCCAACACAGCCAAAAAAAGTAAATAAATAAATATCTTTTAAAAAAAGACATTTTAAACAACTCCAAGAAAAAGTCTTTCTTTACTCAGGTGTCAAGCTTGACTTCTCAGAAGTTAAGGATGTTCACTCCCATTTAATGTTAACTGAGAAGCCCTTCTTTCAGATGCAAAATACAGAGGCTTTTGTACCAAGGAAGAAAAAACAAGATTTTCTAGTTTATTTCTCATGAATTGTGTACTTTTGAAATAGATGATTAGGCTTATTCAGAGAAAGATGCTACAGAAGTATCTTGTTTACCATCTGAGCTTGAAGAAAAAAAGAGACTTTTATTCTGCCATAAGTTAAGTAAGGCTTGGTGTGTGACAGCCCTGTGTCTCCATGTCATCAGAGAAAGTTTCTGGGAAAAGGTAGATTCGGAGCTGATTGTGGAAGGAGGAAAAGAATGATAAGAAGGCATGAATCTGGCCAATATGAAGTAGATATAATCCTAGGAAAAGGGAGCATTTGTTTAAAAGAAGAAAGAAGAAGGAATAATGGGTAGAGAGAATGAGGAAACTTTAACCTGACCAGACCACAGGTTGAAATAAGGCATAAGTAAAAGACGCTTTAAGCTTATGGAGAGATCATGAAATTTAATGTAGAGAGAAACAAATCTTTGATGCTCTGGATAAGGAAAAAATTCATCAAGATGAAGGATATATTAATTCTACCTGGGCAGGTATTTCATTAGCACCATGTTCTACTGAGCAAACCAGCCATGCTCTACCAGGAAGGTGTTTTATTTTATTTTATCTTATTTTATTTATTTATTGAATTTATTTATTTTGGCCACGCCGCGTGGCATGCAGGATCTTAGTTCCCTGACCAGAGATTGAACCCGGGCCCCCTGCAGTGGAAGCGTGGACTCCTAACTACTGGACCACCAGGGAATTCCCTCCAGCAGGAAGGTATTTTGTAATGAATTTTTTCATTGATACCCTTTCTTTTGGTAAATGAATAAAATCAGAAAGGTAAAATCGGAAGAGGATGATCTAAAATATTTAAGTGAATAAACAGCTTTTGCATTCAGTAAATGATAGATCTTCAGATACTCCATGTTGAATTGAGTAATTGAGTATAATATGCATATCATAAATAGTTTTTTAAAAATTTATTTATTTTATTTACTTATTTTTGGCTGCGTTTGGTCTTCACCGCTGTGCGCGGGCTCTCTCCAGTTGCGGCGAGCGGGGGCTACTCTCTGTTGCAGTGTGCAGGCTTCTCATTGCGGTGGCTTCTCTTGTTGCGAGCACGGGCCCCAGGCGCATGGGCTTCAGTAGTTGTGCCTCGCGGGCTCAGTAGTTGCGGCTTACGGGCTCCAGAGCGCAGGCTCAGCAGCCGTGGCACACGGGTTTAGTTGCTCCGTGGCATGTGGGATCTTCCCAGACCAGGGCTCGAACCAGTGCCCCCCGCATTGACAGGTGGATTAGCAACCACTGTGCCACCAGGGAAGCCCCATAACTAGTTTTATCTACTCTTTTAAGTGGTTCCTCATGGATCCCAACTTAGAAGACTATTGAGGTTTTTAGCTTTACGTGAATTGCTGCATAAACTCAAAAGAAATGAAATGGTATTTTCACTAAAATATTCTATAATTTCATAAAATTATATTTTCCTGGATTAATCTCTCCGGAGTAGGTCACTCATCGTGCATGCTATACCTTCCCTAGCTGCCCAGAGGATAATTCCCTGCCCACAGCATCTCACTGACGGAGCAGACATATACAATCAAGTCTGCACCACAAGACCAAGCCACACATAGCTGAATGGACCAATGGTGGGTACGGGATCCAAGGGCATCCAATCCACAGGCTGAATGTAAATGAAGAGGCTGGCCAAGGCAAAGGAGTACCCAATCAGAGACAATGATGATCAGCTGGCCCAAGCAGACTCCCTCTCAGGAATCTGAATTATGACATATGGGGAGAGAATAAGTCAGCGGCTAGTGGGTGGATGGACATGTGAAGATACCACAAAAGGAAATAGTGAGGAAAGTATCAAAGTGGCTGAGGGGGATTGTGGGGCTGGGGCAGGAGTCAACAGGGTCCACCCAACACCTGACAGTATTCCATCTCCATGAAGCCGGCGGCTGTAGTGGGTTCCCGGAGAGAGTTTTCGCTCCCTCCTCCCACATGTAACCTTACAACTCCATTCCTGAAACAGCCTGAAGGAGATACTTTGCAACCTTACAACCCCCCAAATCTAACTAATATTAATGCACCGTCCAAAATTTGATAAAATTGTGCTATAAACCTCGGAGGCAATTTGGTACAAAGAGGTTCAATTTTACCTTTACTGATTTTAGGGAAAACATTTTGGGAAACAATATTAGCCATCCTTTGTGACCTTAATAGGTTGATGGACATTTGTCAGCTGACTTAAACACCTCTCACCTACAAAACCAAACCAAACAAAATTATGTTGAAGGGGTCATTGTCATCATTTGGGGGATAAAATCTAGGAGGATCAGCGATGAGAGTTTTCCTCCAGAGCAGATGTAAGCTTGCACGGCTTGCTGTTCTGTCTCAAATTAGGTTTCTTATGTGGTTTGTTGAATAGTATGCCACCGGTCAGAGTCTTAATGTTTAGACGTTTTCTATTCTTTTATTACCAATAAGGGCAGAAGGTCAAACTCTTTGGTCGTTCACCTAGGTGCTGGCTTGTGCCGAGAACATTGCTCAGGGCACAGATTTTTAAAAGGAGCAGGTAATCTGAGTGCAGCAGAAAAATATATGAAATCGCTGGAACACTGTGTAGAGGGTGAGCCCTCGAACAGCAGCTGGGAACCTGGATTCTAGTCGGTTCTGCCCCTAGCAAGCCATATTATCCTGGGCAAGTCCCTTTCCTTTTCTGTAAAAGGAGGTGTCACAGAGGAAGAACAGAACTAACGCCATGTTGAAACTGCCTCTCTCATTCTTCAGCCTGTGTATTCCATCACTTTAGCCTCGCACATCAAGAGTTAAACATTAGAGAAATGTCGCTTGTACCCAAATAGTTCATTAAGCTCGTGAAGAAAGTTTCTATACCACGGACTGGATCTGAATTAATTATAGCTATTACTTATAGATAAGTTCTCTTTCAGCCTAGAAACCTTGCAACTAAGCAGAGGGAAGAACGGTAAAGTAAAAATAACGGCTAGCAACATGAAGTTTTGCAGAAGCCTCGTGATCCAGCCTACGTGAGCAAGCAGAACAAAGTTATGCTTCCCTTGAAGGCCAGGCGGCCCCAAGAAGCCCGCAATCCACCTTTATCCTTTAATCTTGAACCCTCCTGCTTCCCCTTTTCCCTCAGCATAAAAGAGGCCTGAATTCTATTCTGAGTTAAGATGGTCTTTAGGACATTAGCCCTCCATCTTCTCGGTGTTTTGACTTTCCGAATAAAGTTGCCGTTCTTTGCCCCAACACTTTGTCTCTGGACTGATTGGCCTGTTGTGCTGTGAGCAGTATGTGTTTGGACTTGATAACAGAGGAAGTGGTGCTCCTGAAATTCTCTGCATTGTGTTATCTTCCCCCACGAAAAACGTAAGCCCCATCAGAGCAGCGCTGTGTGCTTTGTCTGCCTAGGACTGAGTCCGAGAACAATTCCTGGTACCTTGCAGGTGCTCGGGAAATACTCATCCGTGCTGTGCACTGGTCATTAGAAGGGCTTTTTTTTCCCAATCTATGGAGTCTTAGTTTCTTTTCAAAGTGTTTTCACATAGCAGGCGCTCAACAGTCACTGGTCTGGAATATCACATTTGATTCTCAAGGGTGCACGCCTTCCTTGTTAATACAGAAATAAGGCATGGAGAAGCCTGTAGAGTGAGAGAGGAGTGGCCTGAGAGTCAGAAGACCTGGCCCAATACAAACTACCGCGTGACTTTGGACAAGTCATTCCATTTCTCCGAGGCTCTGTTTTCTCATCTGCGAGGTGGGAGGCTGAATTAGACTCTAAAAACCCTTAGGGCAACACGCCTCTGACTCTGGTTCTGTTATACCTGTTATAGCTAACAAATGGGTCTTAAGGATGTATATATCCACTGGGAAGGATGTGAAGCTGCATGAGGGATGAAGGAAAAGTAATTAGGGCAGAGGCATCGGTGCATTAGAAACATCAAGACAGGTGGACTCTCCTTTTCATGTACACCTGAAATCCTTTATGAGCCTCAACTCGGGTGGCTCTTCCTTTGCTGTTTTTAGTTCATCAAAGCAGGTCATTGACCTCAGTCACATCTGCTGCCGTACTCACTGTCATGAGGGCGCTAACATCATGGGAGAAACCTGCCAGATTGCAAGCCCATGAGATGCACAATTGTGGGGATCCTGAGGGTTCTGCTATAATTTTATTGCAAATTCTGGGTCCATCATATTTAGGGGCCCTTTATAAAAATGACTAGAGGGGCAATCCAGTACTAAGCTGCTACTGACATCTATAATTTGTCATATTAGCATGACCCTAATTTCATCAAACTGAGGTCTTTCGGTCCCATTAGTAAGAGGTGTCAATTTGTCCTAGCATTACTAGGGAAGGGAATCGTTCAGTTACATGAATGAAGAAAGAGGGACTCCCCTGGTGGTCCAGTGGTTAAGAATCCGCCTTCCAATGCAGGGGAGGCGGGTTCGATCCCTGGTCGGGGAACTAAGATCCCACATGCCGTGGGGCAACTAAGCCTGTGTGCCACAACTACTGAGCTCCAGCGCCGGAACAAAGATCCCGCGTGCAACGAGGACCCAACGCAGACAAAAAAGAAAAAAAAGAAAAAGAATGAAGAAAGAGACACATAGTCACGGTAGGGTGGCCAGCAAGATTGTAATTATGCTTGAAGGGGCAGTGTCCTGATGAAGGGTCCATATGGATGGAGAGGACTGTCTGGCAGGGAAGGAAGGATGAGCCGATGTTTCGCTGGCAGATGGGCTTCCCAGTGGCCCATCAGGGCTACGTTAGGATGATCTGCTGGGTTTTCACTACCCATGTTTCCTGTGGACTTTATAATTCTGCATCTTGCTGAGGGCTTACTTTAGCCCAAGGGATGAAATCCTCCTGTGTGGGATCAACAGTCTGCAAAAGAAGAAATGCCACCATCAGCTTTCTGAGGCAACATAGGGGATAATACTCTCCAAAACTATGCTTGAAATATTATCATTTCACCATCATTTAATCTTTTGATAATAAAAAAAGAAAAAAATGTTGAGCCTATCCATATCACAACTACTTTACCATCTTCCCTCTTAGCCACTAACAAGAATGTTTTTGCAGGATTACTGGAAACTGAAAATAATCCGAGAAATTCTTGGTGGGGATAGTAAAGATTTTCTCATCGTGTAAAGGCCCTCTGGAGGATTAATTACAGCAAATGATATAGCTATGTCCTGGTCTGTGTGTCATTCCAGGAAAAGGCAAATTCTCAGATAACAGACCAGAGGGTTTAACCTAGTTACAGTTGCCTAGCACAGTTCATTGAACAAACAGCCTGAGCATGGCTTTCCCTCTCGGATCTTAGTGACTTGTGATCCTTATAATAAAACAATTGTGTCCCAAAGTGGTATTTTTAGCTGTTTGGATTTGTGTGTCTTCAAGCCATCACGGCACAAATCCAAGTTACTTCCAGTCCTACTCAGCAGTGTCCCTCTGTTTTTGCAGGCAAGGATTAAAATTGGTACACCTGGGCTTCCCTGGTGGCGCAGTGGTTGAGAGTCCGGCTGCCGATGCAGGGGACGCGGGTTCGTGCCCCGGTCCGGGAGGATCCCACATGCCGCAGAGCGGCTGGGCCCGTGAGCCATGGCCGCTGAGCCTGCGTATCCGGAGCCTGTGCTCCGCAACGGGAGAGGCCACAGCAGTGAGAGGCCCACGTACCATAAAAAATAATAATAATAATTTAAAAAAATTGGTACACCCATCTGGGCGTCCAGATGATGCTGACAGACCCAGCCCAGTTCTCGGGGCAGCCTGGGCTGCTGGAGCTAGACAATGACTCCGAGAGACAGCCAACATGGCCCAGAGGATACATTTAGACAACTGATAATAAGAACAGATCTGACACTCATACATATTTATAATCCCCTGTCGTCCCCAAGGCAAAAAGCCGTGAGCTTGCATCTCTTCACCCTCACACAAACCCTTCAAGCTGCCTTTTCTTTCAGGGACATTCACCTGCATCAGAATATAGCGCCATGGGGGATTGGGAGGGCCTCCTGCAGAGGCAAAGGCATGATTTAGCTTTACTAAGAGACTCAATGGCTTGCAAAGAGGCTCCTGACCCTTTGAAAAGGAATTCTCCACTGAGGCTGTGTGTGTGTGTGTGTGTGTGTGTGTGTGTGTGTGTGTGTGTTTTAATCTGTGATTTTTTTTTTTTTTTTTTTTTGCGGTAAGCGGGCCTCTCACTGTTGTGGCCTCTCCCGTTGCGGAGCACAGGCTCCGGATGCGCACGGGCCCAGCCGCTCCGTGGCATGTGGGATCCTCCCGGACCCGGGCACGAACCCGTGTCCTCTGCATCGGCAGGCGGACTCTCAACCACTGCGCCACCAGGGAAGCCCGTAATCTGTGACTTTAAAAAGAGTGTTTTTAAAGCTTCTGAGGAAGGTTGCCTAGGGATCACATTTGTGTGCTCAGGAGAAGCACATCTGTGTTTAGTAACTGAAGAGGCTGAAGGCTCCTCATCACTTTCTACAGAAAGAGCATTAGCGCGGGCTCAGGGTCTTTGACCTTCATGACCTTGGGCATCTCACTGTCTTCAGCAGTAAAATAAAAGGCCTTCACTACATCGTCTCTAAAGTCCCTTTAGGCTTGATACTCTGCAAGCTTTGGTCCAATTTTAAAAACTGGACATAGGGAATTCCCTGACGGTCCAGTTGTTCGGGCTCTGCACTTCCACTGCAGGGGGCATGGTTTCGACCCTTGATCTGGGAATTAAGATCCCGCAGGCTGTGCCGTGTGGCCAAAAGAAAAGAAAAGAAAAAAACTGGACATAATTTTTAAAGACCATTTTATACTGTCGTAGAATAATCACACATGGTTGTTTAATATCTGTCTCCTCAACAAGCCTGTAAGCTCTGTGAAGACAGGAGCTGTGTCTGTCTCTTAGACCAGGTCCATGCTCGATACATGGTTGTCCTTTGATGGTCTGGGACGTAGCCGTGTCATTTTGTTCCTGCTTGGTGGCTGCAGCGCTGAGAGCATGGACTGTTCTGCCCTCTCACTTGTTAGCTGCGTTACCTGCGGTCAAGTTCCTTAATGTTTTGTTGCCTCTGTTTCCTGATGGGAGTTTCATGATGATCATAATAGTCAATCTATCTCATACGGTTGCTTTGAAGATTAAATCAATATCTATAAAGCCCTTGGAATAGGACATGAAGTATAGAAAGCACCATAGTGCTTCCCTTTGTATATTATTATTGGCGGTGGTGTTGGTGGTATAGTTATAATTGATGCTCCAACATCCTTCTCCTACTGGTGTTTTTTAGAGGGATTGAATCCTGTGAAAATAAAACATTCTTCTTTCAGCAGAAATGAGCTGAATCCTTGGTTTAACTTTGTTCCTTGCAGCATAACAAGACTCCTTCCCACTCAGCCCCTTGGTAACCCGTGTTCCTCCAATACTCTCATCAGACCAGATCATATATCAGAGAAGCCTAATTCTCCAACTTGAGTTATTGTTCATGAATTTACCAGAAAGTCGAGTGTTTCTCTCTGTTAATCCTGCCACCAGCTCCTGGTATGGATCGGAGTTGAGTAAGTAAGACCTTACATTGATACCTGGCGGGGGCAGGGACACTATGACCATCACTTCACTACGATCAGCCTAAGCTCCCAGAGGTTGGGGAGCTTGGTTGGGTCTCAACGTTGGTAAGAAGCAGAGCTGAGCCTCGAAGACAGGGCATGTAAGGACAGGGTCTGCACCCTTTCTGCTGTCACCCAAGCATAATGACAAGGAGAATGTCATTATCCTTGCCTGGTCTGTCCTCACACCAAGCAAATCTTGCCCAGACCACATCTTCTTCTGTACTTTACGCCAGTTCACTCTTTGTGACCTGTAGCTCTAGAGGGTGACAAAGAGAGGTTTTCAGGCTTGTCCCCCTGAAAGAACAAACAAAAATGACACTGCCTGGGACCATCCAAATTTGGTTTCTCCTAGTAAGGTGGGCACCTTGAAGCAAAAAATGTTGAGAATTGTCCAAAAAAAGGCTATGTTTGCCAGAACTTGGTATGCCTGGTACTTGCTGTAAGGAAAACAATCTGAAGGACCTCTGTTTGCAAGAACATTTTTCTCTCGTTTTACATCATTTGATATTTATTGACCCATTTTTACATTTCATAGCCTCATTATTTCTGTCTTAATACCTTCAAAAAATCATACTAGATTTGTCTGTAGATATTTAAACACAGGATAGAAAAAATGTCCACAATTATGTGATCCTTTAAAACATACAGGGGTCTTGCTTTTAGCAAACTTGATATAACAATATTCTAATTCATCTAAAACAGATAAAGCAGACAATAATTAGAACAGGAGTTTCCCTTCATAAACAAAGATTCATAGCTGATAGTCCATATTTAAGGTCCTTGCAAATTATATCACATTTAAAATTCTCAGTTAAAAGAGCATTTGATTTTAAAAGTTCAATCAGACTACAGTTTTTTTGTTTTTTTTGGTTTTTTTTTTGGCGGTACGCGGGCCTCTCACTGCTGTGGCCTCTCCCGTTGCGGAGCACAGGCTCCAGATGCGCAGGCTCAGCGGCCATGGCTCACGGGCCCAGCCGCTCCGCGGCATGTGGGATCTTCCCGGACCGGGGCACGAACCCGTGTCCCCTGCATCGGCAGGCAGATTCTCAACCATTGCGCCACCAGGGAAGCCCCAGTCTAGTTTTTAAGAAACACATTTATAACATGGGGCAAAGAATATTTATACCCATTTGTTTGGTGTTTTGTAGTAATATGCCTGATTTCATTTTCATTCTCCATCAAGATGTTTTTATATCTTCGAACTAAGTCCCTAAGCCACTTCCGAGAGATAAAGACTAATCTTTTGAAAGACTTCCAAGGAAATGAAGTCCTTAATCCGCTTTGCTCATCTATTTCAGTGTGTACCAACTCTTAGTTTCGTATTTAATCTAAATGCTTTGTGCTTCGATTTGAGTCTCTTTCCACCCTTTGTCTTTAGCTGGAGACAGAAAGCAGGACAGCAACCTCTTGGACAGAGGTATTCATACGTGTGAAATTCCCTGCTAATCCCCTCTTGTCTAACTCTTCTTTCAACTGAATAATTCTGGTCTCACAAACCAGTGGTAAATCAAATAATTATGTGACTGGAGTCATAGCTATAAATCAGAAGAGTCACATGACAGATGCACACCTCATGGACCGTTGTGTTTCAGTACAGAATTTAGAGAGAACCTGAATGTCCATGAGAAAGACACATAGAGCTTAAGAACTACCATCTCAGTATCACTGTCCTAACCTTTCCAGTAGGTCTGATGTTATAACTCCTTCATCATCTCTGTGGTTTTCCACCCAGCCTCTCCCACACTTCTCATCAGTGGATCTCAGTGCTGGAAAGGGTATTCTTGTCAGAGACTGACAGGTGCTGAGAACAATGGCCTGATTGTTCCAGCTGACCACTTGTCTGTTTACACAGCACTACGATTGTTTCTCGGGCAAACAAAAACAGACAGCCTTGAGCTGCGTTCCCACTGTCAGCTCACGACCTACAGCAACACTTAGGATTTTTTTTTGTTACGGTTATTATACTGTACTGGTCTGACTCTTATTTATTTTGTATCTCTTTGTATGTTTTTCCTAGCTAGGTGTCATCCTGTACTTTTTCTTGCGTTTTAATCTTTCTTCTAATTTTTGATATTTGTACTTTTTCTAGGTGACCTAAATTCTGATTTCCTTCTCTAAGCGTAAGTTTCTGGTTATTCTGCCTAGTTTTGGAGAGCAATCTATATGTTCTTTTCTACACTATCGATTTTTTTTCTGCCACAAAATATTGAGCTACGTTGACAATGACCATCACTGGCAGAAATGGATTTTCTAACCATGCTCCAGTAATAAGGATAGTTATAAGGAAACACTGTGCTTTTGAAAGCTCTTGCTTTTCCACTAAGACACTTCTTAGAACACTTTAAACACCTGCCTAGTCTTTTGGGCGTATGGAAAATTGATCATTACAAGTCCCAGTGTGTTTTGGGTATTATGAAACTCTAAGAACTTTCTCTCTCTCTCTCTGAATTTTGTTTCCTGGAAACATAACAGCAACAAAGCAAACAGAAGTTTTATCCTATTTTTCGGTGAGAACTATAAGAAGTAGTTTCAAGAAAGATAGACCCGGGCTTCCCTGGTGGCGCAGTGGTTGAGAGTCCGCCTGCCGATGCAGGGGACACGGGTTCGTGCCCCGGTCCGGGAAGATCCCACATGCCGCGGAGCGGCTGGGCCCTTGAGCCATGGCCGCTGAGCCTGTGCGTCCGGAGCCTGTGCTCCGCAACGAGAGAGACCATGGCAATGAAAGGCCTGTGTACCACAAAAAAAAAAAAAAAAAAAAAAGAAAGATAGACTCTGCAATTCTGCCCCACATCATCAAAAGCAATGAAAAACTCTTGAAAGAAGGATGTATAGTGTCAATTTCCAACTCGTGGTCAACTGAACTGAAAAGAATTCATGGATGCTTCCATCTGAACAGGATTGAATTTGAGGATGTAATTAGCCATAGATTACAGCTCAGAAAAGTGTCTGATTTAAAAGGAAACCTTCTATTCATGTTTTTGAGCCTGGTGAGCATCATGTGTGCTACACAATATATAAAATAACATCATCTTTGCACATTAGCAATACACTGTGAGAAATCAGATGCCTAGTAAGACACAAAATTTGATGTAAAACTGTGATGCTGGGTTATGAATAATAGGCCAGATATTTCAGAAAGGGATTAATGAGTTTTGACGTATTTCCAGATAACTGAAATTAGCCACTAATTCCCCCTGTTTGTTGGGGTCCAAGCCTCCTTGTTATCATGGATAATATATTTTATTCTTTAACAGTATATAGTCAGGTGGCTTGGTCTTATATAAGGATACAAATCCAACCCAGAAATTATTATGAAAATGCCACATAAGCAAGTTCTTTATTTCTATTAATGATGACACATCTGAGACTCTTGCTCAGAATTCTGACTTCATGGCTTCTCCTGTCACTTCGTGTAAACCTCGAAGGCTTTCAAGGAGTGAATGATTTACAGAGTAGGAATCCAGAAGTTGTTGGGCTTTGAGACTCTAATGAGGTGATGAGTCGTACAGATCAGTCTGTTATGATATCTGGGTGAGTCGTACAGATCAGTCTGTTATGATATCTGGGCAAGTCGGCTTTGAGACTTAAATTTGAAAAATGTCAGTCACTGGTGCCAGGGTTGCTCTTGCACTTGATGGCCAGAACATCTGCACTTAGCATGATGTGTCATGCAATGGCATGGCCCACGCCTAATCTGGGACTGGTGAACTCATTTTATAGTGGGTGCCTTTCTTTATCCAGCATGAATACTCAGAGCCACACCCTTTCTATTTAGGGCCTTTGAGTCATTTCTGTCTTGGCCTCTCCCCATTAATCTCTGTATCTCGGAGGAACTGATTATTCAGAAAAGTTTAACCTTGACTCTGAGTGTCCCTGTCTCCAGACTTGAGCTATGTCGTCACCCACCTAAATTCTGACCATTCCCTTTTCTTTCCTCTTGCCCTGTTTTTTCTCCTGCTTCTCTTACGGGAGAGCCTCCCCGAGCTCCCCAGGAAAGTACCTCTTGAGAGTTGCTGATTCTCCACTCTGAAGCTGCATTCCTAAGCTGGGAGTGGGCAGGTATTGCCTTGCAGAGGGCAATCCTGCTGACACGATCTCTAGAGAAAGCACAGCTCTGGTATGATGTACAGCAGCAGGAAAACCCACGCATGGGTGACCAGGGCGATGCAGAGGATAGGGTCGTCCCATTGGGTTGCCTCTCATGAGCATGGAGATCCACACCACCCAGATGATGACGGAGATGAGCGCGGTGAGGAACACGAGCCTTCCGCGCCGCTTCCAATCCTCACATGGCCCACAGAAGGTGGCTTTGGAGACGAAGAACGTGAGGGCCAGCAGGAAGAGAACGTAAACCAGGAGGACCGCGAAGTCCACGTTGAGTTGACAGGGTGTCATATCCATAAACATCGTACCTCTGGTCACGATGAGAGTCACATACTCAGTGGCGATGATCGTCTGCCACAGGCTGACACCAATAGCAGTGCACAGAATCGTCGTCCAAGAGGAGGACACTTGACCCCAGACCAGCTCCACCAGGTTGGAGGCATGAGTCAAGAGGCAAGAGAAACAGACAGCAAAGAGGACCCCAAAGAGAAAGTAGTGGAGGGGGGCAGTCTGCTGGTTGAGCTGGATGAGGAAGGCAAAAGCAAGGCTGAGGAGCCCCAGCCCACCCAGGAGGAAGAGGAACTGGGTGGGGAGGACATTCCACTGGCTGCGGTCTTGAACCCTTCTCGTGAGGAAGAGAAATGCCAGGGTGGCAAAACTGTAACTGCTAGGCCAATTGAGGCCAGGACTCCAGAACAATGCCCCATGCTCCCGCGGTGTCACAGAGGAAGTAACAGTCCCCAGTGGACTCTTCGCAGTCCTCATTCATGGGGACTTGTAGGTGGACCTCACGAGAATGGTCTTTTGTTCCCGTGCAAAAAAAAAAAAAAAAAAAGGAGCAAACATAACTTCATAACTTTACCTGCACCCTCAAGAACCCCTGTTGGGTAGTCTTGGGCAGGACACTATACTATCTCTGATTCCCACATGAAGACACCTGGACCTACTGAATGAAATAGCTCAAAACTATCAACCCCTCCAAACTAGCCCAGCTCTATCCTGCTGGGAAAGGAGAACCATCTTCGCTTAGGGGCTCCAGAAAACTCATGAATTTTCATGTCATAATTTCCACCAAGGCTTTTTGAGGGCTAAGGCAGGATCTTTTTCATAAAAATCGGGCATGTGACGACGTTCGCATGATGGTTAGGACTCCAGTTATAGCAGGCTGCAGAACAAGGGTTGTCAACATGAATGGACCATTTGATCATTCAAGACATGAGGCACTGCTCGAAGGAGACAGGCAGATGATTTTCCCCAGTCATTTTAATGACTCTTCCTTCTTTTAATTCAAGTCAATCCAAGACAGCGCATTACAGTTAAATACCCACTGTTGGTCTGTCGAAGAATTTTACAAAAAGGTCTCTGCCTTCGATTAACTTTTTGGAGAGTTTAGCAGCAAACTCTACGCCTTGCCTGGGGTTGTCTAGAAAAACATCACATATATTCATTTGGAAACAAGTACCTTGCAGCTGAATACCCCTAGCTCTACTCCCCTTCAGCTATTCCCAAGCCAGCTACCTGGAGTGACCCAGGCTGACAGCTGAGGGCATGGCCCCTTCAGTCCCACTTACCTCCTCTGTGTGCACGCTGGAGGCTGAGACTGTAGTGGCTGCGAGGTTGTAACTGCCAATGAGTAAGAAGAAGACAACCTCAGCATCTTTAATCTCTCCCCAAACGGGCAGAAGGATGGAGGCCCGCACTCGGGTTCCTGCAGGGCCTAAAAGGGGTGTGGCTTTAGGAAAGACCGCCCCCTCCCCACAGCCTCCAATGTGACCTGGAGGCTGCGAGAGGCCCCCTGTTGGGCTCACGTGAGGACACTTTGTTCTTCTTCTGACCTGCTCCCTAAAAAGCCATCTCCAGTCTTCCCCACATCTTGATCATAAGACCCGAAAAAGCATCCATCCCAGAGGAATAAGACGTTTACTGGGCCATAAAGAAGGGTTACACACATGAAAAGGGCCAGTGGTTGGCATCAGTGTGAATTAGGGGAAATTTGTCTTCTCTGCTCTGCCCGTTTCTTTTCCTCTCCTGTGGAGGTGCTTCCTCAGGCTTCGGCTGCCCATCAAGTGGGGTCCCTACCTGGACCAGCTCTTCCGGGATTGCCAAAGCCTTTGGTAGAATTTCCCGCTCTCCTTGCTCTCCTCACCCCCATCAGAACGTACTCTTTCTGGGTCTCATTCCACTGAGGCTTTCCCAGGGCCCAAGAGAGAAGAACTTGCAGTTAAAAGTTCCAGCTGATATTGGTATAACATATTCTTTTTCTCTGTGGTGACGTATAATAGAGCACGCAGTACAGGGTCCAGGCTATACTGACTGCAGGCCACCCCCCAAGCTCCCCTTCAAATTTACTTAACTCCTTGGTTCTTTTCCTGGATATTTGCCTTTTAAAAAAATGTTTGGAGGTTTTCCTTGCTTTCATTTTTTAAATGAACTATTATTTTAATTTTATTTTTTAAAATTTTTTATCGGGGTATAGTTGATTTACAATGTTGTGTTAGTTTGTGCCGTACGGCAAAGTGAATCAGTTATACATATACATATATCCACTCTTTTTTTAGATTCCTTTCCCGTATAGGCTATTACAGAGTATTGAGTAGAGTTCCCTGTGCTAGACATTAGGTCCCTATTAGTTATCCACAATTAATTTTTAAAAATTGAAGTATAGTTGATTTACAATGTTATGTTAGATTCTGGTATACAGCAAAGTGGTTCAGAGATATGTATATCTTTGCTGTTTATATATGTTCTTTTTCATGTTCTTTTCTGTTATGGTTTATTACAGGATATTGAATATATGTATATTTGCATTTGACAGAGGACTCCTGAAGACCCCAACCAGTGCTTGTTAGTGTGGTTTCAAGTGTCCCTGTGAACGGGCCCCTCCCTCCCCCATCCAACCGTATCTCCTTCAGGTCTGCTGACCCTGTGTTTTATTCAGGTTGGTTTTCTCTCTCCCATCTGCTTGCCTTCTCTTAGGGGTTGTCCCTGTCCTGAACTACCTTTTGCTTTCCTCCCACTTATCCTCTGTGCTCAATTCCCATTGATCCTGCTTCCTACCCAAATATACTTTCCCTACATCTGAGGTCTAGTTCATCTTACCTCCTCTGTGAGCTTCCCTGATCACTCTGGCCCTCACTGATCACTCCTGCCAGGAACTCTACAACATGTAGGGTCTGTGTTGTCCAAAATTATGGAAATAGTATTTTCTTCCCATTTTATTTGTATTAATCAATTTATTAATAACTATAAGCAATAAATGAATTTAAATAATACATCTATTAATTACTTTTATTTGTAGTGGTCTCATCCCCTTGATTAGACTTGTAGTTGCTTGGAGGTTAGGCTCCACATTTTATGTCCCCATAGCACCTGGCCCTGTGGGGAGCACCTCCTAGGTGATGGATGGGTTGATTAATTGAAGGATTCTAATGATAGAATTCCAGGCCATGTGAAGGTACTTTTTAGCAGTGTGGTTTTCCAACCAATGCTTTTAAATGGAAACCACCTGCAAGTAAATCAGAATCTTAAACCCTGGACAAAATCATTCTGCAGTGGTGTTCTATCATATAAAGGCTCTTTAACTTTATTTTTTATTTTTTAAAACTTATTTATTTATGACTGCATTAGGTCTTTGTTGCTGTGCGCAGGCTTTCTCTAGTTGAGGTGAGCGGGGGCTACTCTTCTTTGTGGTGCGCGGGCTTCTCATTGCGGTGGCTTCTCTTGTTGTGGAGCACGGGCTCTAGGCACGCGGGCTTCAGTAGTTGTGGCACCTGGGCTCAGCAGTTGTGGCTTGAGGGCTCTAGAGCGCAGGCTCAGTAGTTGTGGCGCACGGGCTTAGTTGCTCCACAGCATGTGGGATCTTCCCAGACCAGGGCTCTAACCCATGTCCCCTGCATTGGCAGGCGGATTCTTAACCACTGCGCCACCAGGGAAGTCCCAAGATTCCCTAACTTTAAAAAGCTTTTTTTTTCCTCTGAGAGAAGATGATTCGAGGGAGAAGAGTCCTCCCCTTTACTTGCTTTGGGCATAATCACGGTCTGTCTGAAGCTGTAAAAGCTAATCTAAAGTTAAGCGTAAAGGAATTTTCCAGATGCTAAAATGTGACATCCAGGAGGATTCACCCAAAAGACCCCGTGAGCTGTGAAATTGCTGTTAGGAGAGCAACAGGAAGATTTCCCATTTAATTCTTCCAAGAGGACTATTTTGGTGACCCTGTCTCTCCTCCCACCCAGTTCTGACTGGCCTTTAGTCATGGCATTCCTCACTGTTGTGAGGTTTGAGTTACTGGTGTGCTAGTCTTGCTGAGATTCCTCCTGACCCCCTGATGGCTTGAGGCAGGTGAATTAATGGGTTAAAGACAACAAAGCCCTATGAGCACCTTAGATAAAAGAACTGTCACAGGTACTAATTATTGTTATTTTAAAATCTGGAGTCACAGAATTAGCCTATCTGCTCTGGGCCCTAAGGAAATGAGAGCTTCCTTTGCCTACACACATCCAAATTACTCACACCTCCTTACTTTTGTCTTTTATGTGGTGACAACACTACACCAAACAGCTCAGATATGGCTTTGATAAATCAAATTATACTGATTACAACCAGTCCACTGAAAAGGGAGATAAAACAGTCAAGAGGCCAAACGCCTTTTGCCAAACATCTATTTGCATTGTTTCCTTCTCCCAGAAACAGAGCTGGAGGCAATGTTAGAGGTGACCTAGTCTAACCCTTTCATTAATAATAATAATAAGGAAGCCACCATTATAACATGAGGAATTTAGCAATAGGAAGCAGAGGCCCAGAGTGATGAAGGGACGCGCCCACGGTGTGGAAGGTTAGAGGGAGACAACCGGCGTTGTCTGACTCCTGGTCCCATTCTTGCTGCTGTACCAGGTTGCTTTCCTGACACTTCTCACCTCGTGAGGACAGGCCCTAAGAGAGATAAGCCCTTAGATGTGATAAGTTGGTCATGACATGAAAGAAAAAAAAAAGATTAGGAGAGGGCATCACATACCCTTCATCCCCAAACAGCTGTCATGGCAACCATGTGAGGACCAGCTAGCTGTGTGAGATGGGGTGAGTTAGCTGGGAACATCATTCACTCTTTTGCTCACTGGCCTCTCCAGGGCTGGCTTCATGGGGGTGCCACCAGTGCCACTGTTCAGGGCCCAACACACAGAAGTGTCCTGTACTTGGAATCTAATGCTTTGCTGTCACTGTTTTGAAATTCTTATTAATTTAATCTTTGAATTTGTGTTGTATCAGTGAAGTCAGATGGGACAATGAAGCAGGCACTGGGGGCTTGGAGCCTCGGCTCACACATGACCTGCCTGCCACGGTGTCTATGTCTCATCGCCTCCCTGCCTCTCTGGGACAGGTTCTCAGCCACCCCTCCACGCCACCCCAGGTGCACTGGGTCACCTGGTTTCCCCATTTCTGCCCCTGTCTCTCGACTGCTGCCACATTCCACTGGGCGTACCTGTCTGACGTGGGTTGGGGTGATGGGCCTTTGGAAATGGGGGATTGACTTATGTCCAAGCAGGGTCCTACATTTTCATTGTGCACTGGGCCCTGCAAATTATGTAGCTGGCCCTGGGCATCTCCTTCAGTTTTCTGGTATATGATGGCTAACTTGATCAATTTCCTATCAGGACGTTAATGTTGTACAGTTTAATTGTATATTATAATGTGCAGTTAGTTGTGAAGAACCGCAGTGTTTTATTTGGGTCAGGAAATTGTGAAGACTCTCGACTGAGTATTATTTAATTAGTATTCAGAGTATTTTGGGGGAAGAAAGTTATCTGACATTTTTTCCCCAGTTGGTGGCTATTATAACTTTTTTTTTTTTTTTTTTGGCTACATTGGGTCTTCGTTGCTGCGCGCGGGCTTTCTCTAGTTGCGGCGAGCAGGGGCTACTCTTCATTGTGGTGCACAGGCTTCTCATTGCGGCGGCTTCTCTTGTTGTGAAGCACGGGCTCTAGGCACATGGGCTCAGTAGTTGTGGCTTGCAGACTCTAGAGCGGAGGCTCGGTAGTTGTGGCTCATGGGCTTAGTTGCTCCGCAGCATGTGGGACCTTCCCAGACCAGGGACCAAACCCGTGTCTCCAGCATAGGCAGGCAAATTCTTAACCACTGCACCACCATGGAAGTCCCTATTATAACATTTTAATTGAACTAGTATACATCGCTCTTATACTGGGTTGTTTTATCATTATTAGTAGAAGGAAGATGATGGGAAAAATGTAGAGGTATGTTCAAGTTCAACTTCTCGATCTGGAAGTGTAAACATGACAATATTGAGAAAAATACTAACCAATAAAAATTTTTATCTTATTTGAGCTGCATTCTGAAAAGGACGAAGTAGATGCAAAGTCTTATAATGAACATTATTTAAGTGTGATTTAATAAAATATGCAAAGCTTAACAAAAATGAGAGACAACATATAATTTGTGATGAAATTTTTACAAACGAAAACTTAAAATCTTCAAAATTAAAAACACACCCGAGAAAATAACATGGTAACCTGTCAATAAGTCCCTCATGTTTCCGAAGGGAAAATACATAAATTTATCAATGATTTCTAAGTTGTCATCTGCTATGAATGAAAGAGACTTCTAATAATCTATTTAACAACACATTAAGTGGCAAAAAGGAAAACGGGTCACACAACTGCTAACAATTATTCTTCCAGTATGTATGGAATAGGACATATGACTTTTGAGGGTAAAATGATACATCAGCTGACAAGTTGAAAATTAAACCTCTTAGTATCTCAGAATATCTCACCAAATCCGTACTACTGCAGAACATAGGGAAGCAACGCTTTAATGCAGTTATAGTCTGATACAGAGTTTGTGATTCAGCTTGATAGAAACACTGATATAAATTTCCAACACTTTCAATTAGATCGGATATGAGTGGCAAAAGGATTTTTTTCTTTTTTAAAAAATATATTTATTGGAGTATAATTGCTTTACCATGTTGTGTTAGTTTCTGCTGTACAACAAAGTGAATCAGCTATACATATATATATATCCCCATATCCCCTCCCTCTTGAGCCTCCCTCCCACCCTCCCTATCCCACCCGTCTAGGTGGTCACAAAGCACCGAGCTGATCTCCCTGTGCTATGCGGCTGCTTCCCACTAGCTATCTATTTTACACTTGGTAGTGTACATATGTCAGCGCTACTCTCTCACTTCGTCCCAGCTTACCCTTCCTTCTCCCCGTGTCCTCAAGTCCGTTCTCTACGTCTGAGTATTTCTGCCTTGCCACTAGGTTCATCAGTACCGTTTTTTTTTAGATTCCATATATGCGCTTTAGCATATGGTATTTGTTTTTCTCTTTCTGACTTACTTCACTCCGTATGACAGACTCTAGGTCCATCCACCTCATTACAAATAACACAATTTTGTTCCTACAAAAGGATTTTTTTTGTGGTGTTTAATTTCACTCGCAACTGGATTAGATATGATCTCTGAGTTGGAAAATATATATATATATATATATTTAAAATAAATAAATTTATTTATTTATTTATGGCTGCGTTGGGTCTTCATTGCTGTGTGCGGGCTTTCTCTAGCTGCAGCGAGTGGGGGCTACTCTTTGTTGCAGTGCGCGGGCTTCTCATTGTGGTGGCTTCTCTTATTGCGGAGCATGGGCTCTAGGTGCGCGGGCTTCAGTAGTTGCGGCTCGCAGGCTCAGTAGTTGTGGCTCACGGGCTTCAGTAATTGTGGCACGCGGGCTCTAGAGCGCAGGCTCGGTAGTTGTGGAGCACGGGCTTAGTTGCTCTGTGGCATGTGGGATCTTGCCGGACCAGGGATCGAACCCGTGTCCCCAGCATTGGCAGGCAGATTCTTAACCACTGAGCCACCAGGGAAGCCTGAAAATATATTGTTAATTCAGCTGTCTAAACTGGAAAACTGTAGAAGAATTACAAGCTTAGACAACAAATATGACCACAAAAAAGGACTAACAACCATGGTTTATTCATCATGAAGCTTTGGCACCTAAAGAAATTTTACTTGAACCTCACAAATTTATTGAAATCAAATGAAATGCCAGTGAGCAAAACCTTTAGACATATTTTGTTCAGATGTTGGAGCTGGCTATATCCACTTACGTACACGGTGGAATTCCTGGTTGCCAGAAGGTAAAATACTAAGCTAAGCATAATACATACACTCAGAAATAAGATGTAGATTTCTTGGATTGAAAAACTGTCTCATTTGGCAGATATATTTGGACATGGTATTCGGATAATAAAAGTGCATGTTTAACTGATTTTGGGACATTCTTAAGTACAATTTTGGAGGAAAATCATGATATATTTTAACATGTCAAACACATTCAAGGATTCCAAAAGACGTGGTGGTTTTAAAAGATGGCTGTAATTCATCAAGAGATGGGGTTGAATTCCCCTCCACTTGAAGCCCTGGCTGGCCTTAGTGATTCTCTTGTAACCAATAAAATGGGGTGGAGGTGATGATGTGCAAATTCTACCAAGGCTGGGTCAAAAATGCCTTGCAGCTTCAGTTTTGGTCCCTTGGAATGCTTGGTCTCTGGCTGCTTTCTCCTGAGACACAGTTGCTTTGTTCTTAGAATCCCAAGCCACACAAGAGACCACATGTAGGTTCTGTGGTCAACGGCACCAGCTGAGTCCAGTCTTCCAGCCATCGTGGCCAAAGCACCAGGCATGGGAATGGAAAAGCCAGTTGGGAAATGGATCCTCTGGTTCCAGCGGTTCAGTTAAACCTTCGCTGAACAGGATTTATGTACATGTCAAATGCAAGACTTACTTGCATTGCTATGAGTTTTCTACAAGTTAAAGTTTATTTCTATAGAGTTCTAAAATAGCCTAGTCGAAGCCAAAGGCACACATCTTTATAGGATCAGATAATCTCAGAGGCACCAGCATTCCATCAAAAGGATGTTCATTCCAAAGTCTTTAAATTTTTCTTATAAAGAAGGTAATTCTAGCTGCTGTATGTTCCCAACATAATTGTAACACATAGAATGGAAGGTTATAAAGTTAGAGATATGCATTGTTGTTACATTTTGCTTTTCTCTCAAGGTCACAATCATTACTTTTTCGAGGAAAATATGAAGCTTGAAAGAAAAATGTTTGAATAAAAGATCCATTTGAGGGACTTCCCTGGGTGCAGTGGTTAAGACTCCACACTCCCAATGCAGGGGGCCCAGGTTCGATCCCTGGCCAGGGAACTAGATCGCACATGCATGTCGCAACTAAGAGTTCGCAATGCACAACTAAGGAGCCTGAATGCTGCAACTAAGGCCCGGCACAACCAAATAAATAAATAAATATTTTAAAAAAAGATACATTTGCTTTTCAAAACTGTGATCAATAATTGAATTAAACTTGAACAATGAAGAGAATAAATGATTGCATTTAATTCTTATACTGAAGAATGATAAAAAGACATTATGTTTATCATGAGGATTAAGATTAAAGAAAAATTTCCAGTGCTAACTAGGGAGTATTACTATATTACTAATCATAACAACCTATCTGGGTGCATTTTTAGGGTTTTCAATTTTGGTTGGATTTAAAAAGGGAAAGAACCAGGTCCAATAGTGTACCAGATGTACACACTGCTTTCTCCTCTGGTAGTCCATAGAATGAATTTACAAGCAGGTAAGCACGTCTGTTCACTAAATAAAAATCATGTCTAAATTTTTATTTCTGTGTTGTTATTTAAAGTTTTTATATTCTATATAAGTAAAATACTATGCAATGTTGTCTCTGCTATGCTTTTTAAAATGACTTTTATTTATTTATTTATTTATTTTGGCCATGCTGCACAGCGTGTGGGATCTTAATTCCTCCACCAGGGATTGAACCCACGCCTCCTGCAGTGGAAGCACGGAGTCTCAACCACAGGACCACCAGAGAAGTCCCTAACAGACTTTTTAGAAAAAGCAGTTTTAGGGCTGGGCTTCCCTGGTGGCGCAGTGGTTGAGGGTCCGCCTGCCGATTCAGGGGACACGGGTTCGTGCCCCGGTCCGGGAAGATCCCACATGCCGCGGAGCGGCTGGGCCCGTGAGCCATGGCCGCTGAGCCTGCGCGTCCGGAGCCTGTGCTTCGCAACGGGAGAGGCCACGGCAGTGAGAGGCCCGCGTACCGCAAAAATAAAATAAAATAAAAGCAGTTTTAGGTTTACAGAAAAATGGAGTGTAAAATCCAGAGTTCCCATTCTCCCCCTTCCCCGCCTCCTACTCCAGTTTCCCCTGTTATTAACACCTTGAAATAGTATATGGTACGTTTGTTGCTATTGCTGAAGTAATATCGATACATTATTATTACCTGAAGTCTATTGTTTCTGACGTTTACATTTGTTCTTTGTGTTGTAAATTCTATGGATTTTGACAAATGTATCCATCATCACAGGATCATATGTATCGTTTCACTGCTCGAAAAATCCCCTGTGCTCCACCTCTTCATCCCCCCCTCTCTCCCCTACTCTGCTTTCACTTTACCATTGGTAGCAATGGGAAATACCTTTTCATAAAACGTGTGTTACGTGTGTGTGTGAGCGCTCGTTCTGGATTGAAAGGTAAAATGTATTTCTGATGCTGGGTTGGGATGAAAAAGAAGCTTGAAAAATACTAGTCTCATCAAATGAGCACTTGCTCACCCTCTGACTTGAGTTGGATGTTCGCTATGATCTTGGGCAAGTGTCTTGATCTCTTTAAGCTTAATAAATGTTTCCTCTTCCCTGTGGGTATATTTACATAACGGAAAAACTGATTTTTGTGATCATTTGGTCTGGGCTGAGTTAAAGAGTTTTGAAAGCAACATGATCGTATAAACCACACCAAAAGTTAAGT
Source organism: Stenella coeruleoalba (assembly GCF_951394435.1). Taxonomy (NCBI): domain Eukaryota; kingdom Metazoa; phylum Chordata; class Mammalia; order Artiodactyla; family Delphinidae; genus Stenella; species Stenella coeruleoalba. Next base: position 92,086,922 of record NC_137157.1, on the reverse strand, counting down.
AAGACTGCTTAGACTAAGAGTACTATGAATTTTAAAGGACTTTTATACCTTAATTATCAGCGTGCAAAGCATTATGTTAAATTCGAATGTTAGGTCTTACACATTAAAGTAGCCCATTTATTTACTCCTAGAACCTTTCCCTAGAAATATGTTGTTGGCATTAACTCACTCATGGGCTTGTTCATTCTTCTAATGACTTTTTAAAAAATTTTATTTATTTATTTTTGGCTGCGTTGAGTCTTCGTTGCTGCACGCGGGCTTTCTCTAGTTGTGTTGACCGGGGGCTACTCTTCATTGTGGGCTCAGTAGTTGCAGCTCGTGGGCTCTAGAGTGCAGGCTCAGTAGTTGTGGTGCACAGGCTTAGTTGCTCCGTGGCATGTGGGATCTTCCCGGACCAGGGCTCGAACCCACGTCCTCTGTATTGGCAGGCGCCACCAGGGAAGTCCTTTCTAATGACTTTTTATGAGCATCTATTTTGTGCCAGCCACCGTGCCTGTGCTTGAGCTATTGTTACCAGGTCCAAGCTCATACTGCTCGCCGCATGACAGGCCAATAAATTGAGAGACGAGATGTTGGGGCAAGTAATAGCGACTTTATCTGGAAACCAGCAGACCAAGAAGATGGCGGACAAGTGTCCCAAAGAACCATCTTCCCTGAGTTAGAATTCAGGCTTTATACAAAAAGGGTGGAGGTAAAGTCCTGGTGCCTGCCAGACTCTTCCTGCAGCCGTTCAGATGTGGGCCTGGTTAGTATGTTTCTTGCAAGCTAAACAAAGGTATCTTAGCTTAAAGTTCATTACCTGGGAGGCAGGGTTCCAAGAGATGGGCTATTTTATGTAATTTAAGCTTATAGGCAACATCCCTTTAGTGATCAACTTGTAATAGAACATAAAGGTTCTTCCCTATTACAATATCACATCACATGAGGCTTAGGGCCCATCACCTGTATTCAAGTTGCTTACAGACTGGGGGTGAGTAGAGGGTAAGCAGGTAATGAAAACAGCAAATATTCTGTGTGTACACCAGTGAGGGGGTCAGAGAAGACGTTTCAAGAGGGACAGATGTCTAAGCTGAGGGAAGCTATGTGAAATGAGGGGTAAGAGAGCTCCAGACAGAGGAAACAGCCCCCATCATGACCAACGTGAGCCATGGCGAGTGGGTGAGTGTGGAGGAAGCACCAATGGGTGAGAGAGAAGGAGACAGAGGGTCCCAGGCCTTGTAGTTTAAGGAGTATAGATGCTATTCGGAGAGTAATTTTATGTATTGTGTTTAAGCTTTATATTGCATTGCATTTAATATATTTATTTATATATATATTTATTTACACATCACTGTGGAGCATCTCTATTTCTTTTGCCGACCTGTGGCTATAGTGATGAACAAAAGAGACATGTTTCTCGTGCTCAATGAGCTTACAGTTTGGTGGGAGAGCAGCCAATAAAACAGCAAAAAAAAAAAAAAGTATATGTATATATATATTTATATATAAATATTTACTGATTGTGGAAAGTACTATAAAAGATGCTGTGATGGGGAACTATGGACTGGGGTGCCTCTGTTAGGGTGGGTTGGGGGGGCCTCTCTGAGAAGCAGAGACCTGGAGGATGGGGAAGAACCAGCCATGCCCATGCAGAGTGGGAGAAAGAGCATTCCAGGCAGAGGTCAAGATGGGCAGGAGCCTGGAGGTGCCAAAGAGCGTGGAAATTTGAGAAATTGCGAGAAGCCCATTGTCTGCATCACGGAGGGTTTAGCAAAGGAGGAGAGTGGAGATGGAAGTGGGCATCAGATGGTACAGGCACTTGCGACCCAGGGAATGGAGTCTGATGTCACAGGAAACCACTAAAGGGCATTAAGTAGGGAAGATGAATTGTACTGTGAAAAAAATCACTCTGGCTGCAGACTGTGTAACCTCATAAGAAACACGAGGCATTTGAGAATGGATCGGGGATCAGGATAGGAGGCAGGAGGCTGTCTCAAGAGTCCAGGTGAGCTGTGATGGTGGCTGTGAGTTTCCTAGGGTTGCGTGGGGGTGATAGAGCCAGTAAGATTCAAGAGACACTTTGGAAGTGGACTCTCTGTCTGGCTGGTGGTTGGGAGACGGAGAATGAAGGAAAACTGGGCTCCTGATACCCATAAACCTGTTCCACCAGCAGCCTTCCAGCGTTTATCGTAAACCCATCCTTCCAGTGGCTCAAATCAGAAGTCTTGGACTCATGTTGACTTTTCTCTTTCATGCCACATGTATAGATCCTGTTGGTTCTATCTTGAAAATACATACAGACTCTGATCACTTTTCACCACTTTGATGTCACCAGCCGGGCCTGAGTCACTGCCATCTCTTGTCTGATGGCTGCAGTGGCCTCCTAACTGGCCGTCTGCTTCCACTTTTGTCTCCCAACTGCAACCCTGACCCTAGACCTCTTCCAGTGTATAATCAATACAGCAGCAAGTTGAGTTTGATTATGTCAGCCCTCTGCTTAAAATCTGGTAGCAGGCTTCTCTATTTTATAAGAGGAAAAGCCAGTCTTTTAAGTGGCCTTCAAGGGAGTTCTCTGGCGGGCCCGGTGGTCAGGATTCGGCGCTCTCATTGCCATGGGCCTGGGTTCAATCCCTGGTCTGGGAACAACTTTTTTGGCACGGTGCAGCCAAAAAAAAAAAAAAAAAAAACAGAAGAAGAAGAAGTAGCCTTTTAAGGCCTTAAATGACCAGGCCCTTCTCATTACCTTTCTGACCTTAGCCTTTGCTTATGCCGTTTCAGCCTCTCTGACCTGTTCCATAATCACACAGGCTCGCCTTTCTTAGGGTCTTTGCACTGGCTGTTTCCTCTGCCTAGAATGTACTTCCTTCCCCCACAGGGCTGCCTTCAAGGCTTTGTTCCCTACGAGGCCTCCCCTGACCACACCCGTCAAAGTTTCACACCACCATCTCCATCCTGTACTCTCTAACGCTGCCCAATTTCTTACCCCGCTCTTTTTTTTTTTAATTTTTTAAATTTATTTTTATATTTATTTTTGGTTGTGCTGGGTCTTCGTTTCTGTGCGAGGGCTTTCTCTAGTTGCGGCAAGCGGGGGCCACTCTTCAGCGCGGTGCGCGGGCCTCTCACTATCGCGGCCTCTCGTTGCAAAGCACAGGCTCCAGACGCGCAGGCTCAGTAGCTGTGGCTCACGGGCCCAGTTGCTCCGCGGCATGCGGGATCTTCCCGGAGCGGGGCACGAACCCGTGTCCCCTGCATTAGCAGGCAGATTCTCAACCACTGCGCCACCAGGGAAGCCCCTCGCTCTACTTTTTAATTTTCCACAGCCTTTATTGCTTTCTAAAATATAACGTAACAGAGAATTGTTCACTCTCTCTATTCCCTACCCTACAACGGCAAGGGTCTTTGTTTTGTTCACTGATAAATCTAATTGCCCAGAACAGTGCTTGGCCTATGGCAGGGGCTCGGGAAATACCTGTGAAATGAATGAATAATGAGAAGGAATTCAGAAGGTGTTTAGCCAGAGGGTGGAGCCAAATATCACAAACAATAAGCACAGGCTAAAGCAGGGCGAAGGGGGAGGACTTAGAGGCGGAGTCAGCAAAAGGCGTGCGCGCGTGCGCTCTCCCAGAGGCCCACTCCTGACCGGGCACGGCTGGAGGCACGGAGGCTGGCTTCGTGCTGCAGGAGAGGGTCCCCACTCCTCCACACCCGCCCCTCCATCTCCTGGAAGAGACGCTGGGAGGCCAAGACATCAAGGTGAAATGGGGGCTTTCCCGGGGAGGAGGGCGGGGAATGGCCCTGTTGGCAGGAGGAATGTTCTGACCTCAGATGATAGCTGCGTGGGGAGGGGAAACTGCCTGAGGACCGTCCAGGAAATAAGGAAGATTTGTCTCTTAGGATGAGTTCCTGTTTTTGTTTTTTTTGTTTTTTTGCGGTACGCGGGCCTCTCACCGTTGCGGCCTCTCCCGTTGTGGAGCACAAGCTCCGGACGCGCAGGCTCAGCGGCCATGGCTCACGGGCCCAGCCGCTCCGCGGCATGTGGGATCTGCCCGCACCGGGGCACGAACCCGTGTCCCCTGCATTGGCTGGCAGACTCTCAACCACTGCGCCACCAGGGAAGCCCCGGTTTTTTTTATTTTTATTTTTTTACTTATTTTTTTTGGCTGTGTTGAGTCTTCGTTGCTGCGCGTGGGCTTTTCTCTAGTTGCAGCGAGCGGGGGCTACTCTTCGTTGCGGTGCTCGGGCTTCTCATTGCGGTGGCTTCTCTTGTTGTGGAGAACGGGCTCTAGGTGCGTGGGCTTCAGTAGTTGTGGCATGTGGGCTCAGTAGTTGTGGCTCGTGGGCCCTAGAGCACGGGCTCAGTAGTTGTGGCGCATGGGCTTAGTTGCTCCGTGGCATGTGGGATCTTCCTGGACCAGGGCTCGAACCCATGTCCCCTGCATTGGCAGGCGGATTCTTAACCACTGTGCCACCAGGGAAGCCCTGATTTCTGGTTTTTTGACTTGAGCAAGTTCATGAATGGTGGTGCTATTTAGAGAGTTGAGGAAGATGGAGGGAGGAAAAGGTTTGGGGGGATGGAAGAGTCTGAACCGAGACTTTCTGTTCTGGGCATGTTGAGTCTGAGAAATCTGTGAATTACTTGTGTGGATACATCAAGCAGTTCGTTGGATCTGTGCGTCTGGAGCTTATAGATTTATTTCTGCCTTTCTGTACTTTTTTTATGTCCAACTTCCTGTTGGCATCGTCGATATACACCAAGCTGGATAGCACACAGGTGGACCGCCTATCCCTCTCCATCCTCATTTCCCAGCTTGCTTTCAGCAGTTGCAAGAATTGGGAAATACAGTCATTCATGTATCCATCCCACAATCATGCACTGAGCTTTCACTGGGAGCTGAGAGAACAAAAATGAATACTACTAAGTATCAGCTCTCAGGAAAATCACATTGAGTTGGTGAGACTTGCTGACAAATACTTGAGATTTATGTACTCTGAGATGTGCGTAACTTAAAGAATAAATTAATACTTCCACCTCCTGCCAGAAAGAGACCCTCAAAAGAGAATGGATCTTAGCGGTGCCTTATGAGACCTTACAAGTGGTTATTTCAAAGTTTTTATGCTTTTTGTCACAAAACATGCAGGACAAAACTTGAGGGACAGTTCAGAGTATGTCTGAGCAATGAACCCATTTCTTATTTCTGCATGCCTGAGGGTCACATTTTGAAAGGAGATGGGATGCATTTAAAAAATCAAGTCAGGAAAAGAGATGGGCTGGAAATGAACGCTTGGGAGTCACCGGGACATGGATGGTCAGAGAACCAGTGGGTGTGATCTGCATCGTCACAGATGGGCTCATCTTGGGAGAGTGTGCAGAGTGATGTGATGCGGTAATAAGAGGACAGAGTATGTCATCCTCCCTTCCCCCACCTTGGAGAACGCCAACATTTAAGGGCTGGGCGGGAGACAGAAGCCAATGAGGGAAGTAAGGAAGTGGTCAGAGGTGGGTGCACCTGGAGATTGACAGGTTACAGGTGCCAAAGGAGGAACTCAAGGGGGAAGGAGAGGTGTCAGTGTCAGCTGGTACAGAGGAGCATTCAACCCAGTGGGGACCAAAATGTGCCTGCTGGACTTTGTGGATGCAGATCAGTTTCAGAGGAAGTACCTGTCTATGAATGGAGCGAAGGAGAAGAACATTCTGTGCGTGGAGTGACTTGTTAGGCAATTTGTGGGGGAAATGAGAGCCCTGACATGGTGCCTGGAAAGCCAGATGGGACTGAGGCAAGGTTTTCGTCTGTTCACATTGGAGCGTGCGAGTGAGCATGATTATGTGGTAGGAGGAAAGCGCCACGGAAGAGGGAGAGACTGAAGTCATAAGGACAGAGTAAAACAGACGGGAATTCCGAGGGAAGGGAGAGACCTGGCTCCCAGCACAAGTGACAGGATTCGCCTTGGCTGGCAGGTGGGACACCTCATCCTCGAGAGAGGCAAGGAGCAAGGAAGGTGTACTCCACCGGGTACCAAGCTGCTTCTCCTAAGAATGAAACCGACTCCCCAAACCCTCCTTCCTCCACGGAGCCCTTGCAGATGCGTCCAAGTGCTGAAGGATCCTCCGGATTCTTAGAGTGGCTGAGGCTCTGCTGGGCTCTGCCTCTGGTTTAGGAGACCCCGTTCCTTTGTGGGTCTGCTCACACGGCAAATACCCTGCGTGAGTCCACAGCGTGGCAGCTCGGAGGAAAGGACTCTGGGAGTGGAGACAACATGATTACATACACGCTTTATATGTTCAGAGGCACATATGCCGTGGGGTGGGGGGAGAGGGAATTGGATGAAGGTGGTCAAAAGGTAGAAACTTCCAGTTATAAGTAAGTCCTGGGGATGTCATGCACAACAGGATAAATATAATTCTCACTGATGTCTGTCACACAGGAGAGATGTTAAGAGAGTAAACCTGAAGTTTTCTCATCACAAGGAAAAAATATATTTTTTTATTTCTTCAACGTTGGTTCTTTTTTTTTTTGGCCGTGCCACACGGCTTGTGGGATGTTCCCCGACCAGGGATTGAACCTGGGCCCCGGAGGTGAAAGCCCAGAGTCCTAACCACTAGTCCACCAGGGAGCTCCCATTTAACGTTGTTTCTATATAAGATGATGGATGTTCGCTAAACTTATTGTAATAATCATTTCATGATGTATGGAAGTCATTATGCTGTACACTTTAAAGTTCTACAGGGCTGTATATTAATTATATCTCACTGAAACCTGAAGAAAAAAGAGTCCATATTTTGTAGACATTATTTAAGGTGGGACAATGGTCCTGTGTTAGTACACCAGAACTTCTTTTAGCTCACTTTTTTTTTTTTTCGGTACGCGGGGCTCTCACTGCTGTGGCCTCTCCCGTTGCAGAGAACAGGCTCCGGACACGCAGGCTCAGCGGCCATGGCTCACGGGCCCAGCCGCTCCGCGGCATGTGGGATCTCCCCGGACCGGGGCACGAACCCGTGTCCCCTGCATCGGCAGGCGGACTCTCAACCAGTGCGCCACCAGGGAAGCCCTCACTTTTAATCTATAGAGGGAGAGAAGACAGACAGGGCTGCTGCTGTGACAGGGAGCAAATAGGTTGCTGCTGGGTCTCCGTGCTGTTTCTGGAGTTGTAAGTTCTTGGAGTTTGTTTATCTACATTCCAGGCGGCGGCATATGCCCAGGGACATAGGGATTCTATCACTGCCCCTGCGGCTGAACCTCAGAATAAATGATACAGGGGAGAGGGAGCACCCACCCAGTGCACTCACTTGTAGAGTCGCATTCTGCCTCATTTCCTGTCTTGCCAGACAAGGAAAACAGACATTGAACTGAGTGTTTAGTAGTGTTTGCTCTGGGAGTTCAACTGCCTGTGTTCCAGTTCTGGCTCAGTTGGGTACCATCTGTGTAGCCTGGAGCGTGTTAATGAACCTCTCTGAGCTGCTCCAGTTCATCTGTAAATGGGGAGAGATGACAGTGCCCGTGACTGCCTCATAGGACGGTGGTGTCTAGTAAATAAGGTAATTCGTGTAATGAGTTTGCACAGTGAATGCGTAATAAATGTGAGCTATCAATAACTCTTATTTTTAAAAATTCAAATGGATCTACATTAAGAAGACTGAGCGTCTACTGTACACATAGCCTTATGCTGGGGGTGACGTGGGGACTCTAAATCACTAGGAAGAGGGGTGTAAATGGAGGGATCGGGGAAGAATTCAAAGACTCTTGAGCTGGGACTCGAGGGATGGGTAGAGGATGGATAGGGAGACGTGGGGGGGGATTCTAGGTGTGGGAACAGAGCGAGTAAAGGCGAGTCAAGTGGGGGACAGTGCAGGGGAACCAGCATTTATTCTCATTCTGCTGGAGGGTAAGGAACCCAAGAGAGAGGAAGAGGCATGGTATGAGAAGCGGCTGTGTGGGGCAGCCCATAAACTGACTTTTTGATGAGGGTCTGATTAATTCATTGCCAGGGAAAAGGTAATTCAAGTTTTACCTGATGCTCGATCACGCGATAGCTCTACACAGCCCACGCCAACTCCTGCCACACCTTCAGTCGACTCTGGCCATTTTCACCTTACATGGATTGGTTCTTTTTTCTTTTTAAGATATTTTTGATGTGGACCATTTTTAAAGTCTTTACTGAATTTGTTACAATACTGCTTCTGTTTTATGTTTTGGTTTTCTGGCCACGAGGCAGGTGGGATCTTAGCTTCCCGATCAGGGATCGAACCCGCACCCCCTACATTGGAAGGTGAAGTCTTAACCACTGGACCACCAGGAAAGTCCCCATGGATTGGTTCTTTTTTTTTTTTTTTTTTTTTTGCGGTACTCGGGCCTCTCACTGTTGTGGCCTCTCCCGTTGCGGAGCACAGGCTCCGGACGCGCAGGCTCAGCGGCCATGGCTCACGGGCCTAGCTGTTCCGCGGCATCTGGGATCTTCCCGGACCGGGGCACGAACCCGTGTCCCCTGCATCGGCAGGCGGACTCCCATCCACTGTACCACCAGGGAAGGCCCCGTGGATTGGTTCTTGCTTCTGCATTTGTAGATACTGCTTGAGACTATCCCCTAATTCCTAGAGAATGCTGGTTGTTATAGAAACCAAATACTTTAAAGGAAAAACCTAGAGTTTGTCAAGGATATAAATTCAAAGGCAAAACCCATGGCACTCGACCAAATCAATACCCATCCGCGTGGCATGCTATGAAGCTCTAATTACTGTGCTCAAGATCAATGTAACATTACTCAAGAGTGGAGAAGCCAAATGTAAATGAAGGAGGTCTTTCTTAAACAGGTGATGACCAACTCCCTGAGCTCAGCTAAGAGTCCCACGGTATTTATACACAATCACCTGACGGCCTGTAAGCGCTCACGTAAGCAGGAAAGTGTAGAATTGTGTTGTGGTACATGCAGGACAAAATTTATGAGGTGGTGCTCACAGAACATACAAGGGACATTTAAAAAAATTTTTTAATTTTATCAACATTTTAAAAATTGAAGTATAGTTGATTTACAGTGTTGTGTTAATTTCTGCTGTACAGCAAAGTGATTCAGTTATACATATATGTATTCTTTTTTTAATATTCTTTTCCATTATAGTTTATCATAGGATATTGAATATAGTTCCCTGTGCTATACAGTAGGACCTTGTTGTTTATCCATCCTATATATAATCGCTTACATCTGCTAACTCCAGCCTCCCACTCCATTCCTCCCCCAAACCCCGTCCCCCTTGGCAACCACCAGTCTGTTCTCCATGTCAGTGATTCTGTTTCCGTTTTGTAGAAAGGTTCATTTGTGTCATATTTTAGATTCCACGTATAAGTGATATCATATGACATTTGCCTTTCTCTTTCTGACTTACTTCACTTCGTATGATAATCTCTAGTCGCATCCATGTTGCTGCAAATGGCATTATTTCGTTCTTTTTTACGGCTGAGTAGTATTCCATTGTATACACGTACACAATGAGTTGCATACAAGAATACTAATGGCACAGGAAGATGGCCTGTGGCGGAAGGCAGAGCATCCTTATACGTGCAGCTCCAGGGAGGCTGCTGCCTTGAGGCTGTGATTCCGAGCATTACACCTAGAGCACAGTTTGAATATTTGCTAATATCTCTACTGTTTACTGTTTTCAAACTTAATTATACAACAATCTAAAATACCGGCCATAAGTTCTACTCCTCTAGGGAGAGGAGGAAAGGGATGGGGCCATAGGGTCTTTTCATTGACCTCTATTTTAGGAAAGATACAGACAAGAAAGTGGGTTGGAGTTGGGAAAAAAGATTGCTTTAGGGACTTCCCTGGCGGTTCAGCGGTTGAAGACTTTGCCTTCCAACGCAGGGGGTGTGGGTTCAATCCCTTGTCAGGGAGCTAAGATCCCACATACCTTGGGGCCAAAACACCAAAGCATAAAACAGAAGCAGTATTGTAACAAATTCATAAAAAGACTTTGAAAATGGTCCACATCAAAAAAAAAATCTTTAAAAAAAAAATAGATTGCTTCATTAGTCCATAGATCGGCAACTAGCAACCCTGGTCTCTGTTGTTCTATTTTTCATTATTTAATCCAGAATGAGGATAAACAACTTATTTCCTTGGCTCCTGTCTCTCTCTTTTCTTAATTCACTGTTTGATGCCATCCCGTCAGTCACCTGTGTCCTCACTGTGGGGCAGGAGCCTGAAAGCCCTCCCTTTTCCACCCGATGATGCTCCACTGTTTGGGGTTTTTAGGGATAGACGAGAGCGAAGGAGCAGGAGACACTGGAAGAGAGGCAGCAAAGTGCTCCCGAGCCATTTGCATGGGCTCAGAAGTGAAAATGCAGAATTAAAACCTTTAAGATCCTCTGCAACCTGGCTTCAACCCATCTCTCCAGCTGTCTCTCACTTCTCACCTTCCCTAACTCTTGATTCCAGATGTACACACCTAGTCATCATCCCTTTGCAGAAAACCCTGGAGATTAGCTACCCCAAAGCCATTCTGAAAATCATTCTCTTCTGCTGCTCCCCACCATAGAGGCTGGAAAGCCAAACACACACACTTTCCCCATCTCCGTGGCAGGTGTGGGTGGCTCCAAGTGCCAGTTCTGGTCCATTAGATGTAGGTGGAAATCTGCTAGGGCAACTTCTGGGAAAGCTTTTGTTTCCTCATAAAATGGGACAGATGCAGCTAATACAGCCTTTCCTTCGCTCCCCTTTTCCAACCTGGAACATGGATGAGATGGCAGGAGCTTGCAGCCATCTTGTAATCATGAGGGAAAGAGCAAGGCGAGTACAGAGACGTAAGCACTGAGCCACTGACCTATCTCTAGATGTCCTGCTCCATGAGAAAATAGAATTTTATTAGCTTAAGCTACTGCTGGTTTAGTTTTCTGTTACTTACAGCTTAATTCATTCTTAAACGATGGATGACCCTGAACTGAGTGCTGGGGATATAATGGAGAACAAAGCAGGTGCGGACCTCTTTCCTATCAAACATATTATCAAGTGTGAGAGATGGAAAAAAAGGAAATGAGTAAGTCCAAACATTACAAATGTTGGGACTCTCAGCTCCTCATGTGCATGGGGGTCATGACAGCACCTCCCTCATAAAGTGTGCATGGAAGGCACCCAGCATGGCCTCTGACAGCAGTCAAGGCCGGTAGCCACTGTGATTTCCCAATGATCTTCAGAAAGGGGGAAGCCCATCCCCTAGAAGAGACCACTGTTTTGAAAGGCGGCCAGGAAAGGTGAAGACATAGCTCTCATTCCTCTTTAGCAAACCCCATGGAGAGCTGTTGACAGGGCTGGCCCTGTGCACCCTGGGAGGATGGCACGCCCTCCCAGTGCCGTGACCCACTGGCTCTCATCCTTACTGGCTCCCCCAGGCACTTGGTTCCAGCTTAGCTACTTTCCCCACCGCCCCTCACAGCCTCGAGTCCCCTTTCCTTCTCTTCTGGCCAAGATGCACATTGATTCTTTCACTTCTATCCTCTTCAGTTAATGAAACTGGACCCCAGCTTTTCTGACCTCATCTCATCATCCTGCATAAACCCTCTGGGCAGGTCTTCCCGTCTCCACGGTTATGCATCTGGGGTAGTGAGTTTTCTTCTTGGTCTATCTTTGTGGTCCCTGGAACCCTTTGTGGCCCACAGCTGCAAACAGTTTCCTCAACTTCAGAGCATGGAATCGCTGTGACACGGTCACGGTAAGTGTCTGTGGTTTAGCATGGGGTGCGTGTCCTCCTTCCCTGGGATCTTTGGGCTTCTATTCTGAAGGACTTTGGAACTGTAAACACAGGATTCCTGCGACAGTAAACACCATCAGTAGTATCTATACACCTGTGGAATCTTGGAAAATAACTACACTTAGGATTCGTCTCAGCTGTTTAAGTCAAAGATCTTTATTTCCAGTTTCTTTTTAAAGAAAGCTCTTATAAGAATCAGAGATGAAAGATCACACGTAAATCACACTTCTTCCTCAATAACAAAAATACGGTTTCCATAATTTTTAAAAATCAGTTTTTAGGGATCCAGAGAGCTGGGAAAATGCTGCTGGGTTTTTCTGGTCTCCCACGGAATTTTCTAAGTCATTTAGAAGGACGCATATGTATCGTGGGTGCCTTATTTCCCTCCACGAGAACAAGAGCCTCAGGATCTGGAACGTGCTTATTTCAGGAAATTGGCAGTGACTGATTGGCTCCGAAGGAAAGTCGGCCCTACTGGAGCTGCACAGGGAGCTTCATTTCCTCCTGGAGGAAGTGGGCACAGACGCAAGCATCCAGGGAGCTCTAGTTCAGCCAATTATTCATTGCTCTTCACCAGCCAGACCTCGTTGCGACGTCCGTAGGGCTTCATGGGAGGGTCATACCCAGTGCAGAAGTAGAAGTCACTCCGGCAGGTGGCTGTACCCTCCAGGGTGGTGCGCAGCTCGGCGGCATGAGCTACGTAGTCAGTTGCCTTGGCATAACCGCCAAACTGCCTGAGGACACAAAGCAAGTCACTGGTTCAGAAAGGACAGGGTCTCAGAGAGAGGGGGGGGACGTCAAAAGAGTCACTCACTACTCTTATTACGACAAGCATGCTCTAGTTGTTAAGACTTCAGATCTGCCCCTTCCTACAGGGGTGGAACGAATCTCACCGAGCGTGAGCCTCGTTTGTAAAACAGGGATATGTTTCCTTTTTCTTCCAATAGGTTATGAGCATTAACTACAATCACGGATGTAAAAAACTCTAACGCAGGGCCTGAACCACACTACATTCGGCCCTCGGCATCGGGGGGTTCTGTACCCGCAGATTCAACCAACTGCAGATTGAAAATATTTGGGGGAAAAAAAAACGTTCCAGAAAGTTCCAAAAAGCCAAACTTTAAATTTGCCACGTGCCATCAACTATTTACGTAGCATTTACAGTAATAGGTATTATAAGTCATCTAGAGATGATTCAAAGTAGGTGGAAGGACGTATGTAGATTATATGCGAATACGACACCACTTTAGATAAGGGACTCCGGCATCCTTGGATTTTGGTATCTGTGAGGGTCCTGGAACCAGTCTGGAACCAGTACTGTAGTTGGTACAATAGGCGAGCTTCCCTTCCCTTTCTGAAATTTCCTGAACAGATGGGAGGCTGACTTTTCCCAAAGCCATGTCTTTACCCTTTTCTCTAGCTTCCTCTGCTGCCCCAGTCGCCTCTCTTCCCTGCCTCTCTGTCGCCAGCTGGCGGGGAGGAGAACCGAGGGAGTTAGGGTGGAGCTGGAGCTCATGTTTCTCCCACTGCAGAGCAGTTCTAAGGACAAGTAGCAGCTTTGTTAAAAAACAGAGCTACCTTGTGACCACCTAGAGGGGTGGGGTAGGGAGGGTGGGAGGGAGACTCAAGAGGGAGGAGATATGGGGATATATGTATATGTATAGGTGATTCACTTTGTTATACAGCAGAAACTAACACACCATTGTAAAGCAATTATACTCCAATAAAGATGTTAAAAAACAAACAAACAAAAGAAAACAGAGCTACCAAAGGCAGGGCCCCTAGGCAAGCTTTAAGCATGCCTGCCCCAAATAAGGAAATCACTTCAGGGCTTCCCTGGTGGCGCAGTGGTTGAGAGTCCGCCTGCCGATGCAGGGGACACGGGTCCGGGAAGATCCCGCATGCCGCGGAGCGGCTGGGCCCGTGAGCCGTGGCCGCTGAGCCTGTGCGTCTGAAGCCTGTGCTCCGCAATGGGAGAGACCACAGCAGTGAGAGGCCCGCGTACCGCAAAAGAGAAATCACTTCTAATAGATCCCTTCTCCTGCTCAAATCAGGAAAGCCTTCTTTTTCTAGTAAGTAAAGATGATTTTTCCAAATCAGGCTTTTCTCTTGATGGCAGAAGGTGGAGATAGAGAAGCAATAAAGTTTGTCTTTTCACGACCGTTATTCTCTCCTTACGTCACCTGCCTTCGCTCCAAAATTCGTCCTGTGACCTACCCTAAATACACCACTCTAAATCTGGGGCTGCATTACAATCTTTACTAGTGTCAAACACATCCCCATTTCTAACGAGCTTGATGACTCAAAGGTCTGAATCTGCGCCCAGCCAAGATTGGGCCAAATGCATTATTCTGGGTGGGGTTCTCTGACTCACGCTTTGCTCTTTTATAACTCGCTAAGCATTCAGCACATTGATTACAGGGTTACTGCTTTGAAAATACCCAGGAGTTCATCTCTAAGGAGTTGGTTGTTCTAATGTCTAGACAATAGCTACAGCACATGGACAGGGCTGAGACCAATTTGGGAGACAGGGGGCTTGGTCCTTCAAGTCTACTGAAGAAAGATTATAAGGCAGATGGAGAAAGGTGAGTTCTAGCTTCATTGAGGCTCAAATGAGATAAAACTGGATTAGGAGGCAGAGGATGAATATTAATTAAGGAAGGATTGTTCTGACAATGAAAGCCTGTAAGACACTGGGCTTATTTTTGAAGAATGTCTATAGATTGAGGACCGCCCGTCTGAAACGAATCAGATGCTGGATGGGGGTGGGGTGATCAGGTGTTAAATGCCTCTGCAGCCCCCTCTCAAGATGTGATACTAAGCTGTTTTCTGTGTAAATCGATGATGTTGGCTCTTTAAGCTACTGGTTTCTACAAACATCCAAAGGAGTGGTCCTCAAATACCTTCATTCATCAGTTGAGAGGCAAAATGGCTAGTTGTGTGCTCACATCCTACCTCTGCCACCGTCTAGCTCATGGTCTTGGGCAAATGCTTGCATTTCTCTAACCTTCAGGTCCTTCATCTGTTCAGTAGGAATGGGGGCATCAATTTCAGAAGGCTGTTGTAAAGATCAAAAAAGAGAAAACAAGGGCAAACTCCTCACTCAGCCTCCTGCCCATCACGTGGGAAACGCACAGCAAACAGTAGCTATTGTTGTTACTTTGCAATTTGCTCAGAACAGTCTCCAGTTCCCTGATGCCCGAGGTGAGAGACATAATGGTGATGTAAAGTAACTAGCAAGAGAGCTTAATGATGAAGAACTGTTGTTAACTCAGTTAACAACCTCATCTTCTCAAAGAGGCCTCCCCTAAAAATGCTTTCGATCTTGTAACCCCACTCCCCTTCCCCATTCCTCCTTTCCCCTCCCTTCTTTCTTTCCTCCCTCCCTCCCTTCCTCCCTTCCTTCCTTCCTTCTTTCCTCCCTCCCTCCCTTTCTTCCTTCTTTCCTCCCTTCCTCCCTCCCTTCTTTCTTTCCTCCCTCCCTTCCTTCCTTCTTTCCTCCCTCCGTCCTTTCCTATCCTTTTCTTTCTTCAGAACTTCTCACCTTCTAACATACTATATAAAAGTTATTCTTTGTTTATGGTCTGAGGCCCCTGGTAGAATACAGGCCCCATGAGGGCAGGGATCTTTGTCACTCTTTGGCCACTGGTGTATTCTGAGCACCTAACACACATATTAGACCTCTTGGCTAAATGAACCGTCTGGGAGAAATGATGGAAGTCGCTGTCTTCAGGTTGATAGGCCTACAGATGAGGGCAAAGTCTGTTGGCCTCCATCTTCACTCACTCATAGAATAAAATCTGAAGCACCTACTAAGGGCACAGTGGTGGGGATTCAAACAAAGTGGATAGACTGGGGCCGTGTTGGAAAGGGCCTTGAAGGGCACACTAAGGACTCTGAGCCTGACCTTAGATGCAAAGATGGACTCGGGAAGGGGTTTTAAAGTTAAGGGACTGCCGTGATCGGACTGTAGTTTGGAGAGACCCCTCTGGGGTGGGGGGGTGGAGAGATGAGGGGAAGGGAGTCACCGGAGGCCAGGAACAGCTGACAGAGAGATGACGAAGGCCTGGACAAAGGCAAATGTGGGAGGTGAGCGTGGGGCGGGGAGAGGCCAGGGCGGGGGTGGGGTGGAGGGAGTCAAGGATTCTCCAGGGCTTCCAGTTAAGTCTCTGAGTGGAAACCGACACCACCAACCAGAAGAGGGAATCGGGGCGGGTGGGTTTTTCATCTGGTTTGGGGCATATTGCTGTGAGGGTGCCTCGATGAAACGAATTCGTGCAACAATTATTGAGCCCCTAAGTGTGTGCTGGGCACTGAAATCTCCCTAGACTTGGGCAGGAACTGGAGTCAGAGATACGACCGGGGAAAGAGACGGGTCTAGCGACAGAAACTTGGGCGTCACCTGTGAGTAGGTGCTGGCTCTGGTCAGAGCGAAGAGGGCGATGGGGCCCAGGTGGTAAGCGTACAGAAAGTCAGCAGGCTGTTCTCAGAGATCCTAGTCCCCCGCTGCTGGGAGGAGGATGAAGACTCAGCAAAGGCCGCTGAGAAGGACCCACCTGAGTCCAAGGAGACCCGGCAGAGAGTGATGCGGAGAACGTCATCGTTCAGGGATTCTTAAATCCATTACCAGAAAAAAGAAAAAAAAACCGTGACTTTTTCTATTTTTTCCCAGGCTGACTAAGATGCTTATAACGAGGATGAAAATTTCCCTATTGCTTCATCAAGGAAGCATTCTACTGGGAAACGAGCAAAGCTGGATGAGCTGGGGAACAGATCCGCGTGTGCTCCCCGCTGCCAGTCTAACCAGCTGACCCGAACCCCCATCACAGAACCGCACAAACGAGCCAGAAAGCCAAACCCTCCCAGGCGCAGAGCCCTAAGATGTGAAGGAGGCCCGGCTCCGGCTGCCTCGTTCCCCAGGGCTCAGCTTCCACGCAGCACTCGGAGGATAACCACGCTGTACCCCCAGCTCTCCAAGTCCACGGGCACATCTGAGTGTGAGTTAAGGAGTGCTTGTGAAGCGCTCTGAGCTTCTCAAAGGAAAGAAACAGGAAGCGAGCCTGTTAACCAGTGTCCAAGTCTCCCTCTTCAAAGCCGCTCACCACCAGGGCTCTGTAGTCAGAGCTCAGTATTCCCAAGAATTTGGTTACCATGGGAACCAAGGAAGGACACACATGCCCTGGATTCCAGAAATACAAAAGGAACTGTCTATGTCATGAAGAACCTAGGGGTAAGACAGGAATAAAGAGACAGACCTACTAGAGAATGGACTTGAGGATATGGGCAGGGGGAAGGCTAAGCTGGGACAAAGTGAGAGAGTGGCATGGACATATATACACTACCAAACGTAAAATAGATAGCTAGTGGGAAGCAGCCGCATAGCACAGGGAGATCAGCTCGGTGCTTTGTGACCGCCTAGAGGGGTGAGATAGGGAGGGTGGGAGGGAGACGCAAGAGGGAGGAGATATGGGGACATATGTATATGTATAACTGATTCACTTTGTTATAAAGCAGAAACTAACACACCATTGTAAAGCAATTATACTCCAATAAAGATGAAAAAAAAAAGGAACTGTCTAAACAGGTCTGGAAGAGTTGGGGTGTGGGGGGGATGATGCAGGTGTCATTGAGGCGGGTGAACAGACGGAGACTTTGGTCCCAGGTCTGAAAAATCAGAACGTGTTATCTTTCAGGGAGTGCTTGGAGCAGGCAGGCAGCGAGGAAGAGGAGAGGTGGAATGGCTCTGAGCCTGACCATCCGACGTGGCCTGGAACTTTCACAGTCAACAGGTCAGCACGGATCTGTGGAGAGTCTGCCACGCACACAGCCCTGTGCTAAGCAGGAGAAGCGTAAGCCGAAGAGCTGATAATTCCACATCAACAGGAAAGAAGCTTAACACCGTGTGGCATTTCATTCAGTCAGATTGAACCAGGCTTATCGAGTTGAGCATCGCTCAAGCGGGAAGCACACGCTCTCGAGAGCACAGAGCCGTAAAGACGACGGGAAAGACTTTCTACCCAGGCGAGGTCTCACTGTAGTGGCCAGGACAGAGACACACATAAAGATTAGGCAGGGCAGGAGAAAACACCAGAACGGAGGTACACACAACGCTCTGGGGGCAGGGAACAGGGACGGATTGGTTCTGACTTAGAACATGAAGGGGAGGATGCTACGGACGTGATATCAAGCTGTTATCTATCTCTTGAGCGTCTCTTCTGATGGCGGCAATGAACAACATGACAAAAATTCCTGCCCTCACAGAGCTTGCAATGAGCAGAGGTTGGGGAAGGGCTGAGAGGAACTGGGCGAGTGAGTGAAGGTCTGGGAGTGGATATCGCATGTGTGTGTGTTTGAGGCGGGGCTTGGGAGGTGTGGGTGGGATGCTCTGAGGCTAGGCGGACCCCTGGAGTGGGGCTGTGTTGTGGAGGACAGTACACGCCACAACAAGGCATTTTACTAGGCTTCACTGCCCGGCCAAACATTTGGGGACCCAACCCAAAGTCCACCCATCCCCCTTCGTATTTTATTACTAGCTTGGCCTTGGTCCCAAACCTCGGATGTGCCTCGGGCAGAGCCCAACAGCAGGGGGCAGTAGTGCGATCGGTCCTGTGCTTTAGGGCTGGCGGAGACAAAAGGACCTCTCAGCAGAGGCAGAGCTGGAGGGACGAGAAACGCTAAGGAGGCCTCGGCAACGGTTCAGGCAAGAGGTGATGAGGGCCGTGGCCGTGCGGATCGAGGGGAAGGCACAGCCAGGAGGTGGCCAGGACTCGGCCAACACTGACGCTGAAGATGAAGGAGTCAGGATGGATGTGAACGGGATGCGTAGGATGGAGGGGCCTCTGGGAAGACAGAACACCGGGGGTCAGATGTGGGAAGGAATGTGAGTTCCATTCGGACATGCTGATTTGGGAGCCGCCGAGGAGGTTTACACGGCGATGCTGCCCAGGGAGCTTGTGATAAAAGGCAGAAGCACTACCGTGTTGATCTGGGTTCACTCACCTGGAAATAGTGACTGAAGCCCCTTCCAAGTACTAGACTAAAGGGACAACTGAGCAGCTGTGGGGGGAGTGAGCGGTGATGGATTAGGTTTTAGTTACAGAATCTTATCCCTGGCGGGGCGCTCAGAGGGGAAGGGGCTTAAATAGCAGAGGTACGCGATAAACGTTTGTCAAATGCAGCCAAACTTGCCACTTGGGACAAACGTTGCGTGCGTAATTGTCGCACATCCGTTCAGATGGTACCTGAATTCCTCCAGGGCTAGGGCTTCAGCGCCTCATCATCTGTCCATTTTACTCTGAGACAGATTATGCCAGAAGGTATGTATACATGTATTTACTTATTTATTTTATTCTACTTTTTGTTTTGGTTGTGCCGCATGGCATGTGGGATCTTAGTTCCCCGACCAGGGATCAAACCTGAGCCCTCTGCATGGGAAGTGTGGAGTCTTAACCACTGGACTGCCAGGGAAGTCCCGAATGTATTTATTTACTTATTTTAATTTTTTTTTTTAGATGTTGGGGGTAGGAGTTTATTAATTAATTAATTTTTGCTGTGTTGGGTCTTCATTTCTGTGCGAGGGCTTTCTCTAGTTGTGGCAAGCGGGGACCACTCTTCATCGCGGTGCGCGGGCCTCTCACTATCGCGGCCTCTCTTGTTGCGGAGCACGGGCTCCAGATGCGCAGGCTCAGTAGTTGTGGCTCACGGGCCTAGTTGCTCCGCGGCATGTGGGATCCTCCCAGACCAGGGCTCGAACCCGTGTCCCCTGCATTAGCAGGCAGATTCTCAACCACTGCGCCACCAGGGAAGCCCCCGAATGTATTTATTTTTGAGTAGAAATAGGCTTCCCTATAATTTCAGTTCAGATACCACTTCTTATCTCTGGAACGACGCTGTCCTGAAATATCTCGAGGCATTTGCTTTTTGTCTGTTTTCTGCACTATAATGTTTCTCCCACCTCAAGGGGCAGACGCTTTGCTCGTTCCCTGCTATATTTCCAGCACCTAAAACGCTTCCTGGCACAGAGTAAGTGAATGATGAAGATGTGATTTTTTTTGAATGAATGAATGAATGAATGCGTAAGTGGCCTCGCCTTTGTCTTCACAGTGAGTCTGAGGAATGGTAAGACGTTTAAGGGAGCTGGATGGAGGTCAGGCAGGAGACTTACTGATGGAAGGGTGGCAGCTGCAGCTGAAGCTATCGGGAGGGGCCGAGATCTTGAGGGAGGAGAGCAGGAGGCAAGGTCCAAGACTTTCATTCATTTACTTATTCACCAACTTTTCTGTTTTTAATTAAAAAAAATTTTTTAAAGAGCCCTCAAATCCCCCTTTTTGTTTTGTTTTATTTTAGTTTTACTTTTTTTGGCCGCATGGCTTGTGGAATCTTAGTTCCCAGACGAGGGATTGAACCTGTGCCCTCGGCAGTGAAAGCGCAGAGTCCCAATCCCTGGCTCGCCAGGGAATTCATTCCCTTATTTACCAACTTTTTTGTTTTGGGGTTTTTTTTTTGCGGTATGCGGGCCTCTCACCGCTGCGGCCTCCCCCGTTGCAGAGCACAGGCTCCGGACGCGCAGGCTTAGCGGCCATGGCTCACGGGCCCAGCCGCTACTCTTACCCCCATCTCACGGATAAGGACACTGAGTCACACAGAGGCTCGGTGAGATGCCAAAGGTCCTCTGGCCATTAAGCGGTAGACCTGACCTTGGAGCACAGGTCACCCCGACAACGAGCTCCTTGTTTCCAACTCTTTCCTTTATACCCAGACATTTCATTAAGATCATGAAAGTCTTGTTAACACCATCGAACCTCTCCTGCTGTTGGTCTCTGTTGAACTGCATTGAGGAGGCTGAGCTCTAACCTAAGTGGCCTTTATAGAGCACAGAGGGAGGACAGTAGTCTGGAATGAGGCCACTCATCGAAGCGTGAGGACAACTCTGTTGCCTCTTGTGAATACTGAAAAAACTCTGATCACGTTAATTTTTCATAGCCTTCTATTCATTTAAACAGTATTGGTAATACATACTGCTAGTCAATGGACATCCCTTCACAAGGTCATAAAAAAGGAAGACTGAGTTAAGGATGCGCTGTGTATTTGAAACAGTATTTGTGCCTTCTATTATGTCATCAACTCTGCCTTCCACAGAAAGGTACTTTTAAATGCACACTTGACTGTGCAGTGACACCTAGTGGCTAGTTGAGGAATGAACAGATGCTAACAGGATCAGATGCTAACAGGTTAAAAAAAATTCATTGAGCCATGCTAGATGCCGTCTTTGTCACTCTCCTCTCTGTATAGGTTGCAGTAAAGGAAACTTCGACAGACCTGGCTTGAATAGTAGCTTTTAAAGAGATTCCCTTTCCCACCATAAGGAACCAGCGTTCCTTGGAGAAATGGCTAATTCCAGCTCTAGAGCAAGAAATGTCAGGATGCGCTTGAGATATCCTGTCCTACCAGAAACCAAGGAAGTTACTGAAGATTACGAGGGTCATGTCAAAAGGACCAAGAAAGCAACTTGAAGAGGTTCCCACTGGCCAAAGATGGGACAGTTTGAGCATCAGTGAGAATAATAACCGCAAAGAAGTGAAACACATCAATTATGTTTGAATTCATATGTTTATATCGGTACTCAAACACCAGAGATCAACACTGCCTCCCCTTTGGAGGATGTTAAGAAATGAAATCATTATTCTGAAAACTGATAAAGAGAAGGTATCAAGCTAAAGAGAAGGTATCTGGCCTTTTTTCTACAACTTTATCTCAGGGAAACCACATAGTAGATGAAAGGAAGTTTCTCTTTACCAAAGTACTCCGGCTAATAAATGAAGAAGGAAAAACAGAGAATATTATCATTTGACAACCTCTAAGGAAACATGGCATCTGGGAAATGGTGATCTAAGGTCACTAATATCACAAAACCAGAGGCAAGCATGAGCCCCTGATGGAGATACACAACACCATCTTTGAAATAGCCTTGCCCCGAACTCAAACTTGAATCTGATTATGCCTCTAGTTCTGACTACTAATTTCAGGCAGTACAGGGACAGAGAAACATGTTAAAATGCCACAGTAAGGAAACCAGCAAAATTCAGACTGTGGGAAACACTAGAATAAATGATCCATAAACGGCAAGGAAAAATGAAAACGTGTGGTGGTGAGAAAATCAACATAAATAAAAGCTTCAAAGATGTACCAACCCATTGCAATGGATGCATCTTATTTGGAGCCAGATTCAAACAAATTGTAGGAACAAATTATGAGCTAGTAGGAGAAAACTGAACACTGGATATTTAAAATTATTATAACAGTAATGAATTGTTAAAATTTTAGGAATAATAAGATATTATTTTTCTATTTTTAAAAAGTCTTCAGTAGTCACAATAAAATATTCATGAATGAAATAATATAATGCCTGGAATTTGCCTAAAAATAATTTAGGGTCGGGACCAGGTTGAAGTTGTGAGGATACACATGACACAAAATTGGCCTTGAGTTAATTATCATTTAAGATGAATGATGGGTACCTAGGGTTTCATTTTCTTATTCTATCTTTCTATAGGTTTGAAGATTTCCCTACTAAAAAGTTAAAGGCAAAAGAAAAAAATGGGACCAAGTTATTATCCTGGGTTTGGAAAGAGAAATGATTAGAAACTAGTCCGTTCTGCTTGAAGTCTTATGTGACCTGATTTAATCATGTCAACCTCATTTCTTATGAAATAAGAAGGGGCAAAGAGAAAGAATTACTGAAACCTACTACAGGTCATAAACATTAAGCAGTTTATAAATAGCATCTCAGTAAATACTGAAAGATAGTCTCTAACAATAATACTATGAGGTAGATTATATTATCAGCACTTACAAGATGGGAGAACCAAGTCTTATAGAGGCTGAGTAACTTCCCAAGCATCATCCAGGATTCAAACTAAAATATACTTGTTCATCATATTACACCAGGCTGCCTCCCAAGACGCAGGAAAGAGGATGGAGAGGATAGAGTGGGAACTAGGAGAGGACAGAGTGGGAACTAGGATGAGACAGCTGAGATGCCTGGGGCTCAAGATTTAAGGAGGTACTCACTCTCAGGGCCAACCCTACATACACTTGGACAACTGTGAGACTGAGTGTCTCCTTAAACTTTGCACAACAGGTGCACCTGCTTCCTCACCCTAGTCCCAGCCCTGGGAAAAGATAGTCTAGGTATTCTTTAAATAGAGTTTGCTTTCTCTGCAGCCTCTGCAGTGAAGGCTGGAAAGTCTGAATGAGGGCTGGAGCAGAAGAGGTGGAGGCTCCTGTCACACAGGAGGATTTTAACAACTGGGGAGTCACTGATTATCTAGAAGAGACCTGGCTTCTGAAGGGAGGTTGAGACCTAAAGAATAAAATCATGCAACCACTTGTACCTGCTTTTCTCTAAAGTCAAGGGAACTGGACCCCAAGTAAAGCCCTGGAAACAGGACTAGAATAATAGGAGGCACACGTGCTCTGCTGAAAGGCCCACAGACCATGAATAACTAAGACAGTAGCAGTCTGGCTCTGGCAAATGCTCCCTGCCCTTCTGGCATTCAAGGGGACTGTGGGGTAAAAACGAAGTATCTCTAGCCCTTTATGCTCCCCAGATATTCATGACCCCAAACTACAGACTGACTTAGATATTCCCTGAATCTCCCAGAACCCTGCTGTGGCTAATGTAGATGTTCAGCTTAAGCTGAGGGGATATTCTCTATATCCAAATCAGTTTGGCAACTGGCAAAGGTGTTTACTTAGATACAGTGCAAATGTTTGTGTGCTGTAGGCTGAAGAAATTTAAGAAGAAAGTCAGTACTCAGTATTTCTTAATTCATCAATAATATGAATTTAGAAAGAGAAATTAAGAAATAATCCCGGGCTTTCCTGGTGGTGCAGTGGGACACGGGTTCGTGTTGCGGTCTGGGAAGATCCCACATGCCGCAGAGCGGCTGGGCCCGTGAGCCATGGCCGCTGAGCCTGCGCGTCCGGAGCCTGTGCTCCGCAGCGGGAGAGGCCACAACAATGAGAGGCCTGCGTACAGCATAAAAAAAAAAAAAAAAAAGAAAGAATCCCATTTACAATTGCATCATAAAGAACAAAATACCTAGGAATAAATTTAACCAAGGAGGTGAAAGATCTTCACACTGAAAACTATGAAGACATTAATGGAAAATCTGGAGAAGACACAAATAAATGGAAAGATATTCCACGCTCATGGATTAGAAGAATTAATATTGTTCAAATGTTCATATTACCCAAAGCAATCTGTAGATTTAATGCAACCCTTATTAAAATTTCAATGGAATTTTTTACAGAAATAGAAAAACAATGTTAAAATTTGTATGGAACCACAAAAGACCCTGAATAGCCAAAGAAATCTGGAGAAAGAAGAACAAAGCTGAAGGCGTCACATTTCCTGATTTCAAACTATATTACAAAGCTATCATAATCAAAACAATATGGTATTGGCATAAAAACAGATACAAAGATCAATGGAACAGAACAGAGAGTCCAGAAATAAACCCAGGCATACATGGTCAACTAATTTACAACAAAGCAGCCAAGAATGTACCATAGGGAAAGGACAGTCTCTTCAGTAGATGGTGTTGGGAAAACTGGATAGCCACATGCAAAAGATTGAAACTGGACTACTATCTTACACCATACACAAAAATCAACTCAAAATGGATGAAAAACTTGAACATAAGACCTGAAACTGTAAAATTCCTAGAAGAAACCATAGAGGGTAACCTCCCTGACATTGGTCTTGGCAATGATTTTTTTTGTATTTGACTCTGAAAACACAGGCAACAGAAGCAAAAATAAACAAGTGGGACTACATAAAGCTAAAAACCATCTGCACAGAAAAAGGAAACCATCCACAAAATAAAAAGGCAACATATTAAATGAGAGAAATTATTTGCACATCGTATATATGTAATGGGTTAATATCCAAAATATATAAAAAAATAATATAATTCGAGAGTAAAAATACCCAAACAATCAGATTAAAAAGTGGGCAGAGGATCTGAATAGAGATTTTTCCAAAAAAGATATACAAATGGCCAAGAGGTACATGAAAAGGTGCTCAACACCACTAATCAGCAGGGAAATGAAAATCGAAGCCACATGAGATGTCACCTCACACTTGTTAGAATGGCTATTATGAAAAAGACAAGAAATGACAAGTGCTGGCAAGGATGAGGAGAAAACGGAATCCTTATGCACTGCTGGCGGGAATGTATATTGGTGCAGCCACTATGCAAAACAGTATGGAAGTTCCTCACAAAATTAAAAATAGAACTACCATATGATCTAGCAATTCCACTTATGAGTATATATCTGAAGGAAATGAAATCACTAGCTTGAAGAGGTATCAGCACCCGTATGTTCACTGCAGCATTATTTACCATAGCCAAGGTGTAGAAATGACGTAAGGGTCCATAGACAGATGAATGGATAAAGAAGATGTGGTACATACATACAATGGAATATCACTTAGCCATAAAAAGAAGGAAATCTTGCCATTCGCAGCAACATGGCTGGACTGTGAAAGCACCATGTTAAATGGAATAAGTCAGAGAAAGGGAAATACTGTATAATCTCACTCATATGTGGAATTAAAAAAAACAACAACTGAACTCACAGATACAGAGAACAGATGGGTGATTGCCGGAGGGTGGGGAGGTGGAGGGTGGGAGATCTAGCTAAAGGTGGTCAAAAGGTAGAAACATCCAGCTATAAGATAAATTAGTTCTGGGGATGTAATGTACAGCAGTGACCACAGTTAACAATATTGTACATTGTATCATATATTTGAAAGTTACTAAGAGAGTGGATCTTAACATTTCTCATGGGGATTTCCCTGGTAGCGCAGTGGTTAAGAATCCACCTGCCAATGCAGGGGACACGGGTTCGAGCCCTGGTCAGGGAAGATCCCACACGTCGGGGAGCAACTAAGCCCATGCGCCACAACTACTGAGCCTGTGCTCTAGAGCCCATGCTCTGCAACAAGAGAAGCCACCGCAGTGAGAAGCCTGCGCATCGCAATGAAGAGTAGCCCCTGCTCGTCGCAACTAGAGAAAGCCTGCGTGCAGCAACGAAGACCTAATGCAGCCAAATAAATAAATAAATTTGTAAAAAAAAAAAAAAATTTCTCATCTCAGGAAAAAAATTTGTAACTTTGTTTAAGGAACGATGTTAACTAAATGGTGGTAATCATTTCATAAGATAAACATATATCAAAGCATTATGTTGTATTTTACACTAATGCAATATTATATGTCAATTCCATCTCAAAACTGGAAAAAGAAAATGCAAATGCTCACTGCAGATGATTCAAGTGCTACCCGTGTATGCCTAAAGAATAGTTTCCTTACGTGGAATAGACAGTGATGCCTTCCCTGTCTTCGATCTTAATGCTGTCATCGCTGGGAGCTGGTGGGTCGCTTTGAAACTCATTTGGAATCCGGAACCAGACTTTTAATTTCTTCTGTAGGGACCCATCGGCACTGGGGAATACGGCAAAGGAAATAGGAACTGTCATCCCCATCCCGATTCCTGAAAACACAAAACCCCACAGGTGGATGTGGGTGTTAGAGACAGAACCTGCTCAGGCCCATGGACCATCTGCTGGTCTCATTCTTCTTCCAAGACAATATTTGTTGTTCTTGAAATTCATAATAAGTATTTCAGGCATTAAAACATATCATCAGACACGGACAAAACGCCTCTTATTTGTATATATTGGAGGTAAGAGCATAGTGATTCAACTCGTCTGGAAAAAATTATTTGGTAATATATATTTAAGACTGTAAATATATCAGTATCTAATTACTTCCTATGTAATTGTTGATTTTAATGAAATAATCCAAGATACGGAAAAGGCTATAGGTAATAGGATTTTCCTTGCAGCAGAATTTATAATTGTGAAAAATTGGGATTCACATAAATGTTCAAAATAGGAATATGTCTAAGTAAGTGATAGGCACATGATGCAATTTGATTTATCTATTAATAGTTATGCTTAGGACTATTTAGCTACAGTGTAAAATAATTATGAAATAAGTGACAGAAGCAGGATGTATTGCACAAACACTATGATTACATTTTAAAAACCTATTAAAAAGCCCTAAAAAATACATTTGAAGACGACAATGATTATATTAGAAAAGATGGATTAGGGGTGCTGTTTTGTTATTTTCAAAATTTTTTAATGAGTTTATAATTTTTAGACATATTTTCTTCTAAAGAAAATGTTATGACAGTGCTAAGAAGGAAAAGATTTCTTCTTGACCTCCTACTGGTCAACTTATGTCCAAAGCCTGATTACTTTGGTTCTAGTAAGTGTTACTAAGGTTAATACTAGTTTCTAACTTTCTCAATTATCAACTTGAGATATATCCTAAAAATTCAACACATTGTCTCTTTTTTCACCTTGTGTTTTGACCCATTTTGGGTTTGCACTGATTCCAAAGTGCAGGACAAATTAGAGACCTAAAGAGTTCAATTCGTATTTAAATATGGTTTACATACTAATAGGCACACTGAAACTTCAGGCCTCTCATTTTAAAAACAGGGAGGCAGCCAGCACAGACTGCCAAGTCTTTTTATTTATTTATTTGTTTGTTTGTTTTTATTATTTTTAGGCCATGCCACACGGCTTGTAGGATCTTAGTTCCCCGACCAGGGATCGAACCTGGGCCCCCGGCAGTGAGAGTGCTGAGTCCTAACCACTGGACCGTCAGGGAATTCCCCTGGACTGCCAAGACTTTAAGAGGGGAGCAGCCTAAGAATTCTCAGGCTCTTTATTTGCCGGAACAGAGCCAGGGACCCTCCATAATCATCACTCACTGGCCCTCGGTATCCCCACACAATCTGAGCTACCAGGGGGCTGACTCTGGAGATTTCCAGCGTGGGGGCAGAGGTCTCATGTCAGAAGCTGGCCTTGTTCTGTGGCCTGGCTTATCGTGGGCACACCTTACCCAGTCCACTAACCCAAAGACATGATAAGCACTGTAGGGTTAAAAAATAACAAAGAAACAAACAATCAGCGTTGTGTCTCCACACCTGGAAGAGAAGCATGAACTCAGTGCTACTGAGCGGGGATCCCACAAAGTCGGGGGAGACTGGCATGAAGTCAGTGGGTCTCCCCAGAGCCTCCCTGCCCACGGAGCACAGCAAGTTCACGTGCCACTGAAACAGGTAGTGACAGGTGCCTTGTGGTCCCTCCCTGTGTTTTCCATTGATGACGTGAGACTATGCAGCCCTGGCCTATGAGACCAGAGCCAATCCTTCAGGGATACTCACCCTTGTCATTGGAGCCTCCCACATACTTCACGACTTTGGGCATTGCTTCCCGTAGAGCCTCATCCACAGGCTTATCAGTCACTTCCACTGTGGCAAACTTCCCACCTTCACAGGCCCTCTCCTCATAGGAGACCTCTCCCTAGAGGCAGAGAATATGCAGCACTTAAGAGATAGAAAGTAGCAACCTGTGATGACTCTAGAAACAGTGAAAGTCCAGTTACCAGAGGCACACACTGCTAAGGAACCTTCCATAAAGAGCCCAACGATGGTGACAGGGAAGAGACAGGCCAGAGAATGAAGGGCCACGACAAACAGATTCTGAGATTTCTTACAGATGTAGAGACAGCAGAAAAAACTTCATATAATCAATATTCACAGAGAAATAATAGAAGATATTACAACCCAAACCACCGAGAACATCCCCAGTATGCTATAAAAATAGACTGTTCTGAGATCAAAGAGCTCTGGGAAATTAAAAATATAACAGGAAAAATTCAGTGGAAAGGCTGGAAGAGAAAATTGAAGGAAATATTCTAGAAAGTCAAGTAAAAAGGCAAAGAAGTAGAAAATAGAAAAGAAAATCAAAGGATCAAGCCAAGAGATCCAACCTCTAAATAATAGGAGACCCAGGAAAAGAGAAGAGAAAATTGCGAAGGAGGAAACAAAGAAATACAGCAACCATCCCACAAAACTCTATGGCCCCAAGATTAGCCTCAATCTAGTAGAAGGGCTGCAATTCAAGAAGAATCAGAGTAGTTCTTTTCACACTGTACTCCCAGATGCAATTCCTCTTCCCAATCTGCCCCTCAATGACCAGCTGCACTGTCACTTCCCCCCCAAACCCTTCCTCCTTGGCAGTGATCCCCTCTCTGTGTTGAGTCTCTGCCCTAAGGTCATTACCCTTTCCCTATAGACCCACACAGCTCTCTTTCACCCCTCTTCCTCTTCTTCACCATTTGATGTCTCATATGAAAAAATTTTGTATTCCTGAACATACTGTAAGGCAGCACTTTCAAACTTTAAAAAAAAACCACAATCCATAACAAGAAATACATTTTTACACCACACCCTATCATGAACATACACGTTTGAAGCAAAGTTTCACAAAATAACACTTTACCTGTATGGACCGGATGCATGATTATACATGTCTTTTCTTTTAAATTGAAGTATAGTTGATTTACAATGTTGTGTTAGTACAACAAAGTGGTTCATATATATATATATATATATATATATATATATATATATATTCTTTTTCAGATTCTGTTCCCTTATAAGTTATTACAAAATATTGGGTATAGTTCCCTGTGCTATATAGTAGGTCCTTGTTGGTTATCTATTTAATACATATAGTAGTGTGTATATGTTAATCCCAAACTCCTAATTTATCCCTCCCCCCACCTTACCCTTTGGTAATCATAAGTTTGTTTTCCATGCCCATGGATCTATTTCTGTTTCGTATATAAGTTCATGTGTATCATTTTTTTAAAGATTCCACATATAAGCGATATCATATGATGTATATCTTTGTCTGACTTACTTCACTTAGTATGATAATCTCTAGGTCCATTCACGTTGCTGCAAATGGCATTGTTTCATTCTTTTTTATGGCTGAGTAATGTTCCATTGTGTATAGACACTACACCTCATTTATCCATTCAGCTGTCGATGGACATTTAGGTTGCTTCCATGTCTCGGCTATTGTAAATAGTGCTGCAGTGAACATTGGGGTGCATGTATCTTTTCGAATTATGTTTTTTTCTGGATATATGCCCAGCAGTAGGATTTCAGGATCACATAGTAGCTCTATCTTTAGTTTTTAAAGGAACCTCCATACTGTTCTCCATAGCGACATGCCTTTTCTTTCTATCCTGTTTATTTCTATTCTGCTCCACTCAAGTGAATTTTAGTCTAGTCCACTAAAAGAAAAAAAACCTTGATCTATATTAATTTTACTATCTGGTAACGGAACACCAGTACAGTTTGAAAAATCTGCTAGGTCTTTGTGGACAGAAACTATATCCCAGAGCTTTACATGTTAGATGCTCAAAAGATATTTATTGATTGATTAAGGAGGTGCCTCTCTTACTAATGATTGTAAAAAATAGACACATGATAGAGGACCTGGCTGCCCTGGGCTGGTCAAACAGGCCTTCCTACAACATCTTAGACTGAAGATTCAACTTCCAAGGGGATATAATGAATCCCTAGAGGAGGGTAGGACTGTGAGTGGCCTATACTGTCTGAAAAAGTACACTTAATATTATAATCTTATACCTAGAATGCAAAAACACCTATTGTTTTCGTAATGCAAAATTGAAGGCGAGTAGTGAGAAAGGGTCAGGGAAATCTGAACATAAACGCTGAGTGCCAATTTCATATACTTCCCTCCACATGGGGCAGGGGAAATTGCACCAGACCAAGAATCAAGAGGCCACAAGTTGGCCTCGACTTTGGGGCACTGTGCCTACTAATTCTGAGGACTGCTATGAGGCCCTCCCCTTAGTGAGTCTGCACTTCCAAAGAGCCTTCGGTAGCAAACTGTGTTATGTAAACTCGGGGTATTTTGCTCTTCCTGGCTCCTTCTGTCATAGCAGAGACCAGACCCAGCCTTCTTTGGAGGTCCCACTAAGTCTTGCCACTTAAAATGTTTTAAATTCCAGAAATGTCACTCTGTGAGTCACAGAATTTCAGTCTGAAAGAGGTTTCAAGGTTCACCCAATCAAACTCATTTTACCAAAGAGGAAATGAAGAACCAGAGAGACTGAGTTGCCCAAGACCACACAGCTGCTGAGTGGTGAAGCTGGAACCAGAATTCAAATCCCCAAACTCTGGTCTAATGCTTGCCACAAGGCTCTATGCTCCACAGGGGATGAATTGGGTATTTTTTAACCTCTTTCTGTAGCTACTGAGGTAGTTATTTCTGACAGACATTTGTAGGTTCGCATCACACTCAGAACAGGGCCATCAAAAGTGCAGCTCCTTCTCTTACAAATGAAGAAACCAATGACCAATTCTCAAGGGAGAAAGAGCTGGCTGGCTCTCTCCTTTGTTTTCTTTCCTTCCTTTATTCATTCAACCAACAACTAAAGAGATGAAAGACATGGTCCCTGACATCAGGAGGCATGGTCTAATAGAAGTAGCCAGGAAAACAGGTTATAACCTGACGATATGTTTAAGGGGAGAGGCGCTCCAGGGCAGTGTGGGAGCATGGGAGAGGACCACCTAGGTTAGTTTGGGGGACATGGGTGTCTGTTTACAAGTTTGGGGAGGCCAAGCTGAATCTGAGGTGCTTACAGAGCATCCAACTGGACATTCAGTCACCGATGCATTGATTCATCGAATAAACATCTACTGAAAACCTCTGCCAGGTGCTACAGAGTTGGAGATTAATATGATACGGGCAGTCTCGTTGGATGGTGAGAAGCATTACATAATTACTATATGATGTAGTAAGTGCTCTGATAGTTTAGGGAGGGCAATTTCAGGTAGCGGGCACCCTAGGGGTAAAAGCAAAGAGCTGAAGAACTTTATGATGACGGTGAAAAATACAAGTAATTCACTGCCACTGGAGCAAGAACGGCCCAGCAGGGCATGGCAAGAAAGGAGGCCAGAGACTCTGGCAGGACCCGGATTTCCGAACGTCTGAAGGCTCTCACAGGGAGTTGGATTTTGGAACCATTAGTCCAATGATGGTGATCTGACAGCAAGTTCGTTTCATCTACCCCAAATTAGTTCAACCCACTTTTGTAATCTAAATATAGGGTTTTGCAGGTGTGTCTGAGTCTTGAGTGAGCATGTTCTCAGCTTGTTCCCCGAGGCAGAAAAGTCCACGGCCAGAAAGGAACGGCTGCAGAGAAAGGAATCCAGTTTGATTCGGGGAGCCCAGCCCCCATGATAAGTCTACCATCCTTTAAGGCTGAGCTTAACTCTACCTCTTCTTCCTGAATGATCTTGCCTTCCCATGAACTTCAAAGACAGGTGACACTAGAGCTGGAAGGGCGCTTACAAATCCACTGGTTTATCTGTCTCCTGTTACAGATGAGCAAACTGTCCATTGTACAGTTGGACACATGGGTCTGGACTCAGCAGGGGCCTGGCTCAGTTAGGATGCATCGGCATAAAGGGCAACCAAAGCTGTGAATGAGGCTGTGTTGCCCAGGGAACATACACAGAGCATTCTATATAAATTAATCACGTTAATTAATCCCCCGCCTAAACGCTGTCATTCACCAAGTTCTTAACTTATCTGTGATGGTCCAGGCACCACTGAGCTTCTTCCTACTTTGCCGGCCATACCCAGAGCACCTCCTCACTGGCCTTCTGCTATTTGCTTCAATGCCACGGTCATTCCTGCCTCAGGGCCTCCGTACCTGCCTCCTCCTCTGCCTGGGGGATTCCTTTCCTGTCTCTGCCCAATGAATCCCCACTCACCCAACAGGTCGCAACCTAAAAGTCACTTCCTCAGAGAGGATCCCAGTTTAAAACAGGTTCCCCGTGATATTTTTATAGGCCCTTGTATTTTCACAACATAGTGTATTGTAATTATAATTACAATGGAATTATAGTGGAATATAATTACAATGGAAATTGTAATGGAATAATAGTGTGTTTAGTCTCCAACTGCAATCGTAAGCCCCATGGGGTCATGGCCTGTCTGTACTGTGTACCGCTGTATCTCCCAGCATCTAAGACCACGTCTTACACATATATATAGTAGGCCCTTTATAAGGATTTGTGGGAAAGGAGGCCGTGGAGTGAAGCCTGGCTTTACTCTAATGAAAAGGAATATGGTAGCCATAGCTGGCTGGAGAGATGAGAACCTAGCCTAACTATATATATCCATCCTGGAGGAAGGTTGTGCCACATTGTCTGAAGGTGGTTCTCCAACAGGTACTGCCTGTTTTCACAGCATCTATGTCTGTAACTTCTCATTTGAACCACTGCATCACTATGAAAATTTAGCTTAGAGATGGATATTATCCAACTATTCTGATTTTCCAGGGAGCTGAATTTAAATAGAGCTCTATTTCTGCAGAAAACAAAGCGCCTAAGTTAACACTGTTAGCACATGTGATTCTTCAAATTTAACATCTTGAGTGCATTTCCTTGTTACGTGTAACAAAATAATGGCATAATGGCCTTCCCTCACCCCACGTTCAGCTAGCTTGTGCTCCCACGTCAGTAACTAGATGAGGATTTCAGCCAGTGGCCACAAATAGAAGTTTTCAACATTCAGTTGGAACCCTGGTCAAGTTCAAGTCCCAGACAGAGATGTTGCAAGAATGTCTCGCAAGGTCCTCTGCGAGGGTGTTTTTTTTCTCTTGCCACCTGCTGTGGTTGGTATACATGCTGATTTTGGAAGCCAGCTTTCTCACTATAAGAAAACAACAATAATTATTATAATAATGATCAACCTAACTGAGTACTTTCTATGTGTCACGTATTATTTTAAACAACCCTGTGAAGAAGTAAGTGTTTTTATCTTCATTTTCGGATGAAAACAAGAGGTTAAGTAACGTGCCCCAGATACGGTGGCAAGAGGTGGGGTAAGGATTCCAAGCCAGGCAGTGGGGTCCTAATCAATGTGCACAGGCTGGAAACAAATCCCATAAAGATGTCCACTACTACTATCAGTCCTGCTCTCAGTACCCACAAGACCCACCCAACCCCACACAGAGAGCTGTGCATCTTCCTCCCTCCCCAAGAAATGCAGAAGGACCTGATAAGGTCTGCAGCAGCCTGGGCCTCCCCACCAGGTGCCTGGAATCAGCCCTGAACATCTGGTTGAGTCTGACTTTGAGCTACGTGGGGCACCCTGTGTAATATATTCATTCACCCAGGAAAGTGAACAATGGTTTCTGACCCAGGCTCTTTCCAGGAAGAGACAGATCATTTCAGAAAGAGGCTCTCTTCACAATAACAACACCCTGAATTTGTATATTTTTTAAAAAAAAGATTACAAGAATCTTCGACTGTTTAATTGTCACATAAGGCACTGTCATTCTCATCTAACAGCTGAGGAATTTCAGGGTTCAGAGTGGTTGAGAGGTTAAGTAACTTAACCCAAATTACCTGGAAAACTAAGGGCAAGTTAACAATCAAGTGCTAGGTATTTTGTTGAATAATTTGTAATTGGTTTTCTCCTTTAAATTTCAAAACAATGTTATGAGATGTGGATTATTATTTTCTCTCATGATTAGCATCAGAGAGGTTAAGTGAGCTGTGACCACGAAGCTAGTAAGAGTGGAGCTGAAATGAGTTCCAACATAACGATATTACTACATGTGTAGGGTGTATTAGCTTACACATCATTTTCATGTTTCTTAAACAATTTAATATTTCTAGCAACTCTGGGAGTGGATGGGGAAGATATTTTGATACCCTTTCTACAGGTGCAGGAACTGAGGTTCATTCAGGTTAAATGATCTGCTTCAGCCTGGCAACAATATCCCGTATGGTTCCATATTCTTATCAGATGTTGAGGGAAGATGCTGATCGGGGAGCTGCATTTATCCCTGGAGACGCCAAATCAGTGGCAGGTGACACTGTACTATAAGGGGCTAACAGAAAACCAAATGACTGGAGTATTCTGAACAGAGGCACCTTGATTCAGAGAACTGATTTCACAGATCATAAAAGAGCTGAGATGCCCAGCAGGGACAGTGAAGCAACCCTGAGGTTAGTAAGCGCCCTACAGAGGTAGAGGGACGGTCATCTTTTACCTGAGTTCAGATACCTGGATCACTTGGTGAGAACCAAAACCATGGTGGCCT
The DNA here is from genome assembly GCF_951394435.1 of Stenella coeruleoalba. Taxonomy (NCBI): domain Eukaryota; kingdom Metazoa; phylum Chordata; class Mammalia; order Artiodactyla; family Delphinidae; genus Stenella; species Stenella coeruleoalba. The sequence goes on along the minus strand of NC_137157.1, from coordinate 92,052,116 downwards.
GGCTAGCAAGAACTGGAGCCCCGGAGAAGCTCCTGCTTCCAGAGACCTGACAGGGAGGAGAAGGCGAGGGAGAAATACCCTGGCCTCTCCCTTCTTCCAGCCCTCCTATCTCCCCCTAGTGCCTCCCACTGGGAGCCCAGACCCTCAGCCTGCACTGCAAATAACTGTTAACACCAAAGACAAAGTGAGCCCAATTCTACTACAGAAAGGAAAGTTCTCTGCAAGCTGTGGGTAACACGTGGATTCCTCAAGTGCAAAGGCCAACGAGGACCCTGGAGATCCTCGGGCCGTGTCCACAGACTGGTATGCACACAGGCGACATCCCACCATAGACAGATCCTACTGCCTACCTGACCCGCAGGGTTTACAAACATTTGTAACAGTTAAAACTGACACAGGGCTTCCCTTGTGGCGCAGTGGTTGAGGGTCCGCCTGCCGATGCAGGGGACACGGGTTCGTGCCCCGGTCCAGGAAGATCCCACATGCCACGGAGCAGCTGGGCCCGTGAGCCATGGCCGCTGAGCCTGCGCCTCCGGAGCCTGTGCTCCGCAGCGGGAGAGGCCACGGCAGTGAGAGGCCTGTGTACCACAAAAAAAAAAAACAAAAAAAAAACACCTGACACAGTTGTCCTACTTAAAACCGTAGCCTCACCCCTAACACTCTCTAGTCCCTCCTCCCCTTCCCTGCTTTATTTATTTTATTTTTTAATTTTTAAAATTTTTATTTATTTATTTATTTTTGCGGTACGCGGGCCTCTCACCATTGTGGCCTCTTCCCTTGCGGAGCACAGGCTCCGGACGCGCAGGCTCAGTGGCCATGGCTCAAGGGCCCAGCCGCTCCGCGGCATGTGGGATCTTCCCGGACTGGGGCACGAACCCGTGTCCCCTGCATCGGCAAGCGGACTCTCAACCACTGCGCCACCAGGGAAGCCCCCCTGCTTTATTTTTGATCACAGCACTGATCACCACCTGATACATGAAATATTTGACTTACTTGTTCACTAGTCACTAAAAGAGAAGTTCCATGAGGACAGGGATTTTTGCCAGTTTTGTCCACTGCTTTATCCCCATTGCTTATAAGAGTACCTGACCCACTCAACAGTTATTTGTTGAATGAATAAATTTTAAATTTAGAGATTTCACATGAAGAGTCTGGATTGCTGGTTTTCCTTAAAAACCCAGCAACCCTGGTTCACATCATTGCATGACAACTGCCTGGAATTACCCTTTGCAGATGGGGACTTGAGTTCTCTGTCTCCAACTTGCCTCAGTTCGCACCCTGCCTTATAGTTTGTCACTCATTTTCATTATGTGCCTGGCTGCTTGTAGGCACCTGAATAGGTCACCTTTGATCAGGGCTAAAGTGCTTATTCTACGTAAGGCTAAGGAAACAGATATAGACAGATGAAGTAACAGGCCTCTGGCTATAGCTGCTTGAAGAGTCCAGACTCTAGTTGAGGGCTTTTGTGTGATGATCAATGTAATGGGTACCTGACTTTGGCCCCCCAGACAACACGGTCCTTTAACAGACGAAGCACTGGGCAGGGAGCTGAGTATACAGTCGCGAGGTGCGCAAAGTACCTGTCCACAGGAGATTATCATCTAGTGGCAGATTTGTTTTCAGGGGGCAGTCCAATTTGCCTGGGTGAGCACTAATGTTAATTTGGGGGAAAACTGCAATGATGCCCTCCTCACTCATCCTGTATTCTAGGAGTCCAACTCCCATAGGCCAACAAGCCATTTGACAGCTCTGGGCCTTTGCACGGGCTCTTCTTGTTTCTGTGCATTCCTGCACATCCCGGAGGCCTAGCTGACGGCACCTTCTCTGCGCAGGCCCCACTATCACCCGTTGGCTGAACGGACTGCTCCTTCGCCTGCGCTCCCGGACTTGAACAGTTACCTCCTTCGCAGAGCAGATCTTGTTCTTTTATATTCAGTTCTCCACCAAGGACAGTTTGGGAGTTTCTCAAGGACAAGCACTTTTCCAGTCTTTCCTGCAACCGAAGGCCTCTCAGCGAACAAATATTCATAAAGTTTGGAATGTTTAAATGGACGAATGCACTCAAGAGGCGCAGTCCATCTCGGTAAGCTGGGGTTCTCCCCTCAAACCCATCCTGCCTCACTGTCTCCCCTCTTCCCAGCAGAGCCCTTCGCCCCGCTGCACCCGACCTCCTACTCCCCTCCTTCCCAGTCCAAGCGCTGGGCATCGGAGGGCCGTGGCCACGGCAGACACCAGAACGCACAATCCCGGGCACGTTCCTGCCCCACCTGTCCACGCTCCAGCCGCGAACAGGGTGCGGTGGGCGCGGCCGCCCTTCGGGTCCCCGGCAGCCCTGTGGGCCTACCTTGCCCCCTTTGCTCAGGATCTGCCAAGGCCAAGTCTCTACGCTCCCAAACAGCGAGTTCTTGATCATGCCCAACATGGTGTCGCCGCGGCGCTCTGGATGCACGGGTAGAAGCTGGGTGGCTGCTGCGGCTGGCGTCAGCTGGTCTACCCGGAGTGGGTGGGGGGGAGGGCGGGGCGTGACGGATGGGCGTGGCGATCGGGGAGGGTGTAGCGTGTCGAATGGGCGAGGCGAGCGCGGGGTGCGTGGGCGGGGCGCCTCGGGCTCCGCCCCTCGGAACGCGCTCGGGGAGGTGGGACTCGGCGGGAGGGGCGGAGCATGGGCCGCGCTCTGCCTCCTCGCGGCCGCCCTCCGGGGGCGCGGATCGGTGGGAAAGCCGGTCGACCTCTGCTCGCCCTGCCTCCCGTACTGACTCTGACCTCTTCCCTGGCGGCCTGAAACAGATGCGCCCCGGTGTGGGATTTAGGCAGCGGTGGTGAACACCCCTCTGCCAACCCTCCCAGACTGTTCCCCGCCGTGTCCTCTCTCAGGTACCTGGGCGCTAAACTGCAGAACTTTCGGATTCCTCGAGTGCTTTGCCGGGCCTCCACCCTCAGGCCCTGTCCCCAGGCAGGTGTTGTATCAGGTTCACAGGCTTTGTAGCCGCCGCCCTTAGGGACCCCTGGCGCTGCATCTCCACCGACAGATGTCCTATTTGCCCTCCGCCCCTGCCACCTCTCATCCAGACGATTGAAAAAGCATCTTAACAAGTTTTCTACTTAGCACTTTCTCCAGCCCGTTTTAATCACAGAGTCTACGTTAATTTCCCAAATCATAGCTTTGCTCATTCACTTCTTCTGTTCAAAATCTTCTAACCAATTTTATTACCATTTATTGTCTGCTCTCCCTGCCAAATACTTTACAAATATTCCCTCTCCTCCTCACAGCACAAAAGTAAGTATTTTATAGTCATTTTACAAAGGAGGAACCGAAACTCAACATAATTATGACTTTCCCAGTAAAGTGACTTTAAAAGAACAAAGTGACTTTCCCAAGGTCAAAAACCAGTGTGAGGTTTGGTCAGGATTTGAGTCTGTGACTGTGGTTCAGCTGTGGCCCCCCTGTCACCCAGACTTTTACAGATCTCCATACACCCTCTGAATTCTGCCACGCTGCCGCCTCCATCAGGACGTCCTCCCCTTCTAAGTCACCCCTTGAAATTCGACTTCTCTGAAAATACAACTTTCACTGTGTTTCCAGGAACAATGCGCTCTTTCTGTCTGAACTCATTGTACCATTTTGTTCATTCAAATGTTCTGTCCACATGAGGGTTCTTTTTGCGCATTTCCCCACTGGTTACACTGTCATCTGAATTTGTTAAACTAATTGTTAGCCTAATTTGTGCAGGCTGCTCTGACCCAACGCTGAGGAGCCTCTTGCTGTGCCTGCCTCTTGGGAAAGAAGACCTTGAACCTGAGCCAGACAGTAGGAATCAATAATGGTGATACTGATGACCTCCAGTTTTGTGGTAACAGATATTAACTTTATTACCTACGGATAAAACGATTTACTTTTTGGCAAATATTTGTTGATTGCTGTTAAAGAAATGGCCATTTAATTATTTTATATTTTCTTGGCTCTTATATAAGAGGCTATTGATTATAAGAGGCATGTTATTTTATGTGCTATTAAGATAGCAAACAACTGCTAACAAGTAAACTGTGGTGTTCAATTGATTTTACAGCATCCAGAGATATTAAAATATGAAGTAGCATGCAGCTTACAATTCATGGGAAACTATGTTGCTTTGTAAGAGTCCCTGAGTATTTTTGCTGCTCATAGGTATGTCCCTTTATTACAGACGAAGCTCTTAAAAGGGTAAAGATCTATTTTTCTTTAGCCTTTTCCTCTCTTACCACACCCGGGTATTGCTTAACAACTGTTGAATGATTAACAAAACTGTTCTTGATATTAGAGCTAATCATCTATTTTAGTTACTAAACTAGGTACAATGAAATGGGGCCTAATTCTCCCTGGCGTCACGTAGCAAAAGCATTTGGAAATCAGAGGACATCTGGTCAGAAGGTTACAGCCCTCAGTTTCTACACCTGCAAAGTTGGGGTAATAATGTCACCTCACAGTACTGCAGAGTGGATTAAAAGAGCCTGTCAGGCACTTAGAAGCACTGTGTACACTGTTAAGGGCTAGACTCTCTCCCTCCCCTGGTTGGGTTGGTTCTGCTACCAAGAACTGAACCCAGCTACTTCAAGAGCATGGGATAAATGCAGCATTTTAAAGCACAGATTATTAGGTATTTTCCTTTATCTAAAGACTTTGATGTGGTATGAGACACTTTCCTTTGCAATTTATTAGGTGTTATGATTGAATAATGTTCAGTGTGTGTGTGTGTGTGTGTGTGCGTGCACGTGCGTGTGTGCTGTAGGCACATGTATGTATGTATCTGTAGACAGATGTGTGTATTTTTGCAATAGTTTTAATAAAAATATTATTACGATGAAGCAGAATTTGGTAGGAGAGAAATAATAATAACTTATACTTATTGAGGGCTGGGTATGAGCTGGTAAGCATCATAAGTGCTCTATTTGCTTTATCACATTTAACCTTCACAGTAAGCCTAGGAGGAAGGTACTATTATTTCCCCAACATTGCAGATTAGGAAATTGGGGCTTAGAAAGGGTAGGTTATCTACCTAAGAGCAGGCAGCTAGTAACAAGCCTGTGCTTTGACTCAACGCTTCTCTCACTGCCTAGGGCTGTCAGGCAGTGTGACAATTATAACTTAGTTTCCCCCAAGAGAAAATGTGCCGCCGCTCTGCGTGTGCTGGTCAACCAAGTTCCTGAGCCTCAAGAGCTGAGGCTGAGAATTAGGCTCAGGACTGTGGTGTCCCAAGGGAGAGATGCAGGTTGGAGAAATCGATATGAAAGTCATCAGCATCTTTGCCTAGTCCCCGGCACCTCGGAAGTGATGAAATTGCCCAGGTAGAGTATGTAGAATAGGAAAACAGAGCCTAGGACGGGGCACTGAGGAATGTCAGCATTCAAGGGGACAGGCAGCGGGGCACAATTGCACTAAGGAGGAGGAGGAAGAGTGGTGACACAAGGAGGGGGAAATCCAGGGAGCCACTGAGCCAAGTCAAGAGAAGAGGATGTTCCAAGGAGGAGTGATGGACAGTGTCAAATGCCGCCAAGAACTCAAGTGAGGAAAGGACTGGGAAGTGGTTACTGGATGTAGCAATGAGAAGGCCTCTGACCTTGGCCAGAACAGTCACGGTGCAGGCTGGTGGATGCAGACCCCAGGAGTGAGTGGATGGTAGAGAAGTGGACTCAACACAGTTTAGCTGTTAAAAGGAGGAGGGAAACACACAGCAGCTCAATGAAGAGGTAGGGCCAAGATACTTTTTATTTATTTATTTATTTTTTTGTGGTACACGGGCCTCTCACTGTTGTGGTCTCTCCCGTTGCGGAGCACAGGCTCCGGATGCGCAGGCTCAGCGGCCATGGCTCACGGCCCCAGCCACTCCGCGACATGTGGGATCCTCCCGGACGAAGCACGAACCCGTGTCCCCTGCATCGGCAGGCGGACTCTCAACCACTGCGCCACCAGGGAAGCCCAAGCTTTCATTTTGAAAGGAAGGAGCTAGGAAGAAGGAAGATGTTAAAGATTCAGGGACAAGATGGTTGACTGAGTGATATTCCTGAGAAATTAAAAACAAATGTGAATCAGAACATGGGAGGTTGGATATAGCTTTCATTATAAAAAGAAGACCTACAGATGGCTAAAAAGCACATGAAAAGATGCTCAACATCACTTATTAGTATAGAAATGCAAGTCAAAACTACAGTGAGGTATCACCTCACACCAGTCAGAATGGCCATCATCAAACAATCTACAAACAATAAATGCTGGAGAGGGTGTGGATAAAAGGGAACCCTGTTGGTACAGCCGCCATGGAGAACAGTATAGTGGTTCCTTAAAAAACTAAAAATAGAGCTCCATATGACCCTGCAACCCCACTCCTGGGCATATACACAGAAAAAACCATAATTCAAAAAGATACATGCACACCAATGTTCAGTGCAGCACTATTTACAATAGCCAAGACATGGAAGCAACCTAAATGTCCATCAACAGAGGAGTGGATAGAGAAGATATGGTACATATATACAACGGAATGTTACTCAGCCATAAAAAAAGATCGAAATAATGCCATTTGCAGCAACATGGATGGACCTAGAGATTGTCATACTGAGTGAAGTGAGATAGAGAAAGATAAATATCGTATGATGTCGCTTATATGTGGAATCTAAAAAAAGTGAACAAATGAACTTATTTATAAAACAGGAATAGAGTTACAGATGTGGAAAACAAACTTACGGTTACCAGGGGGTAAGGGGGGTGGAGGGTTTAATTGGGAGATTGGGATGGACATATACACACTACTATATATGTAAAATAGATACCTAACAAGGACCTACTGTATAGCACAGGGAACTCTACTCAATACTCTGTAATGGCCTGTATGGGAAAAGAGTCTAAAAAGAGTGGATAGATGTATATGTATGACTAAATCACTTTGCTGTACACCTGAAACTAACACAACATTGTAAATCAACGATACTCCAATAAAAATTAATTTAAAAAAAAGGAGGGAAAGAGGCACAGATGCGTATAGGTGTACAGACTTTTGTAGGTTGGAAGTGGGAGGTTTTGGGAGCTCATGTTGGAAGCCTTTCATTTTCTCTGTGAAATAGGTTATGATGATGATGGAACAGGTAGGAGGAGGATAGGACAGGTACTGGCTGTTCTTCCCATATTAGCAAGGCACAGGCTAATCCAACAATAATTGGCAGTAAGGCAACAGAATACGGTTGTCCTAATACTAAGAAGGCCAGAATTTATTGTCAAGGTAATGGGATCCATCCCACTAAGATGTTTACATTTTACATGGCTAAATCATTGGTATTCCTGCCTCACATTAGCAGAGAGTGTCTTCTGGTGCAACCAGGACTCTTGGAGAGCGCCGGTCCGAGTGTGAAACCCAGGGAGGGAGTTCCCGCCTCATTACTCTCTGTCCTCCATCTGCACGAAGCCTACCTTCCCAGTTGGTCAGCGTTGCTTATGCAGCACGGGCTTTGTACCTGGTGTTGATTATGGACATGTTCCAGCCTTCAGGAGACACCCCCTCCCTGCCCATCACAGTAGTGCTGGTCTCACCTCTGTGTCCTCTTAGAGAATAGTGTGTGATCAGTACCACAGACATCCATTCTCCAGGGAATCACCTCCTTTCACTTTTCCTTCCAAATTACAAGATGAAAGGCATCTCCTTTCATTTTCAATGCTTTTTCAGGTCTGGTTTGTTTAGTCTTAAATTCATTTCACATGTTTGTTTGTTTGCTTGTTTATTTTAAAAATTGAAGTATAGTGGATTTACGATGTATTAGTTTCAGGTGTACAACAAAATGTTATACATATGTATATGTCTATTCATTTTTAGATTCTTTTCCATTATAGGTTATTACAAGATATTGAATATAGTTCCTTGTGCTATACAGTAGGTCCTTGTTGTTTATCTATTTTATATATAGTGTGTGTATCTGCTTTTATAACACTGTAAAATAGTGTTTGGTACACACTATTTTATATATAGTGTGTAACAAACTCCTAATTTATGCCTCCCCCAACCTTACCCTTTAGTACCATAAGTTTGTTTTCTATCTCTGTGAGTCTGTTTCTGTTTTGGAAATTAGTTCATTTGTATCATTTTTTTTAGATTCTACATATAAGTTAAATCATATGATATTTGTCTTTCTCTGTCTGACTTACTTCACTTAGTATGATAATCTCTGGGTCCATCCATGTTGCTGCAGATGGCATTATTTCATTTTTTTAATGGCTGAGTAGTATTCCATTGTGTATATATACCACATCTTCTTTATCAGTTCATCTATTGGAAGCAACTTAGGTTGCTTCCATGTCTTGGCTATTGTAAATAGTGCTGCTATAAACATTGGGGTGTATGTATCTTTTCAAGTTAGAGTTTTCATCTTTTCTGGGTATATGCCCAGGAGTGGGATTGCTGGATCATATAGTAGCTCTATTTTTAGTTCCTTAAGGAACCTTCATACTGTTCTCCATAGTGGCTGCACTAATTTACATTCCCACCAGCAACGTTTAAGAGGGCTCCCTTTTCTCCACACCCTCTCCAGCGTTTATTATTTGTAGACTTTTTGACGATGGCCATTCTGACCTCTGTGAGGTGATACCTCACTGTAGTTTTGATTTGCATTTCTCTAATAATTCGCAATATTAAGCACCTTTTCATGTGCCTGTTGGCCATCTGTAGACACGTTTATTTAATACCTGCTATGTTCTCAGGTAGGCTCTGGGGTTATAAACTGTAGCAGTGAGCAAAACAGACAAAAATCCTTGCTTTCTTGGAGTTTACATTTCAGTGCAGGAGACAGGCAGTACATAAGTGCACTAATAAATATATAATAGGTCAGGAGGTGTGGCTAGAGACACAGGTGCGCCAGCATATGCCGCTTTAGGTGGGGAGGTGACACCTGAACCCAGACCTGAAGAAATGAGGGCGTCATCAAGGAGATAGCTGGGGGAGAAGTTTTCAAGTCAGTGAGAAGTGCATGTGCAAGGTCTTGTGGCGGGAGGATACTGGTATGTTGAGGAAAGTGGGGAGGCTGGTGTGGCTGGCGTGACAGAGAGGGAGAAGGTAGTAGCAAGGATGGCTAAGCCTGGACCCTGGAGCCTAGCTGCCCGGGAGCCAAGCCCCAGTTCTACTGCTTATGAATTGGGAGTCCTTGGGCGAGTTGCTTGCCTCCTCTGTGCCTCAGTGTTGTCATCTGTAAATGAGGATAATGATAATATCATCCTCATGGGCTTGTGACGAGGATGGATACTTGTAAAGCCCTTGGAATGGTGCCTGGCACATCGTAAGTCAAGGAAGATCTGTATGTATCTGTGTATCTCATGTGGGTTCATTTCTCCAGAGAGCCCTGGCTAATACAGATGGGGTGCAGGGCGGATCTTGTAGGACCTTGTGGGTGTGAAAGGAAATAAACATGGAGTCGGTATTGCTAAGAGAGCTCTCTCTCTAAAACGGAGCCAGGAGGCCATAGAGGAAGTATGACTTACGCACGTCAGCCTGGATGGAATCTGGCCTTTTGACCACTTATTGGCCCCATGCAGGCATCCAGAACATCTGCAGAATGTTCCAGAAGCTCAAGATACCTATCAGGCCCTTACCCTAAAGTAACTTGTGACAGTCTACCTGCTTGTTAGACCCGTACCCTAAAACAGCGCGTGGCAGCCTACCCCTTAGGACAAATATTTCTTTTTTTATGTCAGGCTATAGCTTTGTGGATTAATAGCCCCCCGCCTCATCTCTTCCCTGGAACACTCTTTCAGTTTTACCCTAATCTGTGTCTCCTGAATTGCAATTCTTAAGACCCCAGATAAACGCTTTTCTTATTTGCAGCTTTCTGTGGGTTTTGGTTTGTTCGCTTCGTGTTTTTTTTTTTTCTTTTTTCCACATAGGTCATTCATAAGGACTTTGGCTTTATTCTGAGCAAGATAGGAAACCACTGGAGGGTTTAAAAGGGCCTCCGTTACCCCCTAGGCGGTAGGGGCAAGGGCAGAAGCAGACAGACCAGGAAGCCGGCCCTCGGGTGATGCAGTGAGAGACACTGATGTTCAGACAACGGTGGGGTCTGTGGGGACGGTGAGGAGTGGCTTTGCTCTGGGTGGAACGGCTAATAGGATATTTGCTGGCGAAATGGACTGTGAGGTGTTGCGGGTGACTCCAAGGTGTTTGACCTGAGCACCTGGAAGAATGAAGAACTTTAAAAATCCAGCAGGTGGGACAGCAGCGGGGGGTGATCTTTACAGCCCTTCCTCAGCAGTGGGTGCCGATGCTGTCTGTCCGTCTGCCTCTCCTGAATTCTTCTTTGCCTCACATATTCACCTCTGGGTTGCAATTGTTCAAATAAGGACAAATAGATCTCCCCCAAATAGCCATTAGTTTTTAGCTACAGTACAGTCTAAATGGACATTTTTCCCCCCCAAAAGAGATGGTCTGCAGAGCCAGCCTCGGCTCACACACCGACCATGCATTTTCTCAGTGCTCGGACCTCTGGTTCCTGGGAGTCGCAGATCCTCAAACACTGTCGTTTCCCACCACGGTTTCTGCTTCACGTTTGCTAATCTAAGTTGCCCATTTGAGCAGTTTTCCCCAACATAACAGTCTGCACCAGGAGGGCATTTGAGCCTCTAAGATAACACACACACACTCACACACACACACACACACACACACACACACACACACACACACACGTTTGCAGTGTTTGTAGTGAGTCTTTCAGTATGTACCTTTCCTGATAATGGTATTTAAATATTTTACAGTCAGATTTCAGCCAGCATTCATTCTCTTCTCCACACCAGCAGTCATAGCAAGGGGCACTTTGTCGTGAGTAGCTCAGCCCTGAGGTCATGACCGAGAAAGCCGCTTCCTCCCTGCCACTCCCCCTCCATGTTACATCTTTGCCCCCTGAGTCGGTGGCCTGGACACTTCGTGCCGTGAGCAGGCTCAGCCCAGGACTTCGGCTGACTCGTGTTCTGGAAGTCTGCCCAAGTTCTAGTCCTCCCTCAGGGGTGACATTTCTGAGTCTGGACAGAACACAGCACAGCCACGACCTACTGCAGAGGGAGACGATGTGCGTACCTGGTTGGAAGTGAGGACCCAACAATTCGAGAAAAGTCGGTGAGCTCGATGTGCCAGGTGCTGGAGTAGAATCACCACCCTGCATGTGCGTCCAGGAAGCTTCTCGATCACGGAATTTCATGCTTGTAAGAATTGGTGAGGATTTATGTTCCCTCGTCATAGACTGAAGGAGACACGAGACATGGCAACCAAATGCATTGTAAATACTGTCTTTGGACCCTGATTTAAACAAAAAGTTTGAACATTTTTCCAAATAACCCAAAAAATGAAACCCAGGAGTTATTGTCTGTTTTGCTGGGTATAAATTAATGTGTTTATGTTTAAAAGGTTCCTTTGATGAGGAGTAAGATATCTACATGCTCTCAAAGTATCATTCCACAAAGAGTAACAATGCAGTGGAGAAACTAACAATACCTTCCCCCAAATAATCACAATTAACATTACCAACAAGGGATAGCGTGCCTCTGGATTGATGCTCTGAGAACACAAAATCACCCATTGGGCTTTCCAGCCATAGATTTGTAACCTGAATCTAACCATAAAGACATCAGAAAAACCCACATAGAAGCAATGAGCTTACTTACAAAACAAACAGTTACAGTTGTATCAATAGAAAACAAACTTATGGTTACCAAGGGGGAAAGGGGCAGGGGGAGGGATAAATTGGGAGATTGGGATTGACATATACACATTACTGTATATAAAATAGATAACTAATAAGGACCTGCTGTACAGCTCAGGGAACTCTATTTAATACTCTGTAATGGCCTATATGGGAAAAGAATCTAAAATAGAGTGGATAGATGTATACGTAAAAAGAAATTTAATAAATCCAATCTGAGATAAGCTAAAAAAAGCAAATTCTATGAAATTACTGACCTGTATTCTTTTAAAATGCCAATATCTTAAAAAACAAGTGAAGGCTGAGGAATTGATTCAGGGGCAAGGAGACGTGACAACTAAATGCTGTCTGTGATTTTGGACTGGACCTTGGACCAGAAAAAATGCTATAAAGAACCTAGTGGAATAGTTGTTTGCCTTGGAATAAGGACTGTGGATTAGAGAAACGTATCAGTGTTAAAGTTCCTCATCTTGATTACTGTATTGTGGTTGTGTAAGAGAATATCCTTGTTCTTAGGAAATACACACAGAAGTATTAAGGGGTAAGAGGCCATGATACATGTAACCTACGATGCAGTGGTGTAGAGGTGAGTTATAGCACGTATATACGCACGCAGCCGCCTTCTTTTATCTAATATTTTAGTATCCTCCTCCCAGTTTACTGTACTCCACCCGTACTGATCTTTGCACTCCTCGGGAACGTAAGCATGCTGGAGATCAGAGCTTTGGCACTCACTCTTCCTCTGCTTGGAATGTTCTTCCCCCAGAAATTCACGTGGTTAGCTCCTCGTCATTCAGGTCTCAGGTCACCTCTTCAGAGAGACTTTCCTTGACTACCCAACCTAAAGTGTTCCGTCTCCCCCAGAGCACTTATTACTACCTGAAAATATATAATTTATTTCTATGCTTTTTTCTTTTGTTTGCCCCCTTCCACTAGAATGTACACATCATGGGAGGAGGGACCTTGATCAGGACTCTGTCCCTGGTAACTAGAATAGCGCCAGAAACATAAGTTCTCGGTATATGCTCGTTGAACGAATGAAGGCGGGACAGGATGGGATGGTGTGGGAGAAGCAGGACGCTAGGAGGAAAGTTAGCACCATGAACATGGTTATTGGAGAGACTCGTGTGTGTGTGTGTGTGTGTGTGTGTGTGTGTGTGTGTGTGTGTGTGTGGTGTGTGCATACCAGTGTCTACCACTCCATCCTACACCAAGTACATTTTTTAGAAGGGCGAAGGAAAAACTTGTGCACAATTCTTATTTGAATCTTAAAGGTTGATTTTGGAGAAAAAGAGGAATCCAAAGAGAGGAGCTCTATTGACATGTCTGTAACTTAATTGTCACATCAGCTATTTCTTTCTAATGACACAGTCTATATTAAAATTGCAGTCAGAATGGAGAAAGGATCTAGTTCTCATTTACATCTGCCTGGATGGATCGTCCTTTATTTTGGAAAACTCCCCTTCCATCTTGTCCTATTGAGGACAAGGTTATAATTTCCCCATTCTGAGGGACCAGAGCCTGGATGTCATCTTTGGCTCTCTTCATCCTCATTTCCTTGTGTTTCCACTTTTATAATAATTTTATATGTGGACCTGTGAGGTGGATTTATATTACTCACAGCGTGCTCCTTGCATCTCCTGTATCACTTGGGAAACCTGTTAATAATGCAGATTCCTTGGCCCCAAATCAGAATCTCTGCGAGGGGACAACAGGGAAACTAACTTTTAAAATTCCATATATTTTTGGAGTAAAATATATATTTCAAAAATTAAAAACATACTGAAGGATGTGTAGTAAAGAATTTCTGTCTAGCCTCTGTTTTCCAACCACCCATTTCCCTTTCTCAGAGGTATGTCTTGTTATGTTAGTTTCATATATATTTTTCCGAAGATTTTTTTGTACACAGACAAGCAAATACATGCATATGTTCTTCTCCCCTCTCCCTATTACACAGATGGTAGCCTACTATACTCATGGTTTCTGTACATTGTTTTCTTTCTGTGTGCCTATATATCTTAGAAATTATTCCATATTGGTATATGAGAACTGTCCTCACTTTTTCTGCAGCTGTATAGATTCTCATGTGTGGATGTACCATACCTTACTGAACAAGTAGTCAATCAATGGGCATTTACATTGTTTTCAATCTTTTGATAGTAAGAACAATGCTGTAATGAATAACCTACTACATATATCATTTCCCTGGTTTACAAGTTTATATAACTAAAAATTTCCTGGGCTAAAGGATAGGTACATTTTAAATTTTGAAAGATCTTGCTAAATTATCTTCCATATAGGTTGTTGAATTCACCAATGAAGCCATCTGGGCCTTGTGATTTATTTTTTGGAAGGCTACTAATTATTGATTCAGTTTCTTTGAGATAGGACTATTCAGGTTATTTATTTTTTCTTGTGTGAGCTTTGGTAGTCTGTGTCTTTCAAGGCATTGGTCCATTTCACCTAAATTATCAAATTTGTTGGCACACAGTTGTTCATAGTCTTCCTTTGTTATCCTTTTAATGTCTATGGAATCAATAGTGATGAGCTCTCTTTCATTTCTTTTTTTAAAAAATTTTTATTGGGGCTTCCCTGGTGGCGCAGTTGTTGAGAGTCCGCCTGCCGATGCAGGGGACATGGGTTCGTGCCCTGGTCCGGGAGGATCCCACATGCCGCAGAGCGGCTGGGCCCGTGAGCCATGGCCACTGAGCCTGTGTGTCCGGAGCCTGTGCTCCGCTACGGGAGAGGCCACAACAGTGAGAGGCCCGCGTACCGCCAAAAAAAAAAAAAAAAATTTTATTGAAGTGTAATTTATTTACAATGTTGTGTAGTTTCAGGTGTACAGCAAAGTGATTTAGTTATACATATACATCTGCCCACTCTTTTTGAGATTCTTTTCCCATGTAGGTCATTACAGAGTACTGAGTAGAGTTCCTTGTGCTATATAGTAGGTCCTTGTTGGTTATTTTATATATAGTAGTGTGTATATGTCAATCCCAATCTCCCAATTTATCCCTCCCCCGCTCCCCCCCCGGTAACCATAAGATTGTTCTCTACATCTGTAATTATTTCTGTTTTGTAAATAAGTAAGTATGTACCATTACTTATATGGTATGTACCATACCAATAAGTATGTACCATTTTTTTTAGATTCCACATATAAGTGGTATCACATGATATTTGTCCTTCTCTCTCTCTGACTTACTTCACTCAGTATGACAATCTCTAGGTCCATCCATGTTCCTGCAAAAGATATTATTTCATTTTTTTATGGCTGAGTAATATTCCATTGTATATATGTGCCACATCTTCTTTATCCATTCCTCTGTCGATGGACATTTAGGTTACTTCCATGTCCTGGCTATTGTAAATAGTGCTGCAGTGCACATTGGGGTGTGTGTATCTTTTTCTTTCATTTCTGGTATTGGTAATTTGTGTCTTTTTTCCGTAGGTTGGCTAGAGGATTATCAATTTTACTAATCGTTCAAAAGAACCGGTCTTTGGTTTTGTTGATTCCCTTTATTGCGTTCCTGTGTTCAGTATTATTTCTTTTGTTCTTTCTGCTTTAGGATCAAATTGCTCTTCTTTCCCTAGTTTCCTAAGATGCAAGTTCAGCTTATTGGTCTTAGAGCTTTCTGCTTTTCCAGCATGGGCGTTCCATTTCCCTATAAGCACTGTTTTTGTTGCATCTCTTAAATTTTGATAAGTTGCATTTTTATTTTCATTTAGTTCAAAATATTTAAAAATTTCTCTTGAGACTTCTTCTATGACTCATGTGTTATTTAGAAGTGTGTTTAATTTCCAAGTATCTGGGGGATTTTTCAGCTATCTTCCTATTGTTAATTGCTAGTTTAATTCCACTGTGATCTGAGAAATTCTTTTGTGTGATTTTTAGTCTTTTAAATTTGCTAAGATGTGTCTTAGGGCCCAGAACATGTTCTTTTGAGGTGAATGTTCTGTGTGGGCTTGAGAAGAATGTCTGCTCCCGCCGTTTTGAAGGCCATGATCTATAATGCTCATTAGATCAAGTGATCGACAGTGCTGCTCAGGTCAACTGTCCCCTTACTAATATTCTGCCTGCTTGGTCTACCAATTGCTCACAGGAAGATGCTGAAGTCTCTGACTATAATAGGCAATTTGTCTGTTTCTCTATTCAGCTTCGAGTTGAACAGCTTTATGATTGGTATATCTTCTTGGAGAATTGATCCCTTGATCATTATGCAGTACCCCTCTTTATTGCTGAATATTTTCCTTGTTCTGAAATCTGTTTGTCTGAAATTAATAAGCTCTTCTAGCATTCTTTTGGTTAATGTTAGCATTATCTATATAAATATATCTTTCTCCATCCCTTTACTTTTTTTTTTTTTTTTTTTTTTTGCGGTACGCGGGCCTCTCACTGTTGTGGCCTCTCCCGCTGCGGAGCACAGGCTCCAGACGCGCAGGCTCAGTGGCCATGGCTCACGGGCCCAGCCGCTCTGTGGCATGTGGGATCCTCCCGGACCAGGGCACGAACCCGTGTCCCCTGCATCGGCAGGCGGACTCTCAACCACTGCGCCACCAGGGAAGCCCCATCCCTTTACTTTTAATCTACCTGTGTCTTTATAATTAAAGTGGGTTTCTTGTCCTGTAGACAATATATAGTTGGTCATGTTTTTCTTATCCACTCTGACAGTCTCTATCTTTTAATTGGTGTATTTATAGATATGTTTGCTTGAATATCCACTATGTTTGTAACTGTTTTCTATTTGTTGCCAGATGTTTCTTTTCCTGCCTTCTCTAGTTTTGACATCTTTTTTTTTTTTGGCGATGCTGCGTGGCTTGCGGGATCTCAGTTCCCCGACCAGGGATTGAACCTGGGCCACAGCAGTGAAACCCCGGAATCCTGACCACTAGGCCATCAGGGAACTTCCTGCCTTCTCCAGTTTTAATGAGCATTTTATGTTATTCCATTTTTTATCTACTCTCTTAGTCTATCAATTATACTTCTTAAAAAATTTTAATGGTTGCCCTAGAGTTTATAATATACATTTTGACCTGTCTAAATCTACCTTCCAGTAACACTAAACCATTTCCTGTGTAGTGGAGGTGCTGTCCTTACGTTATGGTAATTATGCAACTCTGGGGGAGTTTTAGAGGTAAAGGAGTGGGAGAAAAAAATGACCTACTTGTTCTTTCATGGGTGGAAAAAGGTTAAAAATTCCCACTGCTATTGTGTTTCTGCCTATTCTTATATCACCTCCAGGTTTGTTTTATGACTGTTTGTGCAATGTGATTTGGTGCATAGATGCTGGTAATTGTTATATCTTTACTGTGAGTTACATCCTTTATCATTATAAAGTGCTTTAAAAAATCTTGTTAATATTTTTTTGTTCTGAAATCAATTTTTATATTAAGATCATAGCCTCAACTTTCTTTTCAGTTGGATTTTTCTGATATGCTATTGCCATATTCTTTTTTTAAAATTAATTAATTAATTAATTAATTATTTTTGGCTGCGTTGGGTCTTTGTTGCTGCGCGCAGGCTTTCTTTAGTTGCGGCGAGCGGGGGCTACTCTTCGTTGCGGTGCGCAGGCTTCTCATTGCGGTGGCTTCTCTTGTTGCGGAGCACGGGCTCTAGGCTCGCGGGCTTCAGTAGTTGTGGCACACAGGCTCAGTAGTTGTGGCTCGTGGGCTCTAGAGCGCAGGCTCGGTAGTTGTGGCACACGGGCTTAGTTGCTCCACGGCATGTGGGATCTTCCTGTACCGGGGCTCGAACCCATGTCCCTTGCATTGGCAGGTGGATTCTTAACCTCTGCGCCACCAGGGAAGTCCCTGTCATATTCTTATTTTTAACTTTTCTGAATTTTGAGCACACATATTTGAACTGTGGACAAAGAATCCTACCTCTGGCTATATTAATGCACTTTATAACTGAACTCACACTCTTCATATATACAGAGATGCATTCATAAACATATGATCAGCACCAGAGAAGTTTCTAAGTGAATTTGTGACAGATGATGTTGCGTATTCAATGGTAATATGGGCCAGGTCATCTTTTTCTTGGCTCAGCTCCTACTTAGCAACTCAAGATTCATTTTCAAATAGACAAAGCAATAGACACTAGGATAATCTCTTTTAGGCGTGTCCTTATGCATAGCAGAATTTTATTCTGTGATCCAATCTGAAAACCTTTTCTTTTAAAAGGTGAATTTAGTCATTTCACATTAATTCAAGGTTAATGTTTGTTCTTGCTTTGTCATAAATTTTTAAGTGTATTTTCTGTTTCCACAATTCATAGAGAGCATCTTTGTTTTTATGTGTGGGTTTCTTCTGTTAACACTCAAGTATTTGTATTTTTATACAAGTCGTTTACTTTATAACACACCATTTCACCTGTATTTCTTGAGATAATGCCAGTTAATTCCCTGCAATGATCAATGGTAAATTTAGTATATTGGTTCTTCCACCTCCCTTCTTGAATTAGTGTGCTAGGGCTGCTGTAACAAAGTACCACAAACTGGGTGACTTAAACAGCAGAAGCTTATTGTCACATAGCTCTGGAGGCGAGAAGTTGAAGATCAAGGTGTTGGCAGGGCTGGTTCCTACTGAGGGTTGGGAGGGAAAGATCTGTGCCAGGGCTTTCTTCTAGCTTCTGGTGGTCTCAGACATCCTTTGGCAGGTAGATGGCTTTCTCCCTGTGTTTTCACATCATCTTCCCTTTGTATGTGTCTGTCTCTGGTCCAAATTTCCCCTTTTTATACGGAGGCAGTCATATTGGATTACACTCCAATTACTTCATCTTAACTTGATTATAATTCATGACAAAACGTTTGGTGTAAATTTTCATCTGGTCTATAGAAATATTTTTCTGTTGTTTTTTGACTCCCTCTTTTTTTCTGTTCCTCTCCTCCATTTTTTTCCTTTCTGTGTCTCTGTACAGCTGCTATCCTAGTTCCAATTTGATTACTCAATTTTGAATGGATTTCCCACACCTTCCCACCCCCATGCAGTTGTATATATGAGAGATGAATGCATTTCTGTCATAGATGCCATAGAAAAAAATTTCAGGATGGAGAGCTTAAAGACATTTCAGTTAAAAACTGACAAAGACTTGCGTAGGAATGTCTGCCACTGTGCCACCTGAAAACAGCCTGGGGCCTGATCTTTTTTGTCTCTGGGCCCCTGTCTCTGGATACAGGAAGGCTGAATGCTATTTTGGGGGATTTTGAAGATTTTAAATGCAGCATCAGAGAGAGAGAGTCAGAAGTACCGGTCAGTGAAATCAAAAGTTGATTCATTGAAAAAATTTTTTGGAATAGATTGAGTTTTTACTGGATCAGCTGTTCATGGAATGTCAGTGAGAGAGAGGGGTAAGAATATGTATCAAGTTAGGGATATTTAAAAAAACAATTCGGAGATATATGTAGGAATTCATTTGGTCTCCCCCTCCACTCCTTTCTAACCAGATGAAATCAGTTCACAATGTAAACTGTCTCTTTTCTTACCTCCTTATGGACTGAGATGATGATGATGATGATGGTGATGAAGAGGAGGAGGGCGGGGGAATATGCCCAGTCCAAGGGATTCTTCTTTAAACCTACAGCCTATATATATATATATATATATATTTTTTTTTTTTTTTTTTTTTTTTTTTTTTTTGCGGTACGCGGTCCTCTCACTGTTGTGGCCTCTCCCGTTGCGGAGCACAGGCTCCGGACGCTCAGGCTCAGCAGCCGTGGCTCACGGGCCCAGCCGCTCCGCGGCATGTGGGATCCTCCCGGACTGGGGCACGAACCCGCGTCCCCTGCATCGGCAGGTGGACTCTCAACCACTGCGCCACCAGGGAAGCCCAAGCTCAGCCTTTGAGTCATCCCAGCCCAGGTACCAGACATGTTGGTGAAGAAGACTCCAGCTTATTCCAGCCTCCAGCCGTTTGCAACATCCCCACCTATAAGGCTTTTCAACTGAGCGACCCAGACATTGTGAAGTAGAGACAAGTTATCCTCACTGTGCTGTGAATTCTTGATCCATAGAAGCCCTGAGAATAATAAAATGGCTGTTGTTTTATGCCACTAATTTGGGGAAGCTTAGTGTGTAGCAGTAGGCAATCAGAATGCCTTATGACACTTTTGCACAAGAAAACTTGAGGACTATTGTTTATAATTTACATGGAACTCAAGAAAGTTGGTGGGGTGTTTGACCCTAGCTAAGCTAGAACTGCCTTTCTTAGAATTTCTTTCCCTGTGTGGTTCCAGGTTGGGGTTGGTGACAAAAGAAACTTGTGCAAGTTTCTGAAAGGTGGAAGGGCAGAAGCAGCCCTTTTTTAATGCTCTCGGGGTCAGTGTAGGGCATCAGTTGCTATTGCAACTCAGACGTGTTATCACTGATCTGCTGGTTTACCTTGTTGGCCTGGAGCAGAAGATTGTATCTCCTTCCCCTTCTGATGGACCTTTTCCTTTGACTTCTTTGTGTTTCGGGCGTAGGAAAAAATGCAGCTCCATGATGAAAGATGCCAGAGGCTGGGAGAGTGAGCACACCCCTGGGACAAAACAGTGAATGAGTACTGCTGTCCGTCCCACATAAAAAAAAAAGATTTTGGTCCTCTTTATTGCTAGGAATTGAAACGAATGCGCTTGCCAGGTCAGTAGTGTATACTAAGTGACAGAAACTATGTTGTTCTGTTTCAGTAAAGGTATCACATCTGGTATAGCACCTGTGATTGGGACTACCCCTTGCTTAAGTTTATATCAGTTTATGGTAGTGAACCAGCAGCTGTCAATCTTTTTTCTTTTTCTTTTTTCAGGATTAGAAAGGTAAATTAAACTGGGACGTGATGGGGACCACCGTCTCTGCTTTCTTGAATACTTTGAAGGTGGTACTAATTTCTGTAATTCTTCCCAGTATGTGGTATTCCTTCTGATATACTATCATGGCTGGAAGAGGAAACAGGTCATTTCAGAGGCTTTCATTTGACCATTTCTACCATAATGACTACATAATAACAGGTTTTCCTGTTTCTAAGTATATCCATCCAAGGGATGCACTCAGGGACCTGACAACATGCATGCACACATTGTACCCACTGTGAGATGAACTTGGGCTAAGACACCATTTCTCTCCTCGCTTTCATAAGCTTCACTCTCACTTGGGAACTCTGATGGCATGTTAGGTCCCATGGCATCACTGTCAGTCCACACTGTGTATCCAGTGGGTCTGGGTATTCCCCTTTCCCTAGTGTGTCTAGAAAATGGCTGCAGATTCCTTTGGGGAAGGAACAGGGACATGCTTATGTATGTATTTGACGTGGCACTGCAAGGACTTTTAACAAGGGGATTAGGCATCCTTTTCAGTCGGTAGGCTCTAGGTCTCAGAACTATCCTAGAACTGATAAATGAGAGTGTAAGTAACCATTGTAGTGACTGATATCAACCTTTTTCTCATTAGCTTTCAATTTTTGTGTGGTTACACAAACCAAGTAATATTCTAATCTGTTGTCCATCTGTTTTGTTCCTAGTAACACCCTGCTCTATTAGCCATTGCCACAGGTCCTGGTAGGTCAGGGGACCTTGACTATCATCCCAAGCTTGGTCTGTATTACAAGAATCCTGTTCATCTTGACTCTTAAGTTTAGGTGTCATCATCTGGCCTCTGCTGGTCTGGAACCCTGTCACCCCGTTTGGTAATAGAGAGTCTGACTCCATGGCAGAATCGCCTGCAGTCAGTGGTGTCGTGCAGAGGCCCGCTTATTGCTGGACTTCTCGAAGATTCTGGCGCCCCATGACCAGTGTCATCTCTTGTTGCTCCCGTGATGGGAGTTCCCTCTGGGCCTTCCTGGGGGACCTAGTTAGGTATCAGGTTCTCCGAGTCGTATAGCAATCATTCTAACATTTCTACTTTCCTGAACCTTCCTCCACACTCTGTCAAGGCAGTTCTAGCATTTCTATCTCGTGGCCAACCAACACTGTGTTCAAGCTTGAAGGAGTCATCCCAACAGCATTTGAGGACTGATTCAGGTGCCCTTGTCAGGACAATAAGCCCCAGGTCATGAAACAGTGCTCCCATGTCAACAATTGCTCCCTTATCCTGCCTTTTATCTTTCCCTCTCTGTCTAACACCCTTGAGTTCCATCTCCGTACATGCCCCAGCTCCTGTTGCTATATGCCGGCCAGGTATTCATATTCACAGAGTGCGTATACAATATGCTTCCAGAGGAGTAATTCCCCACTTGGGTTCCACTCGGACCTGCCCCTAGTCATGGGTTTGAAGGCAGGTAGGGAAGATGGAGCCAGATCTAGAAGAGACCAAGCATCATTTTGTGATCTACCTGCCTCAGGTGTGGTCTTTTGGGAGTCTCCGTTTTAATGGAGGCTGTTCTCCTTTAGCAAGGGAGGAGGAAGCTGCTTTTGCCAACCTGGAAGATTAAGAGGTATCGGGGTTCAAGGTGGTTAGGCTCATGCACCCAGATATCCCCATGGTAGGTCTCTGATTCTCAGCATCATGATATCGGATCCTTGAACTTGATGTGAGACCTGTTTAGACTGTTGTTCAGTATTCTTTGAGCTCTGCTAGCCTAGCAGTTACATCCTGGACTTGATTTTCAGGCCCCTGTGAAAAAGGGTAAGAACCTCTTTAAACACTGCCGTGGAGGCTTTCTCACTTTCACAGTATGTCTAGAGTTGTCTGGTTAACCTGAGCCCATCTTTTTTTATTTTTTTTCTTCAAGGCCTTTAAGGCCATGAACAAAAGTCAGCCAAAGCCATAGTCTTTCTTACTTCTCACCAGTAGTGGAGTCATTACTGATGTTTGACATATCAGTGACCCAGTTCCAGAATCTCCTTCTGAGGAAACAACTCTTGAAGAACCCTAGGTTCTTCAAAAAGGCAGAGCCTGCGACAAGGACTTGCATGATGGTCATTGTTTTGGGAAATGATCCTCCAAGGAGCAGAAGAAGGGAGACTGAAGCAGGAAAGGAGGAAAAGATCACCTGAGAGCACCTCACTGACTTGATTCCGCTGTGGGGAACTAGGAGTTCATCCTGCTAGGGACACCCTGGGAAGTCACGTAGAGTGCCCGCGAAGAACTGTTGCTTGAAAGAGAAGAAAGGGGTATTTACACTGACTCCTGTCCTTGTAGGAAGCTTGCTTCGTGGGGTATTAATTCTCTTGCATTTCCAGTTTTTAGAAAAATTATTTGGTTCTTTTGTATCCTCTGAAGGTGATCGATGAGGTTTTTTAAAAAGTATCATTATAAACTTGTGGATTTTAACATATTTTATATGTTTCACTCTACTACGATCATTATTCTTATTGATAATGGTCCATCTTTGGCTATTGGGACCTCCTGCGAATTGTTTCAGTTTTGACCATTGGGAGCTCCTTCAAACTGGTTCCCGTGGACTTTTTTACATGACCCCAGTGAACTTTAATCGCTTCCTTGTTTTCTAGTGTGACTAGGTATTCCAGGCTCATTCTTGCTTCTGACAGGAATTCATCCATTTTCCCAAGGAGTCCTGGTTCCTTTTCACGGGAAATGGTATTTAGAGAATACAGTCTGGGCACTAGGGGTCCTCATTGGGCTGGTCATTGCTTCTAGGTCGTTTCCTTGGGCAGAGCTAGAAACATTTATTCTTGTATTCTAAGTTAATACTCGTATTTCCAATTCAAATAAAATATCACATTTTCAAAACCTAACTTCTTTGATTTTATATTTGTGTCTCTTTATGCTTACTCATTAGCATAATTACTTAATTTGCCTTAGTTTATTCTATGTGTATATATAATAGTTTCAAACATCATTAATGGATTACTTGTTTTATCCTGTTATATATATGTGTGTTTAACAGTTTCATACTTTTGTTATTAGCAATATGACTCCTGAATACAATTTAAGATTACTTTGCAATTCTATTTTTCGTTTAGACTATGCCTTACAAGGAAGGTACAAATTGCTGTGTTTTGAAGTTATTGAATTAATTCTTCTATGTATAGTTAAACCATCAACTTGATATATTTGGGTTCTTTTGTTTTCAATTTTCAGGATTAATATTTTCCTATCTTGATTTATTTTTGTTTTATAATTACATAAACCATTTACATGGTTTCTAAGTTAAAAGCTATAAAGCAAAGTATATTCACAGAAGTTTATCTTCTAACCCTGTTTCCTCGAACCTGCTTCTTCCTTCCACCTAAAAGTAGTCATTTCCCATTTCATTTTAATTTATTCCTCCATTTTTGAAAATATATGCATTTTCTCATTTTGCCTCCCTTTTTAGGTAAAGGTGCACACACTGCTGTACACTTTATCCTGCACCTTGCTTTTTTCACTTAGCTATGCATCATGGAATCACTCCATAGTGGCACATAGGAATCTTATTTTTTTCCCCACAGCTGCATAGTTCTCCATTGTATGAATTTATCCAGGTATAGATGGAGGACAGCACCAAGAGATTTGGAATCAGTATCTAGAAGAATAGAATTATCACTTACTGTAATGGGGAAGACAGCAAAAAGAAGAGGTTTTGGGGGGAATATCAAGAGTTCGGTTGAGGACACATTTTGTTTGAAGTGCCTATTAGACATCCAAGGAGAGTTATGAGTAGGCTGTTCTGGATAGACAAGTCTGGAGTTCAAGGGCAAGGTCCAGGCTGGACATATAATTTGGAAGTTAATAGCCAGGGATTATGGTGAAGGGGTGGAGGAATAAATGCTCCAGGCTGGTCACTTCACCCCTGTTTTTGTTAACTCCTAACTCTAGCTGAGATTTTGGTTGCCTGATTTTACCCCCCGGACCCCTATTTCACTGATTTCCCTGATGGACAAGAAGGCAGTCATTGCCTCAAAACAGTATAGAAGAGGCAGGAGGGAACGTCAACTTGTTTTCACTAATGTATTTCTCCCAGCCAGTCTTCTGCCCCAGGCTCTAGCCAACCCATATGACCCCACCCCTTTCAGGTAGATAAACCACGTAAATGGTTTATGTAATTATAAAACAAAATTAAATCAAGATAGGAAAATAGTAATCCTGAAAATTGAAAACAAAAAATCAAATATCTCAAGTTGATAGTTTAACTATACAGAAAAGAATCAAATCAATAACTTCAAAATACAGCAGTGTGTACCTTCCTTGTAAGGTATAGTCTAAAGGAAAAATAGAATTCCCTTTCAGGTGCACTGCTTCTACCTCCCCAGAGGTTTCTTACTGTCGATGTCATTAGTTCCTGGAATTCATGTTCTCTTGAAGCTTTTCCTTGTTTGACTCTGGGGAAGAGAGCCAGCCATCTGTGCCAGTTCACCATCTTTGCAGGAACCAGAAATTCTATTTGAGTTTTAAAATTAAGCAAGGGAAAAGAATATTTATTTTTTTTAAGAGGAAAAAATATGGGGGAACTCTAGTTTATCATCCCTTTTCAAATAGCCTGTGAAAACATCCCAAAGAGATTGACCCTGATTAGAGTCAGGTTCAGGAAAACAAGGACTCAACAAAGCTAGGAACTGCAAACTGAGTGAAAATATTAAAAAATTGACTCTTTATGAAGAAATGTTATAAGAACTCTGAAGTTCTACTATGGTAAAGGTGTAATGTCTCCTTAAGAAGTATTTCCCTGATCTATAGTATGCATGGGAAAGATGTCAAAGTTCATCACTGACTATTTCATAGAAAAGTTACAATCAACCTTAAATATGATCACCATTAAAATAACAAGACGTAGGGCTTCCCTGGTGGCGCAGTGGTTGAGAGTCCGCCTGCCGATGCAGGGGACACGGGTTCGTGCCCCGGTCTGGGAAGATCCCACATGCCGCGGAGTGGCTGGGCCTGTGAGCCATGGCCGCTGAGCTTGCGCGTCCGGAGCCTGTGCTCCGCAATGGGAGACGCCGCAACAGTGAGGCCCGTGTACCGCAAAAAAAAAAAAAAAAAAAAAAAAACAAGACGTAGATTATGAAATGAAACTAGATGACATAATTTGAGGTTAATAAAATGTAAATAGTTATTAGAAAAGAATTGCAATGGAAATTAACATCTACATTTTATATAATTTCTGTTGATTGATTCTAGGTTCTCAGTATATTTTCTTTTTTCTTTTCTATTTCTGTTCTGGTGGCAACTTTAACATTTTTTAGAAGAAATATATGCTTATTATCCACTTATACAAGTGAATATGGAGTCAAAAGTGAAAGTTCTCTTATAACACTTCTCTCCTTTCATGGCTACAATGCAACACACCTCCCATAGATAATCATTCTTGACAGTTTTGTGTTTATCTTTCCTGTCTTAGTCCCTTTAGACTGTTCTAACAAAAATACCATAGATGGGTAGCTTATAAACAACAGAAATTTATTTCACACAGTTCCGGAGGCTGGAAAGTCCAAGATCAAGGCGCCAGCGGATTTGGTGTCTGGTGAGGGCCCACTTCCTGGTTCATAGAAGTCCGTCTACTTGCCATGTCCTCATGTAGCAAAGAGGCAAGGGAGCTCTGTAGGGCTCTTTTATAAGGGCACTAAGACCTTTCAAGTCCTCACCTCCAAATAACATCACATTGGGGATTATGTTTCAACATATGAATTTCAGGGGGACACAAATATTCAGCCCATCGCACCTTTTATACACATTAATCGTTTTTACACGCACATACACACAATAGAGCATTATAGATTTATTTCTGAAATTTATGATGGGCATGTTCTCATATTAGTACATTGAGATCTATGTCATTGTTTTGAGTAGCTAAATTGATTTTGTACACATATTAATAAATTATATTTTTATTTCGTTGAAATGATATACACAAAAATCCAATTGAAATGAATTATATCTTCTTTTATTCTTTTAAATTAAAACATTGTAAATATAAACTGAAGTAGTGGGACTTCCCTGGTGGCGCAAGGAATAATTTTGTAACAGAAGCAGATAGACTCCTGCATCCCTGATCTTTAAGACTGGGGAGTGGAAGAAACTATATTCAACAATTTTTCAGATAAGAAAACAGAGATGCAGGATTAAAATTAAGGTTAAAAAAAGAATTTGTAAGGTTAAAAAGAATTTGTAAGGTTAAAAAAAGAATTTGTAAAAAGAATTTATGTGGACTAGGCAGAAAAACCTCATGTAAAAACCCTTTCTCTAAGGTGCTTTCTCTATTTAAGGTTGGTCTTGTAAACAAGAAAAAGAGCTTCATTCTTAGACATGAGAACAAAACCTCAGGTCTTTATGGTTAACTCAGAAAAAGAAACAAAGGGCGAGTTCCGTGATGTCATAGGGAGCAGTAGCTCCAGGTACATTCTCTTCTCTAAATAAATTCTTGCTCTTCACTGGGCATTTTCAGCTTTTAGAATACATGTCTAATGTCTAATGTCTTTAAAGATTTAAAGCCCAAGCAGTGAGAGAAAACATTTCTGAGGGGAAGGAGGAATTAATTCCATAAAAAAACCTTCTCCCTAAGGAATGTGAGTGTTGACTACTGAAGGAGAAATTAACGTCAAAGAAAACCTCTTGCGTTGGGAGACAAAACTTCATGTGCTTAAGAGAAAGAGAAAGGAGGGGGGAGAGAAAATATTTTTGATAGAAAGGAGGAAATAACTTCAAGCAAACATGCTTCAGTATTTCAGGCCTCTTAAGGGTCGCCATATGGAACAGGGATTAGGCCTTGTTCGTTGCGGCTTTGGGAGGGTAAATTAACTTTGCGGGCTGGTGGGCATAGGCAGTAGTCACATCACCCAGCAGTGGATTTCGGCTGTGTACCACGAGCTCTCGGGAGCTGATGTCCAAGCAGGGGTGACGTGACGGAGGATTACAGAAGCCATTCCTACTCAGCGGGGATTAGATTTGCAGAGCTCTGAGATCCTGTCCAACATTGAGATCCAGAGCTATTAAAAGAAACAAACACACACTCTCAAATCCCCTTCAGCCAGGCAGACACTGGACACGGGGGTGGGAGTGACACAGGATGGCTCTGTTGCCATGGAGAGCCTGTTGGCGGATGGGGGCAGAGCGATGACCTCGGGAAATATTTCTAGCAGGGCTTCAGCAATATAAAGAGTTTGATTTAAAATGTATGGCAGAATTCGTGGACATGTGGGTGGAGGCAGGGTCAGAGAGCTCCCCTAAGGACAGAAACCGAATGGCCCACATGCTGGAGGAGATTTAGAGCATTTCCATACAAAGACACTTCAAAGCCTGGGGAGCCCTGAGGCATAAGGCTCCCCACAGAAGCCCCCTTTGCCCCCATGTGAAGGCTGTACTGTTCTTTCCTTTGAAATTGCCATTCTGGATTTGCATAGAAGGCATGAAGTTAAAGTTGGTAGATGGGGAATTCCCTGGCGGTCCAGTGGTTAGGACTCCGTGCTTTCACTGCTGAGGACCTGGGTTGGATCCCTGGTCCTAAGATCCCACAAGCCGTGAAGTGCGGCCAAAAAATAAATAAGTAAATAAATAAAAAATAAATAAATTTGGTCGATGCAAATATATTGAGTGTGATAAAGATTAAAGAAGATTTTTATTTATCATTCCAGTTTAAACTAAATTTTTTTGCCAAATTTTTTCTTTTAAATTAATACTTACAAATATCTAGTTTACCATGTACTAGAAACTGGAAGAGATGGTGTGTCATCAATGAGATTAATATTTTAAAACCTGGATAATGATGTAATGGAAGACAGATTGGACATTAAATTGTCACTCCACTGGGAAAGAATTACGTAATATAAAGCCAAGGGTAATGAAATGAAACTCTTCAGCATCTAATATTTCTAGCCCTAGTTTCAAGGTAAAAGAGAAAAGACGTGCACAGATTTTCTCAATAAGAGAACTCGATCATTATGTATTGAAGGCTGAGGAAGAAAGAAATTTGTCTTCTGAAAGAACAAGTTAATATTGTGTGGAATGTCCTCTATCAGAAATCTACTTGTCTTAAAAGATTTTGTTAGTGAAGGAGAGAGTAGTTTTGTGTAAATAAAAATCTCTGGAATAAGACAACAGAGTTTCACAACTTTAAGGCCAAGGTATTAAAGAGAAACATAAACATTTTCCACAGGAATGAGAACGTATAAAAGAATCATATCTTACCTCTCAGGGTGGTAGAAAGAAAATGAAGTGTATGTGATGGTAATAAGAAAACAGCTTCCTGTAAATCTCCCTAAGAATACTACTAATAGTCTTTAAAGCTATTGATAAGGCAAAAACTACAACGACAGAAACCCCCAAGGTCTGTAACTCCAAGGAGAAAGAGAGAATGAAGAAGAAATATGTCTAATGTCATGGACGAGTAACCCCATGCCATATCATCTCTCCAAAAACTCCTCCTTGGTTTTATTTTTAGCCTCTTCCCAAATTAGGACAAGTGCCCTTTCTCAGCTGGACTGTACCTTGGTGCTTTTGATCTTGAGATGGAAATTTCAGACCCCAAGAGCCAGAGGCCATCAGAGGATTTCTCATCATTTGTGAGCTTTGTGGCTCCTGTTCTCTGCCTGAGGTTGTCTTCCTTAAAGTTCCCCATGGTCCTCTGCCCAGATTCAGTGTCTTCGTCCATCAGGACATGAACGAGAGAGGGCAACTGAGCGTCTACAGGCATGACCCGGTGACATTTCCAAGGACTTAGATTGTTTTTCACTCCATGTGTTACTCTGCTCAGAGCAGATCCTGTGGGTTCATGGAGGTATCCATATTCTCTACTTCATGTGGGTCACCAAGGGGCAAGTTTATTCCTATCCTCTTAGAAACATGAAAACACACACACATGGTTTTTCCATAAAGAGAGGCTTTTAATGGTGCAGCTGTAGAAAAATTCTGATGCTTGTGTCAGATGTTCAGCCTGGCTTCTGGGAAGAGGTTTATGAATCCTGCTGTACCTTGTTTAAGAACAATCATTAGGAATTATTAGGTCTGTGAATCCCATCTGCTTCCCAGGAGAAGAAAGCATCACTATGGGGCTGGATTAGGTCCCTGGCTTCACACTGAGGTATCTATACCTCCTATGGTGGGTGTTAAAAGCCAGACTAGAGAAGAAGAAAGTAGCTTGGGGGAGGATCTTTCTAAAACAGGGCAGGAAGGAGAGAAAATAATATCGGGGAAACCTACTATATATAACAAAACAGAACTTCACATCTATCAAGCAGAGATACACAAAAAGAATATTTGAGACCGTTGAAGCTTTCGGGGGCCAATAAATTAATACCCATCTTCCCTGCATAGCTCCGATTGAAGGGAGAGTAGACCAAAGAGATACGCAGATGAAGATAAAAAGATCAGCGTCACTATCGAAAGCTAGGCTGAAAAATGTGGCTTAGATTCGTGGCCAAAAGGGCTTGCAGCTTCTCTCTTTGAATTAGAGAGGCTTACTCAGTCTGGCATAGCAGGAGAACTGCAGGCTCGTTAAGCCGCAGCAGAGTAGACCGAAATGCACGCCCTGAAAGCATGCAGATCACTCCTAGTCTTTCCTTCCTCCACCTCTCTGTAGCATTTAAACAACTGATTAAATACCGCACCCCTCATCCCCAAACACTTTTTTCTCTTGGTTTCCCGGACACCAAATTCCCCTGGTCATTCTTTGATCTCACTGGCTACTCCTGCTGGTTTCCTGCTGGTTCTCCCTCTTCTCTGTGAACTGTGAATGCTGAAATGCTTCACGGCTCACTCTCCCCTCCCCTCCCCCCTCTCCTTTTTCACACTCACTCTTTTAGTGACCTCATACAAATATGGACTATATGCTAATGCCTCCCAAATTCACATCTTCCCCTAGGACTTCTCCCTGAACTCCAGGTTCTTATATCCAGCTGCCTAGTTCCCACTTCCCCTTGCACGTCCGATTGGATGTCCACTTTAGCACGTCCCAACCCAAACCCCTGACCTCCCTTTCTAGCCTGCTTCTTCTCCAACTCCCCTTTTCCAGTTTTCCAGGTGCTCAGGCCAAAGCCTCAAAGCCTCCTTGGTTCCTCTTTCTCTCACATTCAAGTCATCAGCAATTCCCATGGGGTCTAACTTCAAAATAAATTAAGAATCTTACCACTTCCCCCCTCCTCCAAAGCCACCACCTTTGTCTGAGCCACCATTAGTTCTCGGCTGGATTATTGCAGTGGCCAAAAGCTATTCATCACCACTACCATCCTGATCCAAAGGGATCCCTTTAAAATCTAAGTCTTACTTGTTTGTTTGTTAATTAATTAATTAATTAACTTTTATTGGAGTACAGTTGATTTACAGTGTTGTGTTAGTTTCTGCTGTACAGCAAAGTGGGTCAGTTATACGTATACATATATCCACTCTTTTTTAGATTCTATTCCCATATAGGCCATTACAGAGTATTGAGTAGAGCTCCCTGTGCTATACAGTAGGTTATTATTTGTTATCTATTTTATATATGGTAGTGAGTATTTGTCAATCCCAGTCTCCCAATTTATCCCTCCCCCTGCCCCTGTCCCCTTTGGTAACCATAAGTTCGTTTTCTATCTGTGACTCAATTTCTGTTTTGTAAATAGGTTCATTTGTTCCATTTTTTTTAGATTCCACATATAAGTGATAAAATCTAAGTCTTTTAAAATCAACACTTCTGTGTCCCCAAACTTTAAATAGCTCCCTATTTCACATAGACTAAAAGCCAAGGTTTTTGCTTATACCTGCAAAGTCTACATAACCTGTTTCTGCTCTGGCCATATCTGAGCTCATCTTTTGTTAATTTCCCCCTAGAACCATCCTTTCCAGCCACATTTTTGTTGGTCTTCAAACAGTCCAGGCATGCTTCTGCCTCAGAGGCTTTTCATTTGCTATTCATGCCACCTCCATAAATCTGTGTGCAAGGGTCACCCTCTTACTGAG
Organism: Stenella coeruleoalba; assembly: GCF_951394435.1. Classification (NCBI taxonomy): domain Eukaryota; kingdom Metazoa; phylum Chordata; class Mammalia; order Artiodactyla; family Delphinidae; genus Stenella; species Stenella coeruleoalba. Next base: position 92,020,631 of record NC_137157.1, on the reverse strand, counting down.
GCCTTCTCTAGACATCAAATTTAAAACTGGGGGCTTCCCTGGTGGCGCAGTTGTTGAGAATCCGCCTGCCAATGCAAGGGACATGGGTTTGAGCCCTGGTCTGGGAGGATCCCACATGCAGTGGAGCAACTGGGCCCGTGAGCCACAACTACTGAGCCTGTGCCTCTGGAGCCTGTGCTCCGCAACAAGAGAGGCCGCGACAGTGAGAGGCCCGCGCACCGCAATGAAGAGTGGCCCCCGCTCACTGCAACTAGAGAAAGCCCTCGCACAGAAACGAAGACCCAACACAGCCAAAAATAAATGAATAAATAAATAATTAAAAATATATATATAAAAATAAAATGGGAATCCCCTCCCCCATTGCCAGCAAATTTCACAGTTCATTCCCCCTTCCCTATTCTATTTTTCTCCATGACATTTATCACCACCTGATACACTATATGTTTTATTTATTTATCTATCTTCTCCCCGACCTGGCTCCACTATTTTGTTTGATCTTACATCCCAGCAACTAGAATAGAGCCCAGAAAGTAGCAGTCACTCAAATATTTGTTGAATGAATAATTTAAAAAGTAAATGAATGAATGAATGAGTCCCAAAGAGGAAGAAGCTATGCTAACATGCCCTTCTTCCTTCTTCTGATCTCACCAATCAGAAAACTCACTTCTTCCATGGTGCTGTAGCAGAAATGCCTCCATGTGGAAATACGGGACTGGGAAATAAGTGTTCCCCCAAAAAGTGATGGGGGAAAATATAGAAACCCATTACAAAACATCTCCTCAAATCAGACCAGTGCTGGCTTTTAAGACGGGGGAAGTGGAGGAAAGATTAGCCTCATGCAAAATCTTCCAAGTGAAGAACAAAACTCATGTTTCTAAGGTTAACTCAGAGAAAGAAAGAAAACGAGACAGTTGTGTTGGGAAGGAGGAAACAGCTTTATGCAAAATCTCATCTCTAAGTGCCCACCTGTGGTCTTTAAGACTGGGGTAAAGGAATTTAAAAAAAGTAATTACTGGGCTTCCCTGGTGGCGCAGTGGTTGAGAGTCCACCTGCCGATGCAGGGGACACGGGTTCGTGCCCCGGTCCGGGAAGATCCCACATGCCGCGGAGCAGCTGGGCCCGTGAGCCATGGCCGCTGAGCCTGCGCGTCCAGAGCCTGTGCTCCGCAACGGGAGAGGCCACAACAGTGAGAGGCCCGCGTACCGCAAAAAAAAGAAAAGTAATTACTTAGATGAAAGAATAAAGTTTACAGGTTTTGATGACTCAAATAAAATTTATGAGAAGAAAGAAGTAAAAGAAATGAATGAGATCTGAAGAACTGGATAAATAAAAGGCAGCTTTATAGACACAGTTTCTGGAAAATTTTCTCAGAGCCTTTAGTTCTTTAAGGACAAGCACTTGGAAGGAAAACAAAGTAAAAGAAAAAAGAATGAATGAAAATATTTGTGGAGGCAAATGTCGAGTAGATTTATTTGTCTCACAACCTCTGACCAGTCTGTGGCTACATACATCCTCTCGGCTCTGCCACTGCGCCTCTCAGAACCTCAGAGAACATCCTAGTGATGAACTAAGCATCACATCAAGTACTGTGTTATATTAAACCCCAGGCTGATGAACCAAGCTTGCTGCCAAACCTAGAAGGATGGCCAGAAGTACCTGGTGATCAGGTTTTGTTAGTTTATTTTAGAGGCAATATTATAATAAAAATATTTAAGAAATAATTAGAGGATGAAAAGTATGAAATAATTTTCAGGTCAAATATTTGAGAAATAATTTTTAGGTTATTCAAAAGTTACATTATTATAATGTGCTTCAAATAAGGAAGACTGAAAGTGTTAATTGTACAGGAATGTGAATAATGACTAGTATTTAACATGATTGTATGTTAAGGAGAAGTTTTTATATAGTATATCTCATAGGATGGCCATTCACCTTCCTTTTGTGACAGATTTCCATACGTTGTGTGTTGGGCTGTCATCTAAGGCGATAGTTCCACCTAGCCAGGGGCATCCCTCAGGGCAGAGAGGTCCAGGGAGCCTCAGTGTCTGTGTGTTATTAGGTCCAAGGGATAAGAGCCATCTGTGGCTGCAGGGAACCTGGCTGTTGGCAGGTATGCGTCAGACTGGGGGTAGGTAACTGTCCCATCTACAGCCGGGCTCACAGGAGAAGGAATGTGAGTTCTGTAAGCTTCAACAGGTTGTGTGATAAGAGGAAGATAAACAGCACCCATATTTTCTTTTTTGCCAGAACAGGAAAGCAGGTGGAAAGTCAGAATCTGTGCATACACTGTGTCCGAGAGACAAAGCATGAGTAACTGAATCCACCATGACCTCTTTCCTGTAGCTGGTCTCCCCAGCTCCACTGTTGGTTTCTTCCAGTTTATTCTCCACATAGCAGCCAACTACATCACATCCCTTCTTGATCAAAGTCTTTCTAGGTCAAGGCCTGGAGGTCGCTTGCGTGATCTGGATGCCGTTACCTCTTGCTTCTCACCACCAGCTCTCTGCACAGCTGGCCTCCAGGGCTGCTGGTTTCCGCCACAGAACCAAGCTCTTTTCTGACCCGGGTCTTCACACAGCCAACTTCTGCCCATTCTCCGGGCCTCAGGTTCTCAGAGAGCCATCTCCTCGCCCCCTCTGCCCCCGGCCTAAGCTGTGTTCTCCCTGTAATTGTCTCTCATGGTACTGGCTTCCTCTCAGTCATAGTACTTATCGCCATTCGTAATACTACGCTATTCATAACTTGCTTCATGTCTGTCTCGCCCACTAGATTGCAAGGTCTTTGAAGGCAAGAATCTTATTGGGTTTGTTCACTATTTTATACGCAGCTCTGTGGAAACAGCTGGCCAGGAACAGCCCTTGAGAAGGATATAACCAGTGGACTCCAGGGCCCTTGATATCAAGTGTCAGTGTTGCTTATTCTGTATTATGATGCCCGTGGAGACGCAGAGATGAGATGACCAGAGGAAATTATCAGAGAGGCTGAGTCCACCTAACTGGAGGGCAACCAGGAGGCATGTGTGGAGTGTATAAGCATTCCTGGGGGATAAACATTCAGAGGGACTGGGTTTCCTGAGGTCAAGTAGTTTGGGTGCTTGGACCATGGCACTGGTATGAAGAGGTGCAGTGAAAGAACTTGAGAACATTTGGATTACAGGAAGCAAGGAATGTGACCTTAGAAAAGGAAAGTCTTATTAATTATAAAAAGGTCTCCCACCTGTTTAAAAAATTATTTTCTAAATGATTTTATTCTTCTCTCATAATGTGATAGTCATTCATTTATGAATTCAATTTTATCCAACAAACGTCTGGGGCAATGTGCTTTGCATCAGATAGGGCTAAAAAAGATACAAAAATCTCACTTTTTTTTTTGGCCATGCCAGCGTGGCTTGTGGGATCTTAGTTCCCAACCAGGGATTGAACCCAGGTCCACAGCAGTGAAAGTGTGGAGTCCTAACCACTGGACCGCCAGGGAACTCCTTCACTTCTATTCTTAAAGAACTCAGCATTTAGTGTGGGAGTTTTAATATGGTAAACATATATTCAGATCATTACAACACACAGCTGCCTATGATAAGTTCTCTAAGAAGGGCAGAAAAATCAGGTGTTCTAATAGTATGTCGGTTACACAATCAGCAGTACCCTAATTCATTGACTTTCAGAACATTACTTAGGACTTAACCAGTGAACTAGAAGTGCAGAACCAAAAAGACTCAACCAGGGCTTCCCTGGTGGTGCAGTGGTTAAGAATCCGCCTGCCAATGCAGGGGGCGCGGGTTCGAGCCCTGGTCTGGGAAGATCCCACGTGCCGTGGAGCAACTAAGCCCATGAGCCACAACTACTGAAGCCCGCGCGCCTAGAGCCCGTGCTCCGCAGCGAGAGGAGCCACCGCAGGGAGAGGCCCGCGCACAGCAACGAAGAGTAGCCCCCGCTCGCCGCAACTAGAGAAAGCCCGCCTGCAGCAACGAAGACCCAACACAGCCAAAAATAAATAAAAATAACTTTAAAAAAAGTCTAAAAAAAAAGAAAAGGACTCAACCAGGGGTGTAATCCAAATATTAACAAATCAGTACATGTTCTGGCCAATCAGAACATGTCTGACTAATCAGCTAGGACTCCCAACCAATTAGAACAAATGTTGGCCAAATATCAGCCACACTCAAACATTGAACACCTATCATGAATCGTCTTTTTAAAAAAATAAATTTATTTATTTATTTTGGGGGGCTGTGTTGCTGTGTGCGGGCTTTCTCTAGTTGCAGCGAGCGGGGGTTACTCTTCCTTGCGGTGCGCGGGCTTCTCATTGTGGTGGCTTCTCTTGTTGTGGAGCACAGGCTCTAGAGCGCAGGCTCAGTAGTTGTGGCGCACAGGCTTAGTTGCTACGGGGCATGTGGGGTCTTCCCGGACCAGGGCTTGAACCTGTGTCCCCTGCATTGGCAGGCGGATTCTTAACCACTGCGCCAGCAGGGAAGTCCATCTTGGAGGGGTTTTTAGTCTGATTAGTATGCTATAAGTGAAGCAGGGATTACAGATAGTTTTAAAATTTTAGGCTGAATCAAATTGTTAGATAGTGGCTCCCGGGAAAGCTGGGTTAAGGATTCTAAAGCTGTGTGTAGGCTTACGGTGCAGGGTGTGTGATTGACATGTGCCACGGATGAAGAAAGGCCAGATTGTAGCACATGTGCCGTGTTCTTTCTTATGATTAAACAAACCTGCATTCAAATCCTCCTTCAAGCGCTTAGCAACCCTGTGCCTTTGGGCAAGTGGCTTATTCTATCCATGCTCACATATCCTCATTGTTAGAATCGGGGGGTAATACCCACCTTGTAGGATAGTTGTAAGTATAAACCAACATTGTGTGAGAATTCCCTTGTATGAAGTGACAGCTTCCATGAACAGATTTTGCCCACTGTAGGATGGGGGTGAGATTCCAGCCTCCTGTGGAGGCGACAGGCAGCAGGAGGCAGGAAAGAGAAGGGGGGAAAGCCTGAAAGTGGGACAGACCCAAGAGGGTCCTTGTGGAGGAAGACATAGTGGTGCAGTGGAAGCAGAGGCCTGGGAGAAGAGACGTGCCTCACGGGTTTTTTTGGTGAAATGCTATGCGCCCTGTGACCCCTTCTCTCTCCCCCTCGAATCTTCAGGAAAACTACACAAGTCACAATATGCTTGGTCCACTGGATTGTATTTTGGAAGCTGGTGAAGGGCTGAGTTTTGGATCAAGTTTGGCAAGGGTCCAAAACAGTGTCTTCTCTGTAGGTGATAAGTGCTCAGTAAATGGAACACATGGGAACAAACTATGATGAGGGCCTAGAGGAAGGAGGGCTACAGTGGCCTGGGTAAGTCTGTCCTTAATTACACTGTCATTCATTCATTTTTTTTTCAACATCTTTATTGGAGTATAATTGCTTTACAATGGTGTGTTAATTTCTGCTTCCTAACAAAGTGAATCAGTTATACATATACATATGTTCCCATATCTCTTCATTCATTCTTAAATATACATTCCAGCCAGAGACTTGTTAAGCAGCATTTGTTTCAATCTCAGGGCCCAGAGGACGTTTTATAGTCTAGGCTAGACTAGTCTAGCAAGTTTTATAGACTGGAAGTCTGTATGAGTCTCATCTGGATGAGCCCTTGTGTTTTATTAGAGGATGCTCTGGGAACATAAACCCGTTTGTCTTCGTGATAAGCCGTGCAACTCCTGGTGGTAGAGTCAGGTTCTCAGTGATGAGACGTGAATATGCCACTTGTACCTGCCCTGTTCGAACTTCCTGATCCAAATGCAAGGCTGATGTCACAGGATCCTTGACATTTGCATCTCAGCGCCAAATCTTTGCTGAGCTCCTCTCTTGCTTTTCTCCCTCTCCCTGCTGTCATTGCTATTTGCTACAGTATTTTCATTTTGCTTTTTGATCTCATACGTATTGCTCCTTGATTCAATCTCTTTGGCACCCCTGTAGCAGAGGGTACTGCTCTGAGCCTGAGGTGGGTCTACCAGTGAGTTCAGACTTGTCCAGGCCCTGCTGACTGATACAGGAACGGCCACCCTTGGAGGGGCTGAGGAGCCTCCCGGGAGAGCTTAACTTTAGACGCATGGCAAGTCCTAACTCAGGACAACAAGCTCAGCTCAGGAGCAGAGCTTTGGTCCCTAGAAGAGAAGGGCAGTTCCAAGCAGAGCAGAGCCTGAAGCCCCTCCCCTTCACCAAGAACTTAGGTCTGTATCCTATAAATATGTGGGGTGACTAGTGTAGCAGAGACTGGCTTGATGCTCACCAAACTGTTTCCTTTTCTTCCTGGGCCCATACCTTCCTGGCACACATATTTTGTGTCTAAGTTCTGGCCAGATAAGTGTAGGTAGAAGTCACATATACCACCTCCAGCCTGGCCCATAAAACTTCCTGCATGATCAGGAGATGCTGTGGGGGAGTTGAAGGCCCTGGGATGAAGATGCGCCAGGCAGAAGGAGCTGGGCCCCTGAATGAACTGGAGGAATAGAGAGTCTCAGGGCTGCCTGTCCCTGCCCTCGCCTTGACCGTGACATGAGCAGAAACGAACTCTTATTCTTTAAAACCACTGAACTTTTGAGGTTGTTGATAACAGCAATAACCTTGCCCCGATTGACTCACTGGGTAAAAATAAATAGCACTGTTTCATGAAAATACTGCATTTGACCTTGAAGAATAGGCAGCACAGCATTTAGTTTGCTAATCAAGTGTAACATCAAAAGAAGAAAGAGACAGTCTTCCCCAGTTGTCACTGCACTGAACAGCTCTGACATTTCAACAGCACTCAAATATGAAGTGGCAGTGACTGGTGGGAGATACAGGAAGAAGTAACGGTTTTTGAAAGGAGGCAGAAATGCCCATGAGGCTTGGCGGTTATGGCGGTGCTGGGAGGGAGGGGTGGCAGCTGTTGTGCACACAGTGGTACTTGTTCCAAGAGGAAGTGGTAGAAGCTAGTGGGAGGGCAGGACCAGCAGAAGAGGCCACGGTGTCTAGGGAATGGGAAGTACCAGGTGATCAGATTTGCTTATGAGCCCATGTAGGACATTTGGAGATTTTTGAGCAATACTTGGGGCATCACAAAGGTCATAAGAACCAGTAAATATGGCTTCCCACCACAAAGCATTGGAAGCTTGGAAGGTTAGGGAAGAACAATCCCACTGCAGATCCTTGTAGGGAGAAGAGGCTCTTCTGGCTTCAGCTGTGATCTTCACATAGAGTTTCTTCTCTTCACGGCAGGCACAGTGGTCAGGCAGGGTAGGCGGTCCACAGGCTTGTGTCCCCAGCCCACCCTTGTTTCACTCCTCTGGGAGGTAAGCCAAGTTGGGAAGTCAGGAAGCCTGGGCGTCCTCAGCGGGTGTCTGTGCAGCAAGGCACTCAGTCAGCCAGGAGACTAGAGAGGATGTGACAGCTTTTTTTAGGTTAAAGGCTAGGATTCTGATTTGTTTGGTGGCCGCTTTGAATTTTTTCCTTTAATTGAAGAAAAGGACATTAAATGTGAGAATCACTGTTTTAAGCTGTGGTCCCCGTGTTAAAATGGAAAAAAAAAATGTGGAGGGGATGGGAGAGATTTCCGGAGGGGGCCACAGTGTCAAAGAGGAGGAAAGGTCAGGGAGCCAGAGGGAGGGATTCCTGGCATCTGCTTCCCCCTGAAAATCATTTATTTGGGCAAAACTGGAGTGATGATTGGAGTGGGGGGGGGGGAGGAAATGCCATAAAGATTAGGCATAGGGCTTCCCTGGTGGCGCAGTGGTTGAGGGTCCGCCTGCCGATTCAGGGGACACGGGTTCGTGCCCCGGTCCGGGAAGATCCCACATGCCGCGGAGCGGCTGGGCCCGTGAGCCATGGCCGCTGAGCCTGCGCGTCCGGAGCCTGTGCTCTGCAAGGGGAGAGGCCACAAAGATTAGGCATAAAAAGGGGCTAGAGATGTCACATCTAGGGGATGCATATACCCTTACACGTTTATGTGCACACATGTAAGTGTGTGTACCCACACGGGTGCTTTGGGTGATGATACAGTTTGCAGCAAAGTTTTAATCAGACTTTGTACAATTTTATTTTACTTTCGTCACCATAAGAAGGGACTTTCCCTAAGAAAAGTGGACAGATTTTTCTCCTTTCCTTCTCTCCTGCGTAACCTGGCTGTTTCAGTCCACCTGCACCCTCTCCTAGAAACCCAAGTTCCTATTCTACAGCAAAAACGGATCCTACTCACCTTAAAGGTTATTTTTCTCAGGCTTCATATCTCAAGAATGTGTTCCAGTTAGCTAATCTGATTTCAGGCAAGCCTCTACTGGTTTATTGTGACCTGTAATGGTGCTTCTCTTAGATGACCCTCATAGATGTAAAATGTGTTTTTAATCATACCTCCAGAGAAGTACCAAACAGTAGAAGTCTCAGGTATTGTAGTATGCAGAAAGAATAAACAAATAAATTACTAACCCATTAAAGTGTTATTAAATTTATTATTAAGTTATTAAATTGTCAAAAATAATAAATTGTTAATAAAAAGAAGTGCTAACACTTATAAAACACGAGGTGCCACACACTGTTCTAAGTGCTTTGCATGTGTCCATTTAATTCTCGAGACTACCCTGTGGAATAGCAACTATTTCATCCCCAATTTGCAGATGAGGAAATCGAGGCAGAGAGAGATTAAGCAACTAGCCCTAGATCTGGCAGCTAGGAAATGGTGGAGTCCGTTTGAACTCATGTGGCCTGGCTCCAGAAATCTGCGGCTCAGTCGGAGTGAGTGACATTTTTACACGGGGGGGAAGGGTGGTGAGGGTCGCTGTTAGAATCTCTGGGACTGTAACCGTGGCACTGTCCTAGGACAGTTTCTCACGGGAATGAAGCGGTCCAAGTGACAGGTATCTTAGAACTTTTGTTTGACACTGAGAAGTCACATCACCTTTACAGATCTCAGTTTTCTCTTTAGTAAAACGAGGAGCCTCTAAGGTCCGTTTCAGTTCTAAGATGAATAATATCTTCAGCATTCCTGGAGTAAAATGCCGATCTCCTGGTGCCTGTGGGGAAGAAGCAGGTCTGTTCTTGCTTCCTTAGACCCTTCAAGCTAGAAGCTGCGGGGTAGGGTGCTGTGTGGATTACCTGGAAAGAACTGGTAACCAGAGATGAGGCTTAGAGCTCCAGGAAACCTCGACTTTTACCTAAGAAACATAGAGAAACGCATTTACTAGGTGCCTACTGTGTGCTGCGTGTTTTAAACAGATTATATAATATCCTCACAATGCGCTCATGAAGTAGGCGGTACTGTCTCCATTTAAAAAATAAAGCGGAAGCTTAGCCAGACTGAGTGCCTTGCCCAAGATGGCCCAGCGAGTGATGGATGCGGGCAGGATTCAAATCCCGTCCGACTCCAAAGCCCACGCGCATTTCACAACCCGGCCCTACTTTACTATTATCTCATTCCATGCTCACTGCAAACCTATGCGGTGTATTATTTCCCCATTTCACTGAGGAGGAGAGTGAGGCTCCGAGTGGCGAAGTGACCTGCCCAATAAGGGGTCTGTCCCCGAGGGGGCGGAGTAGAGCGGGAGGAGTGCCACGTGGGCGCGGACGCCGCAGCCCGGCCCCTCCTCCCGGCCCTGCCTCGCGGTCCGGCTCCCACCTTTCCAGGTCCTGACCCCGCGCACCCCGACTGCGAACTACACTTCCCGGCAGGACGTGAGAGCGCGCACGCGCAGCGGGGCCTCCGCCATGGCGACCGTGCTGTCCAGGGCGCTCAAGCTCCCGGGTAAGAAACCGCAGCCCCGCGACCACCCCGCCTCCGCCGGGCCTGGGGAGATGGGGAGGCGAGACTGCGGGGGCGAAGCCGATCGGGGTCTGGCCCCAACCCGGGCGCAGCTGCCGGCGCGGGGAGGCGAGGCGGTGCAGCCCCCGCGGGCTGGGGTCCACGCGCCACCAGGGGGCAAATGAGGCGTTCGGCGGGTTGGGGGTCGTCGGCGCTGGGCGAGCCTGGGAAACACGGAGGGAGGGACGCGGGAGGCGCGTGTGGATGGTGGCTCGGCGCTGCGGCGGCGGCGAATGTCAGGGCGCCCGTCGCCACTGTCCCCGGGGGAGGGCGGTGAGGTTAGCATCCTTTCCCGAGCTACGCGAAGGAGGTACCGCAGGGTCTCCAACTCCTTCCGTCTTGGGCTGGACCTGGGCGGGGTCAGGGAGCCGCAGGATGGCGAGTGACCCCTTGGAGCACCCTCTCCACTTAATGACAACATTGATGCTGCCTTGAGGTAGGTGCGACAGGCATTTCCCCTCCTAAAAAATGCGTTATTTGGCAAATTGACCTGTCCAGGGTCGCACAAGCAGTATTGGAAAAGCTTGGACTTGAACATGGGGGGGTCTTCTGACTCTAGATCCTGGGCTTATGGTTCCACTTGTTCGGCCTCTGGCTCTGAGCATTTATGAGGGAAATTATTTGGCACCTGCAAGTTGCAGATAATGGATGGAATATTCTTTCAGGAGGCACTCGTGGTGATGTCAACTTCCAGAGCTAATTCAGTACTTCGGGCAGCAGCTCCAAGTTTTTTGTTTTTGTTTTTCCTCTTAAACCTCCAGCATGGGACTGTGCTACTAGAAATGTGCTATTTTAATAAAAGTATATTTATTCTGCCCAAATAAATTTTAGACGTTAAGGCTTTAGAAAAATTTATGGTTTAACCTAAATAAGTTTTAAATATTAAGCTATAAACATTTGTTTGTTGGTAACTTAAGGTGTTAGTGGGAAAAACAGTTGTTTTGCCTGCTTGGGTAGAAAGTGCTAGTTGGGTGTCTGGCGGACATCCAGCATAAGGCTTCAGGGGGATTACCGGGTCCTGTTTCTCAAGGAGTTTCCAGTCTGCTACATTGTGCCACGGATGACACTGGGCTGGCTATGAATTTTCATTTCTGTTCCCAGATTTCATGACCTCAGACACCTTTTTTTTTTTTTTTTCCGCATGTGCTCATTAGAACATCGGAAGGAACACTGATAATATCTCTCTTGGATTGTGTATGTAATATTGGAATGAAATGGGGGACACGTCCCTCTGCCTGCAGCATTGACTTTGAAGAGAGTAGCCTTATGTATCCTTAGTGTAGGATGATATCCTCCCAAGGGGTAATGGGGTGTCAGACATATTTAGCTTTATTTCTTGTTTTCTTTTAGATTCCTTGCCCCCCTGCTTCCCCTCCTGCATAGGTAATTGTCATTCTCAAAGACTGGGAATCCTGCTTTCGAAACTCTTGAGCTCTTTTGCATGCGGAGGCTTTGGTATTATTACTCCTGGAGTATTCAGTTGCAGTAACTTGGTCAGCCGACAGGGAAGGGAAGCACAGTCTGGTCGTTGGGCCTGTGTTTGGGTGGCAGCAGGGCCCTCAGCGCTCAGGAGCCTTTGATACTTTTAGGCCCAGGTACAAAGGCCATATGTTCTTTTATGTGACGTGGGTTTTTTGTTTTTTGCTTGTGCTTTTGCTTTTCTCCCTCCTGCCCTTTTCTCCCCTCCACCCCAAATACAATTTTTAGGTAGAAGTTGCTTTCTTAGAGCTCTTTTTGGATACCCTGTAATTGGATCTGTGAAGCTACTGTCCTGTTTGGGCTACTGTATCATGTTACCTTAGTTAACATTCTCGCTATTTTTTTTTTTAAATTGAGTATCATTGACCTATAACATTATACTAGTTTCAGGTATACAACCTCATGATTTGATATTTGTAGATGTTGCAAAATGATCACCACAATGACATCCTCACTATTTTTACGTGTAGGGAAGCAGAGTAGAATGGTGGTGAAGAGCATGCAACAGACTTGGGTTAAATCCACTCTTTCAGATTAGTTACTTATTCTCTTTAAGCTTTAGTTTCTTCATACGTAATAATAATGTTATTGTGGAACATTCACTGTATGCCACGCAGTAGGGTTATCTGGCGTCGTAAAAGAGATGGATGTCCTTAAGAAGTCTGTTGACCGTTGACATGTGTTAAGTATTCAGTAAGTGTTAATTAACCATTCTTATCTTCATCATTAGCACCATGATCTTTACAAATGTGTTAACCTTGAGGAAGACCTGATGTAATGTGCATATGACAGATGTCCATCAACCTGGTGAAGAAAGAACAGTTGCTGGGGATGTATTTCAGTCTCGTACCCTGTCACCAAGCTCAAGATGGAAAGATGTTTGGTCCACATGCATAGAATGAGGTTAATTAATAACAGAAGGGCAGTGTGACAGTCATAAAGCAGGGGATGGGGCAACTTATCTCTTAAGAATATATATTTTTAGTCCATTTAAAAGTTTAAAGGTCAGGGCTTCCCTGGTGGCTTAGTGGTTGAGAGTCCACCTGCCGATGCAGGGGACACGGGTTCATGTCCCGGTCCGGGAAGATCCCACATGCCACGGAGCAGCTGGGCCCGTGAGCCATGGCCGTTGAGCCTGCGCGTCTGGAGCCTGTGCTCCGCAACGGGAGAGGCCACAGCAGTGAGAGGCCCGCGTACCACCAAAAAAAAAAAAAAAAAGTTTAAAGGTCAAACACTGAAGGGAATATAAGAGCGTAATGTTATTGTAATGGTTTGTTTCATTATATGTAACTTGGAAAGATTATGTGGCCCTGGATAAACTAGTTCATGATGCGAATGATTTCCCTTTAGTTGCAGTAGAGTGTGTAGGATAGTCTGTGTGAAGTGTAGTGCATGTCATAGAATAGTATGTATTATAGTATGTTTTCCTGAAAACACTTGGGGGTGGTACAGTTGCGTGTCTTTCCTACCGATGTTTTCCTCTATCCCATTTTGGGAATGCTGTTTACCTAGTAACCCCAGTCTTCCTATAAGGAAAAGTGACAGCCATGGAAAGCTCATTTATGTTGATTTATTCTGAAATCAGTGTCCCCTCTTTATTCTTTGGAAACCTTTCATTGACTAAAAATGCGAGTGGTAGCTGAAATCAGCAGCCAAGAGGGTGGGAAAGTTGAAGCAAGGATTTGGTGTCTACCCCTCAGCCTGAGTATAATTTTAGGCAAGTCAGCGTACTGTCTACCTCTTTTTCTGTGAATAGACAGAAAAAAAAAATTTACTTAGGACTTCTCTAATTAAAACTTGCAGTCTGTAATAATTAAGCTGGGGCTTGTCTTTGCACTTTCTGGAAACATATATATTAATAGTGTTAAAGTCAATATGTATCTTCCTCTGTAATTTGGGCACGAACACGTGGCAGTCTGCTGCGGTCCCTTAAAGAAAGCCTCTGCGGTCTTGCATGCGTGCCTCTGCGCTTCAGAGGTGTCGTGTGGGGTCAGTTCTTGGACTTTGCGGCCCCTCTTCTTTCTCTGAGGATTCTTCTATTTTGCCGCACTGCCGTTTAGAAACGTACGTTACTGTGGAGAAGGCAGCCTGATTTTTGTCCCATCATTAGTGACTTGATTCTTTTCCCCTTGGCCTGCCTGCTTATGGGATTCCTTCTTTGTCCTTGAAGTTCGGTGCCTTTACTAGGATATGTTTCAATATTGATTATTCTTTTATTTATTTATTTATTTATTCTGCAGTACACGGGCCTCTCACTGCTGTGGCCTCTCCCGTTGCGGAGCACAGGCTCCGGACGCGCAGGCTCAGCGGCCATGGCTCACGGGCCCAGCCGACCCGTGGCATGTGGAATCCTCCCGGACCGGGGCTCGAACCCGTGTCCCCTGCATCGGCAGGCGGACTCTCAACCACTGCGCCACCAGGGAGGCCCCACTTTTGTTCTTTATATCTGTCCCTTTCTCTCTAGTCCTTTTCAAAGCTTTGATCTTTCCCATGGGAAGCACAGAGATAGTTAGTCCAGGCTTCAGGCCAGACTGCCTGGGTTTGAATCCTTGTACTATCACTTACTTGCTGTTTAACTATGGGCCAGGTACTTAAACTTCCAAACCTCAGTTTCCTCATCTTTAAAATGGAGATAATACTGTGTCTACCTTTAAGAGTTGCTGTGAAGATTTTCTGAGCTAAGACAGTAAAAGGGTTTGGAAGAGAGCATAGTAAGTGCTCAAAACTGCCAGCCACTGTTGTTATTTCCATTTCATCCTGCTTGATTTTCACAGTCTATCCTTTAAGTCTCTGACGCTGTTTTTAGCCATGTCGGTTCTTTTTGCTGATCCCAGTAAGGATATCCTTTCTAAAACTGTTTTTTTTTAAATTAGTTAATTAATTAAGGCTCTGCCAGGTCTTAGTTGAGGCACACGGGACTTCGCTGCGGCGTGCACGTGGGATAGAGTTCCCTGACCAGGGATTGAACCCGGGCCCCCTGCATTGGGAGCACGGAGTCTTACCCACTGGACCACTAGGGAAGTCCCTAAAATTGCTTTATTTTCTTCCATCGTTTTCCTGAGCTCTCCTTGTTTACTTTTCATCTTCTCTATTGCATTGTCATTTCTTCTTAGAAATACTATATTTTTCTTATGAGCCCTTATTTCAGAGAAGACTATTTCTTGAATTTCTTGGATCCCAGGGGGAAGTGTAGGTTCATTATCTCTTCCGTTTCGTGGTAGAATTTGTCCAGCATTCGTTCTGTAGCTGGGTTCGTCCGCTAGGTTTTGTTGTAACTTCTTTCTTAGGTATTTGTAGAGCTTTGCAGTAGCTTGTGGACCAGGTACTAATGATGGCTCCTCTCTGATTCCTCTTCATATCTAGATGGGTGGCTGCTTTAAAGCCAGCTGTTGGCTGACCCGTGGGCAGGAGCTGAGTGAGCTGGGGCAGCTGGAGGCTGGAACTAATTTAGGCTGTCAACTCAGATCCCTTTCCCATCAGTGCTCTTCCTTTGCGGATGTTTCTCTCCTGGCTGGCGTTTGCCACAGGGCCTTAGAGTGCTGACTAGTGTTTACTTCTCTTCGCTTCTTGTGCCAGTTATCAATTTATTGCCCCTGAGCTGCACATTCAGTTTTGTTGCCTGATCTGTGAAAGTGGATCCGGACCCTTTAAATACCAAGTTTGTCCTTCCTGGGATACAGTCTCCCCATCCTAGGATACCTTTTGGATTTCTCTTCCCATATTTACTCTCCTATCACTGTCTAATAATTCTTTATATGAAACTGCCCTCTTTGAATTACCGTCTGCTTTCGGTCTCCCTGTTGGACCCACACTGTCCAAAACATCCTCCTCTCGAGAACTGACGGTACTCCATCAGCGCTTGTTCTAACCTGCCGTGCTGCCAGCCTGCTTCTTAAAAGGAGAGAAGCTTGTGCTTTTTCTCCTTCAGTCTTAACCTCGCCTTTGACCCTGTGGTGTTGAATGGGGCTCATTGGTGCTTCTGGGACCCCAGACTTTGTCTTTCTGAGCAAGAGATTATTTGGTTTGGCTTTATATCCATGGAACAAGGGAGGCAGCATAACTGATTGGTTAGGACTGTGGACTCTCATCAAATTGCCTGAGGTTGAATCCCGGCTTTTCTTGTTAATTCTGTGATCTTAGGCAACTTACCTCTCTATATATTTTCATCTTTTTGATGAAAATGGGAATAATAATAATACCTACCTCTTAGAGTTGTTGTGGGGATTAAATGAGTTAATCCCTGTAAATGCTTGGACCAGTGCCTGGCATAGTAGCTCTCAGTACATTTCCAGTTGACATCCACGTCATCACCGTTATTAATTCTGTGAACTCTGCTCATTGCTGGAGACTTGAAATGTATGTCCCTGTTCTTACTGTACTTCCTTAGTTGGATACAAGTTTCACTGCCTTTGGCAACGGTTTTCCATAAATTCTAGTTTGGGAATGTGGCTGTTTCCCTTCCCTCCCCCGCAATTTTATTTCTTTTTATCCCCCCGCCCCCTGGTTTTAGGAAGAGACAGACAGAAAGGCCTTCCTTTGCCATCATTAACTAGAAGCACATAATTTTGTTAGAGGGATCAGTTCAACAGCGGCTTTTTTTCAAAGAATGACAAAGTGAGAGAGAGGCATGGACATATATACAGTACCAAGCGTAAAATAGATAGCTAGTGGGAAGCAGCCGCATAGCACAGGGAGATCAGCTCAGTGCTTTGTGACCACCTAGAGGGGTGGGATAGGGAGGGTGGGGGGGAGGGAGACGCAAGAGGGAAGAGATATCGGATATATGTATATGTATAGCTGATTCACTGTTATACAGCAGAAGCTAACACACCATTGTAAAGCAATTATACTCCAATAAAGATGTTAAAAAAAAGAAAACAAAAAGAATGCTTGCAATTTAGTTTTATAGATTTATTAAAGAATTTACAGATTTCTGCAGCGTGTGCAGTCGAGCTTTCTTCCTGCCTGTGATAGTATATCATATAATAAAAGTGCATTTCCTTTAAACCGTTTTGTTCGCCAGTATTTCATTCATGATTTCACTTTGGCAAAGGTGCTGTTTTAGGCTGTGTTTGTTGCAGGGTGGAAAGTGACTAGCAAGACTGAATTCAGTAAGGGTCGATGCTACATTTTTCACTAAAAACTGTGCAATTACAGGACAGCTTGAGTGTGTGTAGAAAGCGCGTGGGAGTTTTAGTTGAATCAGTTGTGTGATGGGGCTACCAAGGAAGCTGGCCCGCTCCTAGGTTACAGGAATTGAACTGTAGTGTCCTCTCTGACTAGGGAGGACACCGTTCTGCTCTTCTCTGCCCTGGTCACGCTGCACCCTGGGGACTGTATTCACGTCTGGGAACCATCCTTTAAAGAGCACAGACATGTCACTTTGTGTCCAGAGGAGAGTGACCAGGGTGTTGTGGAGCATCTGAAACAATGCGTCTTCAAGTAATGGGTTGAAGAGGTAGAGGTATTTAACCGGGGCTGAGGAGATTGGGTCAGGCAGTGGGGAGATAGAATGCCAACCATAATAACAGAAGCTGAAATTTACTGAGTGTGACCCTAAGGCAGGACTGAGAACCATGCCTATGTTATCTTATTTAATCCTCATAACAGTCATATGAGGTAGGAACGATAATTATCCCATTTCACAAATAAGGAAACTGAGGTTACTAAAGTGAAGAAATTTCATTGAGGTCACACAGTTAATGAGAGATGGAGCGAAGATTTGACTTAAGGTTGCTATCGTAAGGACTTGAGCTTGTAAATACCGTAGCTTACGTTTCTTATGATTGGTATCTTCAAGTATTGTGCATGGGGAAGAGGGGTCCCAGAAATTAAAACTAAGACAGGTAGTTGGCAAACGCCCAGAAGTAGATTCCTGAATCAGAGTAAGGCGCTGCTTTCTAGACGGGAGGGTAGTGAGTTCCCTGATAAGGCTTCCGCTGAGGTGTATGCTGAGTGACTGCCCGGTGGGCGTTGGTAAGGAGGTGCATGTTTGGGATACGGGTGGAGGTGGATTCTGTGACCTTCAAAGTCTCTAAGAACCCTGAGATTTGGGGCTGCTGTATAGGTTTTCCTCTTTGTCAAGTGTATTCTTTTTTTTAACTTGAAATTTAAAAAACTGTGGTAAAATACACATAATAAAGTTTAGCATCTTAACCATTTTTAAGTGCACGGTCTGGTTAAGAATACTCACATTGTTGTACAACCAAGCTCCAGAACGTTTTCGTCTTGCAAAGCTGAAATTCTATACCCACTAAACAACAACCCCACCATGGACCTCTCCCTCCAGGTGCTGGAAACCACCATTCTACTTCCTGTTTCTGTGAATGTGACTACATATAGGTAGAATCATACAGTATTTGTGTTTTGGTGACTGGCGTATTTCACGCATAATGACCTCAAGACTCACCGGTGTTGTATGTAGCATGTGTCAGAATTGCCTTACTTTTGAAGGCTGAATAATACTCCACCATATGCTGGCAGCGCATTTAAAACATTCTGTCAGGTGTATTTTTTTTTTAGCCAAAAAAAAAAAAAAAAACCTTAAAAAAGTATTAGAGTTAATATTACAACAACCTATGGTTCTGTTTGCAAACTATTATAAATAAAGTTATCTGGGATGGTTAGGGAATGATGGGCCCTAATTAATAAAACCATTCGGTTCATAGAGGAAATATAAAAATTATGGGAGTCAGCTGCACTGACTCTGTGGCATACCCTGGAGGTACTATTGTGCATGAAATTTCTAATAATTGCTTAATTTTCTTTTAATTTAATACCTTAAAAAATCAAACTCAGTATTTATTGGACAAAAGGAAGTGACATCACGAAGATCCCAGTGACCAGAGAACATGAGAAATCCTTCCTTTTCCCCTTTTAAATATCCGGGTTGTATTTTCTTTTTTATATGTCTTCTTAACAAAGGATTTAACCATAGAGTTTCCATTAGTGATAGCTTACCAGGTAATTTCCAAAACCAGCCACTTTTTCTTGGTTTTTATTTGGCTATAGCCTAAAATAAAGGCATAAACTCATCCAGTCGCTGGCTGCAAGGGCCAGGGGTGGCTCAGGAAGAGGTGGGCTTAAGCCCCCCGTAATGCCTGCCTCTGGCCACCCCTGCAAAGATATGGTCTCAGTCAAACCAGGGTGCCTGTTGTGTAAACCAGCCTCAAGACAAGTCGTTCACCTCCTTGTGCCGGCTGGATCCCACCCATCTCGGATGCAGGCTCAGAATAGCAGTTTTCGGGTAACCACTGTTTACTGAAACATGTACTGAAAGGGCGATAGACTTGCAGGGAGGTTCTCAAAACCAAGTTTTTGGTAAGACGTCTCCAGATGACTTTCAGCATTTGACTTTCTATGTGGTTTCCATAGCAACAACTGGGAAGTCACACATACTGGCCTGTGAGGAGCAGGCCAACTGTGCAGAGAACAGTTGTTCTAAAGGTTTAGTGGAGGGAATTACCTGACAGTCCAGTGGTTAAGACTTTGCCTTCCAATGCAGGGGGTGTGGATTCAATCCCTGGTCAGGGAGCTAAGATCCCACATGCCTGGGGGTCAAAAAACCGAAACATAAAACAGAAACAATTTTGTAACAAATTCAATAAAGACTTTAAAGAGGGACTTCCTGGTGGCGCAGTGGTCGGGAGTCCACCAGCCAATGCAGGGGTCGTGGGTTGGAACTCTGGTCCGGGAAGATCCCACATGCCACAGAGCAGCTAAGCCCATGTGCCACAACTACTGAACCTGCCCTCTAGAGCCCGTGAGCCACAGCTACTGAGCCTATGTGCCACAACTACTGAAGCCCGCATGCTTAGAACCTGTTGTCCGCAACAAGAGAAGCCACCGCAATGAGAAGCCCGCGCACCACAACAAAGAGTAGCCCCTGCTCGCTGCAACTAGAGAAAGCCCGCTCACAGCAACAAAGACCCAATGCAGCCAAAAATAAATAAATTTTAAAAAAATGTTAAAAAATATAGTTTAGAGGAGTCGCAGGAAAGATCGGAACGTCACCAGTCTGAGATAATCAAAGGAAGTATGCGCATCAGGTGTATGGAAGGTTTCATAGAAGAGCTATGGTCTTTTTTGTCAGAGTCACACAAATTAAGAGAGGGCTTTTTTTAAAAAAAAAAGCTAAAATGTATTTGAAATTTGCCACTTTCTTTGTTTCTTTTGCAATGTTCTTAAGCTCATGAAAGCAATAATTCTAGAGCACTGATTTTCTTTTTTTCCCCCATTCTTTCCCCCTTTTCGCTGGAATCTATTTTATAGACGGCTCCAAGGTTCAGGCTTGTCAACGTAGATTTGTTCCGTTCTGTTCTGTGTGTTCTCCTAGGTGTTTACTGTTGCTGTGTGTTTGCCGAAGGTCCCTCCTTCCAGGTTCTCCTTGACCGTCTGGCTTTCTGTCTTTTCAGGGAAGAAGAGCCCGGACCTGGGGGAGTATGACCCCCTCACACAGGCCGACAGCGACGAGAGTGAAGATGATCTCGTGCTTAACCTGCAGCAGAAGAACGGAGGGGTCAAGAACGGGAAGAGTCCGCTGGGAGAAGCACCAGAGCCCGACTCGGATGCTGAGGTCGCTGGGGCTGGGAAGCCCCATCTCTCGGAGGTCACCACGGAGGGGTACCCCTTGGAGCCCCTGGGGGCCCTGGAGCAGAAGGCGGCCTCCTCCATCGCGTCCTACGTGCGCACATCCGTCTTCCTGCTGATGCTGGTGATCTCCATGGTCCTGGTGCTCGTGTGTGCCTTCCTGATCCCCTGTCCCCCCCGAGGCCTGCACAGCACGTGGAGCCGCCGCTTGGGCCCCCAGGGAGGTGAGCTGCGGGACCTTTAGCTCTAAGTCTGTGAAACTTCATGATCGCGTGTCATTCCGGCAAGCTTCTGATTACGTTGAAGATTTCCTCCAAGTCTTTACAAATTAACGTGTGTGTCATCTAGCATTTCTCCCCCTGTGTGTGGAGGTGGTTAGGAGGTTAGGATTTGAAATGAGACAGAAAGATGGATCTGTATGGCTCCAAAAACTTGGGAGTATCGCTGCGCTGTGTGTCTCTGGGGAAGGTCTTAATTAGACGCAGGGAGGAGAGAACCCTGGTTTGCTGAGTCCTGCCATGCAGCCGGGGCTGCATCAGGGGAGAGCAAAGCTGTGGGAAGGGCGGTTTACAGAGAACAGTGAAGCTCCCATCCTGGCCAGGCCAGAGGCCACAGCTCCTGTAGGGCCCTTGGGGTTCTGTTGATTGTAGAAGCCTGATCTAAATTGAATTTCCAAATAATTTCTTTTTTTTCATTTTCTTTTTCTTTTTTTATCGAAGTATAGTTGACTTACAGTGTTGTGTTAGTTTCTGGTGTACAGCAAAGTGATTCAGTTTTGTACACATCTTCTTTTTCATATTCTTTTCCACTATGGAAAAGATTTGTTACAGGATATTGAATATAGGTCCCTGTGCTAGACAGTGGGACCTTGTTGTTGATCAAATAATTTCTTTTCAAGGAAAAGAGAGTTGCTTCCTTGCCGCAACTTTTCTTTCTTGCTCCTGACGGTTGGGATGGTGCTACCCAAGGAATTTTGTCTCATTTTTCTTTATTTTTTATTATTTTTTTTTTTACTGAATGAAAGTCTTTAAATTTTACCGTACTTTCCAATTTTCAGAAGTTTCACACACATGATTTCTTGTAAACCCCTTTTTTTTAATCCCCTACCCCTACATTGCCCCTCCTCCTTCCCTCTCCGCACTGGTAACCACTCGTTTGTTCTCTGTGTCTGTGAGTCTGCTTCTTTTTGTTATATTCAGTAGTATGTTGTATTTTTGAGATTCCGCATATAAGTGATGTACGGTATTTGTCTTTCTCTGTCTGAGTTAGTCCACTTAGGATAACACCCTCCAAATCCATCCATGTTGCTGCAAATGGCAAGTTTTCTTTCTTTTTTATGGCTGAGTAGTATTCCACTGTATATGTGTACCGTATCTTCTTTATCCATTCATCTGTTGATGGACATGTAGGTTGTGGAGCGGGTTTCTTTAAAACAGCTTGCCCTGGGTCAAGATTGGGGATCCCATCTAACTGTCGGTGCTGAACAGTCCTGTCCCTTGAAAACTGCACCAGGCTGAAGGGGCTCAGAACACACCAGCCCACCGTGGCACTTTGGTGTATTGACTATTTTGAGTTAAAGGCATTTGACCAATAGCAGGTGCAAGCGGGCCACTCTGACCTTCGATTCTTCCCAAAAGCAGGAGATGAAACTCCCAGGTGAAAGATGCCCTCCCTATTCCAGGAGGAAAGAACACTCTTATCACCAGAGACGGGGTTGAGGCAGAGAGACATTCGTACAAACAGACCTTGTTAGAATAACCCTCATCTTCCTGTAGTTCCCTCATATTTTTTAGTTACTTTTCCAGTCGCCGCTCTTCGTGCTATGCGGGATATAAACACTGCGGCCTAGCCACGTCTTTGGGTCTTCATTTAACTGTGGGAACTCCCATGCACATGCACAATTTTATTAAATAAAATATGAGTGCTTTCCCCTTGTTCATCTGTCTTATGTCAGTCTCAGCTAGAAACCTTAAGAAGGCAGAGGAAAACTTTTCCCTTCCCTACAGTATGCCCACACCCCTGCATCATCTTGATCTAGAAACATTTTCTCTCTGACCCTTCTCTGATCCCAGCTGAATTAGCTTCTGATGAGTTCTTCGTTCTCATCTTTACTTTCTCTTAAGGCAAAACTGGGTGGCTATGTCTTACGATATGTTCCTACACATAGAGTGTCTCTCCCTCTCTTCCTTCCTTTTTTGTTTTTTCTAAGTTAGCTCTTGTAATATTTATATACAGCGTAAAGACTAGTAATGAATTCTTGGTGTATTTACCACCGAGTTTAAGAAATAAGACCTTGTAAAGATCTTTGCAATTCCCCATGTGTCGCTCCTGACCGTATCCCCCTCTCCCCGCCAGAGGGTTCTCCTCTCCTGAGTTTTGTGTCGTTATTCCTTTACTTGTGTTTAAAGTTTTACCACGTAGATATGCATCTCTAAATGATATATTCTTTAATTTTGCCTGTTTTTGAATTTCATGTAAATATTGATATAATCACGTAGTTGTCTGTGACTTGCTTTTTTGTTCAGCGTATTTAAATAATACGTTGGAGGTTTATCCGTATCAATGTACTGTCACTGGAGTTTATTTTCACCACTAATTTTCCACGGTATGAATGTCCTATGATTTATCGATCCACTTTACTGTCGATGAGCATGTAGGTGACTTCTGTTTTTTAAAAAATAAGTAATGCCACAGAGAAGATTCTTGTGCATGTTTCCTGTTGGAGTGTGTAAGGATTTCTCTAGGGCATAAACCTGGGGGTGAAATGGCTGGGTTACAGGGTGTGTGCGTGTCCAGCCCTAGGCGTTTCTCTTAAATTACCTTCCGTAGTGGTTGTACCAGTTTACACTTCCACTAGCCATGTGTGAGTTCTCTCCGAGTTTGGCAAGCGTCCTCTGACTCCACACTGTTTGGAGGTGTGGGGGGGCATGACACTACCTACCTTGTCACTGCCGGGCGGAGACGGAGGTGCAGGTTCCCATCAGTCCTCTGCTGACGCCAGGGCTGGGCGGCTGCCCCGTTAATGCTTGGTGGGGATAGAACCGTAGGCTTCCCTCGTGTATGGAGGCCTGAGTGCTGCTAGGTGGGGATGGGAGTCCAGCCTCCCCACCCGGCCTTCTCTGACCTGACCC
Source organism: Stenella coeruleoalba (assembly GCF_951394435.1). Classification (NCBI taxonomy): domain Eukaryota; kingdom Metazoa; phylum Chordata; class Mammalia; order Artiodactyla; family Delphinidae; genus Stenella; species Stenella coeruleoalba. The sequence continues at coordinate 91,997,620 of NC_137157.1, read as the reverse complement.
TGGTGGGGTGAGAGGGACCTTGTTACAGCCCGGCAAGGGTTTCCTCTTGGCCTTCGCTATGGGGCTGGCTGGGACCACAGTTTGGTCTGTGGCGTTTGGTTGGAGTCGAGCAGTTCTTGTGGAAAACTTTTCTGTCCTGCTAGGCTGTGCCTTTCCTGTCCTTTGGCTGGGGACCAGCTCTTCTGGGGCCTTCTGTGTGTCCCTGTTGGCATTTCTGGGTCGCCAGCTTCCGCAGCACCCTGTCTGGGATATGAGGCCAGAGAAGACCCAGGGAAGCCACCAGCTGTCCTTCCTTGGGTCTCGCCGTCCCCAGCCGGTCTGCCTTCTCTCTGCCTTCCAGAGTCTTCTCATGTTTGTTTTATGTTTAATGCCCAGGGATTCTAGCTGTCCTTGGCGAGAGGCACAGGCAGAAGTGGGTCTGTGTATCTTATCTAGGACCCAGAAGTCTGCCTGTTTTTACGGAGCATTCCCTTTCCAGCCTGGAGCAGGGAGCTGGTCTGTGTAACTTGCCGCGGACCCTGTGTTTCTCATGTGTCCATCAGGTGGGGACCTGTCTCCACTGGACCTGGCGGATGTGAACGGAGACGGCCTGCGTGACGTGCTTCTCTCCTTCGTGACCTCAGGGAATGGGAGCACCGCTGGTAAGAGGGTGTCTTCGGAGCCTTGGCGGGAGAAGCTGGTTGAGCGGAGGGTGTGAGCTCAGAGGATGTGCTGGGGCTGCCTCCTGAGCGGGCTGCAGTGAGGAGAAAGCCCTCGGGGATCCGGCACACGCGATGAGCCTCGTGGGGAGGCTCCTTGCATGTACATAACGCCTGGTTCAGGGAATCACAGAGCATGAGAGCTGGAGGGCGCCCTGGTCCAGGGACCAACCTGAGACCCAGGGAGGAGGTTCCTTGGCCGCACGCCTGCCCTGAACAGCGCCAGCACTTAGGTTGCTTGAGTTTTCTCTGAGTCGGTTCTCCCTGGCCTCTTCGATGATGATAAACATAGACTCTATCTACCTTCCCCTCCCTGGCAGAAAGCTTTTGCTCACGTTCTAACGTATCTTTATACACATACCTCTTGGCTGGGTGTTTCCTTTGACCCCGTCTGTTTGCTCTTCCATCTCTGCTCTCCATCCTGCTCCCCGCGGGATGGGAGGCTGACCCGTACGCATTACGTCAGGTCCCAGGCCACTGGATTTGGCCAATGGGGAGCACAGGCCAGAAGCTAGAGGAGAGGAAGAGAGTGACCAGCGGGTATTTATTCCCCTGGCTCCCCTCTGCCCGGGCCACCTCAGGCTGGCTACATCCTTGATCAGAGGTCACAGCCTCTCTCAAGGTGGTCCTCTTACAGGACTTCCTTTTTCTCAATTCCAGGAAATGCTTCCTCCCCCTGTCTCTTTGGGCCTGGGCATGGCAACAGTTCTGAGGGGCTGTACTATCTCTTGTGGTTTCCCTACACCTCGACCACATCTTTGTAAACGGTCTCTTTATTAAACCTCCACAACTTACCCTAATTGAGTGAGCTGGGCTTTTTTGGGACCCCAGCCGATACAAGTCAACTGCAAAAAAAAAAAAAAAAAAGTTGCATTTTCATTATAGGTACATGGGGGCTTTTGGTTTGTCCTGCAGCCTCCATTTAAGTGCATTCGAACTGAAGTCTGTAAACTGATACAGGAACTCTGGTTTGAGGCTGAGGATAGCCTACCAACTGTTTTTTAATCATTCAGGCCTTGGAATAAACATTTAGGTATGTTATAGAGGATTCTAGGCTGCATGCCTCTCTGACGTTATTAGAAATACCTTTCTGGGGCTTGCACAATATGCAGAAGCAATTTGGGCATAGCTTCGTTTATGGGAAGAACCTCCAGCCTAGAAATTGACTTTTATATGATTCAACCTTAATTATGTTTTTTTTTCTGCCTATGACTCATAAGCCTTTGAAGTAAAAATTTCCCCCATCCACTTTTAGAGATTTTTTTCAGTCATTTGGTATTTTACGTGGTTTGCTACATATCAGGACTCATGACGGCAAGGCCATGAGTTGGGACGCAATGTGGACCAGCCTGATTTGGTTATAGATCATAAAAGCAATAATAACGCTAACTAACACATGGTACTTTGTGCTGTGCGCTGTTGTAAGTACATAACATATTATGAACGAATTTATCCCTCGGTGTACCTATAATGTGGACTAATATTATTATCCCCTTTTGCAGTTGGGGAAACTAAGGGATAGTGAGGTGAAGGAACTTGATCAGTCTCACAGCTGGTAGTGGTAGAGCTGGGATCCAAGCGGTATAGCCGGTAGACTCTGGCGTTCCTGCCCTTGACCCTTATGTCAAATTGCTGTGCCCATAGCCCCAGCCAGTGGGTTCAAAGATCTGTGCCACTGAACATGAGGAGGATCGTGTTTCTTATTTGTTTGTTCATTTGTTCATTCATCCAACAACCTGCTGTGCACCTTACGTAGAGCTGCACTGGTTCTTTTGAGCTAAACAAGAGGAGTGTGGTCTCTGCCTCATGGAGTCGTGGTGTGAAGGGAAAGGGATGACCCATCACCACCGGGAAAAAGACGAGTCACGCAATTGATGTGGAGTCGATAGGGTCATGAAGGAGGGAGGACAGCACAGTCTATTAATCAGAGCATCCCTGGGAAGTCCGGGGGGTAACATACATCGCTGAGATTTGTCATGTAAACCGCTGCTTCTGGCAACAAGGTCTGAAAGGGCAAACCAGTTTGTCACTTGTTTTTAGGTTGTATGTTTAATTAGCAGTTCTGAGGAATAGGTACAATGAAGCTCTAACATGTCCTTATCCTTATTAGCTGTCGCTAGAAGTGAAAGGTGGAAGTGTGTGAGGTGGGCCGTATCCCTATCCTGAAAGTGGATGTGAAACTGGCATGAGAGAAAGTTATTATTCTGATAGGTTAATTGAGTGACATAAAGGATTGTTTGTTAAAGAGGCGAGCTGCCCGAATCCTTTGCCAGCTAGGTATTAAGTTGCCCAAGTATTCTTTCTTGACTGGGGCCAGATCAGCTGGTTCACTGGAACTCTAGACCAGGAGGCCCTCCTGATCTTTGCTAAGTATAACCTTCAGGGTTTTTTGTTTGTTTGTTTCACTTTTTGGCTGTGCCGCTCGGCTTGTGGGATCTTAATTCCCTGACTAGGGATCGAACCCATGCCCGCTGCATTGGAAGTATGGAGTCTTAACCTCTGGACCGCCAGGGAAGTCCCCAGGTTTATTTTATTTATTTATTTAACATCTTTATTGGAGTATAATTGCTTTACAATGGTGTGTTAGTTTCTGCAAAGTGAATCAGTTATACATATACACGTGTTCCCATATCCCCTCCCTCTTGCGTCTCCCTCCCTCCCACCCTCCCTATCCCACCCCTCTAGGTGGTCACAAAGCACCGAGCTGATCTCCCTGTGCTATGCAGCTGCTTCCCACTAGCTATCTTTTTTACGTTTGGTAGTGTATATATGTCCATGCCACTCACTCACGGTGTCACAGCTTACCCTTCCCCCTCCCCATATCCTCAAGTCCATTCTCTAGTAGGTCTGTGTCTTTATTCCTGTCTTGCCCTTAGGTTCTTCATTACCTTTTTTATTCCCCAGGTTTAGTTTTTAAAGAGATTGTTTTCTGCTCTCAGGGAGCATTTGCTAGCGATGATTAGAATTCAGGTACTCTGCTTCCTGCTCTACATATTCTAGATCAGTGTCAATTTTCTGAGCCTAGCTTTGCTTCCCGTTTTTTTGTTTGTTTGCAACCCCTCCTTTTCCATATTCTTGATGTTGCTCCTTTTATTCAGGAAGCACTTGGCTGCTAGATATGCTTGGCGCTTTGCAAAGCACTGAGGATGCAGAAATGAACGTGACAGGCTTTAGCCTTAAGGAGATCCCTGTTTAGTGGGGGCTAAGGTGACAGACACGTCGACAAGTGTGTTGGGAGAGCAGAGGTGCACACGGGTTGCCTGGAGGATGTCGTCTTACATGAGAGATGTGTTGAACAGATGTGACAGGTACTCTGTTTGCAGACCTTGTTGCCAGAAATACAGGAGGGAGCTGAGCGCCCAGGTCTGAGCTGCTGCCTTACCTCTATTTCCTTTTGGTTTTCTAGCCCCCCGCTCATCTCTCCCTCTTATGTCCTCTGCCTCCTGCCCTTTCTTATCTCTTTTGTGCTTTTAGGTGTCTCAAGGCCACCTGCTGTCCTCGTGTGCCTTTCGGGGATGAATGGCAGTACGCTCTGGTCTAGTCCCCTCCCCGAGGAGGCCCGAGATATTACCTGTCTGGATCTAATGCCAGGGAGAGTGGCCGAAACCGTCTGCCTTGTGACGGGGACACACAAGATGCTCAGTGCATTCAACGCGACATCAGGTAAACATCACTGACTGCGGGGCTTCTCTGGTGGCACAGTGGTTGAGAATCCGCCTGCGACTGTAGGGGACACGGGTTCTTGCCTGGTCCGGGACGATCCCACGTGCCGCGGAGCAGCTAAGCCCGTGCGCCACAACTAGTGAGCCTGTGCTCTAGAGCCCGCGAGCCACAACTACTGAGTCCGTGTGCCACAGCTACTGAGTCCGCGTGCCACAACTACTGAAGCCTGCATGCCTGGAGCCCGTGTTCCGCAACAAGAGAAGCCACCGCAATGAGAAGCCCGCGCACTGCAACGAAGAGTAGCCCCGCTCGCTGCAGCTAGAGAAAAGCCCGTGCGCAGCAACGAAGATCCAGCACAGCTAAAAATAAATAAATTAAATAAATTAAAAAAAAAAAAAAAAGATCACTGACCACAAGAGATCCCTGTTCCTGGGAGGCCTAGTCTCAGGTTAGAACAGTCTGGTAGGGAAGGGACTCCACTCTCCCATGGTGGGAGGTCTGATTTCCTGCTCTGCAAGGTAGATATTAAGGGAAATAAGGAGAAAGGGTTTGAGCAGAGTGAGTAATAGATCCATGGTTCAACCTGCTTGGTGATGGGATGGGGCTAAACTCAGTTATCCAAACAGAACGTATCCCTAGGCTTTCAGTTTCTAAGTAATCTCCCTTCTCTGTTCTTTGTATAGAAGACCATGGAGCTTTTTCTCTTTGTTTTCAGTATCTGACATACAAGGGTTCATATGTGAACTTGGGCATTAACCACTGAAAAATATGCCAGTGAAGAAGCTAAGGTGTGTGGAGGCATGTTGATTTGGCCTCTTTTATCGCATTCAGACATATGTGACAAAAGGAATGGGAGAGAATCACATATAATGTGATGACAGAGCCTTATACTTCCAGTGTGCCCGTTAACCTTCGACCTGAGGGAAGCTGAGTTAAATAGCCTCCTTCCTGGTTGTAAAGGTTGGGGTTTGGGAGTGGGGTTCCTCTGAGTGAAAAGAATTTCCGTGTGAGTTAACGCCAGCACTGAATTCATCTTGAAACCCTTTTATGATTTCTCTACTTCTATGAACACGTGGTAGAAGGAGCGAGTTGGGCTTCTGTTTGGCTGCCCCTGGATGGTTCCTTAGGAGTTGGAATCATCTCTAACAGGTCAATTCCTCCATCCCAGACAAGTGGGCTCTTCTTTCTTAAAGAGTCTTCAGCATGTCCACGTTACCTAAAAAATCCAGGTGTGAAGTTATTACATGGGCTTGTTAGCCAGATACTTGAGGATTTCAGTTCATACTCCCTGCTCCATTTCTCCCCAGTAAGATAAAAATGAAAGGAAAAAGTGTGTAT